>NW_006408570.1:10953084-10959727 GCF_000296735.1 Chrysochloris asiatica
TTGCAGATCTTGTTAGAGAGTTTTGGCTTTTCCTGTGAAGGTCAATGAAGACTTTGAAACAAGAGGATAGCATGACAAAAATTGAAAAGATCACTTTTCACTGGAAGTCCGGCCAGAAGACAGATCTAAGCTGTCAACCCACTTCAGGAACTCCCTGAACTGCAGAACCACCTACCTAAGTTTATATTCATATCCAGAAATCACATCCTGATGAATCCTGATGAATAGAGTGGTATACAGGCCTCACCTTTCTGCCTGCCTTGAGGTAGCTCTGAGAGGTCAGCCCATCTTCAAAAATTACCACAGGGTTTACTGGGGCTTTGGTTAAGACTTCATTGGAGCTCATCTTCTTCCTCTCTTAATCCTATGTTTTTCTCTTCCTTCACAGAAAAAAACACTGCATAAATCGCTTATGTGTTAACCTCCACTCAGTTCTACTTCCTAGGAACCCCATTTGTGGCCGCCTGAATGTAACATGTAGAATAATCTGGAGAGAGGTCGTACAGCCCGAGATAATGGTAGCAGGGTTTAGGGTCATGGAGATAAAAGTGAGAGAAGTGGTCAGATTTAGAATACATTTAGAATGTAAAACATAATGGGATTTGATATGAATTGGATCTGGGGCGGGATGAGGATAGAGATGAGATGTTAATGATAACTCCTTAGTCTATGGTGTGCACAGCTGGGAACATGGAAAAGGATTGGTTGTGAAAGAAAGACCACAGTTTCCTCTGGGTACTTGTTGAGCTGACCAATAAGGGTGTGGGGGTGGCATCTGATCTCTGGCCTCACAAGGCAGAAGTACAAACAAACTCAACATCAGTCCAAAGCAGATTTCTAGTAGGTGAAGGTCAGACATGCTTCCACCCTCCAGCCTTCTCACCAGTCTGACACCAGTCCCTCTATGGCACTCTCTGCTTCTTTGCTGGGTTTGATAATTCATCGACCTAGCCACACAGAACTCACAGATAATATTCATGACTCTGGGGATTAGTAAGAAAGTTTTTAAGGTACATTTCAATATTAAAAATGCTCAGAATACAGTTCTTTCAGTTAGGACATCTCTTCTCAGCTGGACCCACAGGCATGCCTTTGTGGTTCTTCAGTCTACATGTAGCCAGCCCCTTAGCTCTTGTCCTGCTCAGGCAAGTGTTACAAAATTTGTTTTAGTGCTGCCAATAAATGTCCATAGGGTACTCCACTCTGTCATAAGTCTCAGCCAAAGGCTCTATCTCTGTGGGCCAGTAAACTCAGCTCCCTGAATAAGTACTCCAACATGCAAGCAAGCCTCCTACCTGAAAGGCACTCAGCTTTCTCATTCTATGGGCTATGAAGTCTCCTACTCTGTCTTATGCTCTTGATGCTACTGACTCTGCTGCTGCTGTTTCTTTGCCACATGTCTGGTTCACATCTCTCTGTCTCCTGGAATGAGGTACCCCATTATGCAGGAATTTCAGTGTCCAAAGGACGCGCTCTTCTCCCTGGCTTTTCTTTCTTGATGGCAGTGAGATCCCCTTTTTTTCTGCTTCTGAGATGGCTTATTTTAAATTCATTGTAATGACAAAAGTAACTAATTCCCACATTAGTGTTTCATACACCATATTTGCATGGTCTCATCCAGTCATTCTGGAGCCCTGGTGTGGTGCTGTGGGTTAATATGCCAGACTACAAAGCCAAACTGCAAGGTCGGCAGTTCAGTCTCACCAGCTGCTCCTCAAACCCTATACAGGGTTGCTGTGGGTCAGAACAGACTCGATGGCACTGGACAACAACAACAATCCAGTCATTTGATGAGAATTATAAAGATTACAGCTAAAAGAGTACTATCAAGTAACCCACTACTCTACAACTGAGAAATTCAAGTGGACTTTTAAAGAATGGCATTGCCTATGGAATCTGGTCATGGCGATGTGAATCTAGAGCATTAGACGTCATGACTATGGAGTAAAGCATTTAGGAAGAGAGAATTGATTGAAAATAGAAAAGGCCTAGGTCTGAACCTTCCTGGTTCGATTTGTCTGAAACAGCACAGCTTCATGAGCTCCAGCAAAAGTAGTTCAGAACCTTTTAGAAGTAATAATTCCTTTGAGAACAAGTCCCCAGTTAGAGCCTGATCCCCAGAAATAAAATGCATTTTTTCACATATTTCAAAGTTTGCATAAAAATTCAGGGGCCCCACATCCCTGAAATTTCTTTCCAGAGTCCTTAGTGGTCCATAGTCCCCAGGCATACATTCCTATTCTAGGGGGTCATCTCAGCTCTTACAATCTTATTGTTCTTATAATGTCTTATACACACTGTGTTTGAAAGTTTAAGACCCTGGCTAGTAATAAGCTGGATGGTCCAATAAAAATATTCAAGAAGTGCATAGACAAAGCTTGTTGCTGTGGGAATTTACTATTTTTCATAGAGACCCCATGTTACAGCGTGCAAATGTACCCTCTAGGGATTGCTTGGCTGCAATCTTGACGGAAGCAGATTACCAGGTCTTTCTCCTGCAGAGCAGCTAGGTGGGTTTGAACCACCAACTTTTAGGTTAGCAGTTGAGCATTTGTGCCAAGCAGGGACATACCAAGAATCAGTAAGTAATTGGAACACTTGAACTATTATGTTATTAGGTAGACGTGGTAACTACACTTCTCAACAGTTATATTCAGGGCCACCCTGGTTCAGAGAAAGAGTAGTTAGTTGGTTTATGCAATAGGACAAAGGTTGTAAAACTGTTTCTGCAGAGTCAGGTAGTAAATATTTTAGACTTTGTAGAATATATGCAGTCTTTCTTAAAATATCCATTTCAATATGTAAAAACCACTCTAGCCCATGAGCCATAAATAAACAGGTTGTGGGCCATCCCTATAGTTTGCTGATCCCGGCATAGAAGATGAATCCACTCCAGAATTAATTAAACTCCAATTGTTGTTGTTGTCAGGTGCCATCGAGTTGGAACCGACTCATAGCGACCCCATGCACAGCAGAACGAAACAATGTCCGATCCTGGGCCAACCTCACTACCGCCGCCACACTTGACGCCATCAATAATGCCACCTGGCTGAGCCATCTCGTTGGGGGTCTTCCTCTTTTTCTCTGACCCTCCACCTTACCCAGCATGACATCCTTCTCCAGCGACTGTTTTCTCCGGACAGTGTGTCCAAAGTAGGAGACACGAAGCTTAGCCCTCTTAAACTCCAGTTAAAACTGAGTATATCCTACTCTCAAATACCTTTGCTGTTTGACATTAGGAATACATATTCTTTACCACTTGAGTTCTCTGTTTTCTCATCTGTAAAATATACAGCTCCATGGGTTGTTTTGAAAACTAGAAATAAAATATATTAACATTCTATCTAACTGGAACAATGTTTCTGAAAAAAGTCTAAGGTGAACTGAAGGTATGGTCAACAAACACAGCTCTGGGTAATGATGGAACACGAATTGAAATCTTTCAACAAACTGATGTGGCACTGCAGGCACTCACTCATCTATGCCAAGAAATTTGGAAGACAGTTACTTGGCCAACTGATTGGAAGAGATCCACCATTCCAAAGAAATGCAGAAATCACCAAACAATATCATTAATATTACATGCAAGTAAATTTTGCTAAAGACGATTCAAAAACAGCTGTAACTGTACACTGGCAGAGAACTGCCAGAGGTTCAAGTCAGATTCAGACAAGGAAGTGGAATGAGGGATATTATTGCTGACATCAGATGGATTTGGGCTGAAAGCAGAGAATACCAGCATCTTTCTGGTGGAGTTGGTGGTGTACTGTTGGAGTCAGTTCTGATTCACAGCAACCCTGTATAAGGTTTCTGAGGCTGTATATCTTTTTGAGAGCAGAAAGCCTTATCTTTCTACTATGGAATGACTGGCAGTTTTGAACTGCTGACTTTGAGGTTAGCAGCCCAACTTCTAATCACTACGCTGTTGTTGTTGTTGTTAAGTGCCATCGTGTCGGATCACTACGCTACTTGTGCTTTATTGACTATGCAAAGGCTTTCAATTGTGTGGACCATGACAAGCTATGGGCAACATTGCAGAGAATGAGTACTCTAGAACACTTTAATTGTGTTCATGAGTAACTTGTACATAGATCAAGGAGCAGTCATTGAAACAGAACAAGGGAACACTGACTGGCTTAAAATTAGGAAAGGTGTGTGCCAGCGTTGTATTCTTTTACCATACTTATTCAGTCTGTTTGCTGAGCAAATAATATGAGAAGCTGGATTATACCAAGAACATGATATCACAATTGGACAAAGTCTCATTAACAACCTGTGATGTGCAGATGATACAACCTTGCTTGCTGAAGTGAAGAGGACTTAAAATACTTGCTGTTGAAAAAACAAAACAAAACAAAACAAAAAAAAAACCACAGCCTTCCGTATGGATTGCATCTCAATGGAAAGAAAACAAAAATCCTCACCACTGGACTAGTAAATCATATCACCATAAAAGGAGAAAAGATTGAAGTTGCCTTAGATTTCATTTTGCTCAGATCAATCATCAACTCTCATGGAAACAGCAGTCAAGAAATCAAACAACATATTGCATTAGTCAAATCTGCTGCAAAAGACCTCTTTAAAGTGTTGAAGAGCAAAAATGTCAGTTTGTGAACTAACATGTGCCTGACCCAAGTTATGGTATTTTAAAATAACCTCATATGCTTATGAAAGTTGGATAATGAATAAAGAAGTCTGTAGAAGAATTGATGCATTTGCATTATGGTGTTCGAGGAGAATATTGAAAATACCAGGGACTGTCCAAAAAACAAGCAAATCTCTGTTGGAAGAAATGTAGCCAGAATGTTCCTTAGCAGCCAGGATGGGCAGACTTCATTTATCATATTTTGGGCATATTATCAGAAGGAACTTTTCCTTGGAGAAGAACATCATGCTTGATAAAGTAGAGGATCAGCAAAATAGAGGAAGACCCCCAACTAGATGAATTGGCACAGTGGCAGCAGCAGTGGGCTCAAGTGTAGCAATGATTATGAGGTTGGCGCAGGATGGGGCTGTATTTCATTCTGTTGTGTAGAAGGTCGCTGTGAGTTGGTACCAACTCAATGACACTTCACAGCAACAGCAGCATCATACAATTGACTGGAATCCTGGTGTGGTGCTTCAGGATAAGGCACTGGACTGCAAGATCAATTTGATGTGCAAGGTGGGTGGTTCAAACCCACCAGCTGCTCCTCAGAAATGCTATACAGTTTTTCTATGAGTCGGAACTGACTCATCAGCACTTAACACCAATGCAAGGGACTGGAACACGGAAGTTGCCTCCTAAGCGGTAGCACTGGGTGATGACGGGGAAAGGCTATTTTGTTCCAAAAATATTAGTATTCGAAAATGTTGAGGCAATAGATGTTTTCCTACAGCCTACACCTGGGAGCATGATGGCTCCATATGATAAGCACTGGACTGCGAACCAAAAGGTTTGCAGTTCCAGCCCATAGGAGAAAGATAAGGATTTATGCTCCCATGAAGATATAAAGTCTTGGGAAACCCATAAGGGGTCACTTAGCAAAAACAACAACACCTGGGAACGGATGTTTCGGTAACAGACTAGTTAGGTATTCACTCTATTTGTCAATGGCAGGAAAGGCCAGCTCCATCTAGATGCTGTCCGCTGTTTAGGAGGGGAGGGGAGGCGAGACTGAAAATACCTCTCTAGCTCTCATCATCCTTTCACACCATAACCTAGTTTCCTCTACCATTTCATTCTTTTTTTTTAAATGATAGTTTATTGTGTTTTAGGTGGAAGTTTACACACCAAATTAATGGTGGTGGTGGTTGTGTGCCATGGAGTCGGTTCTGACTCATAGCGATCATGCATAGTGTTTCTGAGGCTGTAAATCTTTATAAGAGCAGAAAGCCTCATCTTTTTCCCACGGAAAAGCTGGTAATTGCAAACAGCTGACCTTGAGGTTAGCCGCTCTACTTATAACCACTACAGTACCATAACTCCTTACACACTAAATTTGGCTCCCCTTTAGCAATTTTTATACAAATTTTTCTGTGACATAGGTCACATTTTTCATAATATGTTAGCATTCTCATGATTTCCATTGTGCTTCTTCTGTTTGCATTAATCTACCTTCCCCTTCCCTCCTTACCTTCTCATCTTTGCTTTAGGGTAAGTGCTGACCATTTGGTCTCCTATCGTTAATTGTTTAAAGGAGTTCAGTACTCATGGGTAATACTGTTTCTTTTATAAGTCAACCTATCATTTGATTGAAAGGTGACCTCTAGAAGTTGCTTTAGTTCCAAGTTCAAGGGTATCTTTGGGAAATAATCTTCTAGTTTGCATCAGTCCGGGAAGTCTGGCCTCTTTAGAAGCTCTTTTTAGGAATTTGAGTTTTCTTCTTAATTTTCTCCCCTCTATTGTGTCCCTGGTCAGAATGACCAGTAATGGTAATCAGGCACCATCTAAGTCTCGTGGTCTCAAGCTAAATGAGGCTGTGGTTCCCGTGGGCACCTAGTCTTATTGACTAATTTCCTCTTTGAGTCTGCCACTTTTTGACTATTTTGTCAAGGGTAACATCCATACCATGGAAGTTGGTCAAGCAGTTTTTGCCGTGAACATCCTCAGTAATTAGCTTGAATTTTCTAAATGCAACTTCATCGGTCTGCAGATCAGCAA
>NW_006408570.1:10967413-10975677 GCF_000296735.1 Chrysochloris asiatica
TCCCGTATTTCTCCCGAGCTCAAGTACCTGTCCCACTGGTCAGGGGAGTGCTGCCGCCGGAGGGCCCTAATATTTCTTATATTGGACATAGCTGGTGCCTTTACATCATACCAATCTTTCTTAGAATATGGATCAACCACTTTCTTCTTGGCTCCTTTTTTGCCACCTTTGGTAAGGCATTTATTCTTGCCAACTGCCATGGTGCTGCTCAGAGAGCCAAAAGCATTGCTCATAGGTTTTTAAGACCCAAGTCACAACTCAACAAAGTAGGATATAGAGCACTGTCATTGTAAACTATGTTATGCCAATTTTCCTAGATGATCCCTGAGACTATGGTCTCCAGCCATCAAGATCAGTGCCTAAGTCTCTCAAGGTTTTTGCTTATGACTAAGAAGTTTTCATAATGTGTTGTGGTTGTTGTTAAGTGCTGTCGAGTTGACTCCAACCCACAGTGACCCTGTATAGGGTTTCCAAAGAGAAGCTGGTGAACTTGAATCACCAACCTTGCAGTTCAAACGGCTTTACAGTCTGGTGCATTGACCCACAGTGCCACACCAGGACTCTTTCATAACTTGGCCCCCTGTATATTCAACAATGGAGTCCTGGTGTGGCACTGTAGAATAAGCACTTGATCAAAAGGTGAGTTTGAACCATGAGGTCAGAGGTTTGAACTTACCAGCTGCTCCTCAGAAACCCTATACAGGGTCACTATGAGTCAGCACTGACTAGACAGCATTTAACAACAAGATATTCAGCTATATACATGAATCTATTTGTCGCATATATAATAGGTGTGGTGCTGTAAACTATGTACTGTACTGCTAACCACAAGGTCAGGGTTCAAACCCACCAGTTGCTCCTTAGAAATCCTATACAGCATTGCTATGAGTCAGAACTGATTCAGTGGCACTTAACAACAACAGCAACAACAATAAAAAAATGTAGGAATATCTTGTTCATACCATGTGTACTCTTGGGTACAGTCCCATATGCCATCCAATGCCTCGCATAGCTACATCTATATCCACTCATCAATTATTTGTCTACTCATATATTATTATTTGTCATTGCTGCTATTGCAGAATTGTGTATGTAATAGTACTTATCCTGGATACTTTTTCGTCTTGTGAACCTCCTAGTGTTTATAATGGTCATTTTGTGCTGACCACCCTCTTATTCTACCACTCGTCTGTCAGTGCATCATACTGTAGTGGCTTGCAAGTTGCTGTAATTCTGGAAGCTATGCCTTGGGTATTTTAATTACCAGCAGGGTCACCCATGGTGGACAGGTTTCAGGTGAGCTTCCAGATGAAGACAGACTAGGAAGAAGGAGTGACAAACTACTTCCAAAAGCACTGTCAGATATAGTGTCAGAAAACGAGCCCCTCAGGTTGAAAGGCACTCAAAACACGACTGGTGAAGAGCTGCCTCCTCAAAGTAGAGTTGACTGTGATGACGCAAATGGAGTAAAGCCCATGGGACCTTCATTTGCTGATAAGGCGCAACTCAAAATGAAGAGAAACAGCTATAAACATCCATTAATAATCGAACATGGAATGTACAAAGTATGAATCTAGGACAGTTGGAAACTGTCAAAAATGAAATGGAACACATGAACATCGATATCTGAGGCATTAGTGAGTTGAAATGGGAATATTGAAAGTGCCATGGACTGCCCATAGAACCAACAGATCTGTGGTGGAAGAAGTGCAGCCAGAGTGCTCCTTGGAGGCCAGGATGGCCAAACCTCATGTTTGGTAATCTACCAGAGAAAAAGAGGAAGACCCCCAGTGAGATGGATTGGCAAAGTGGTAGCCTCAATGGACTCAAGCGTAGCAACACTTGTGAGGTTGGCCCAGGACCGGGCAGTGTTTCATTTTATTGTGCATAGGGTCGCTATGAGTTGGTACCAACTCGATGGCACCTAATAACAACAACAACCCTCTTATTACATAATGCCTATCCCTTCACTCAAGTTAATACATGTCTCCTCTCTAGTTAGTGATTTTCCCTCCTCACCCTCCCAAGCCTGGTAATGAGCCACCACAGGAATAGATGTAACACCCACATACATTGCAGCATTATCAAGTGTCAATCAACAGAAGAACGGATAAACAAAAACTGGTGTATATATACACACAAAGGAATATTATAAAACATTAAATAATAGTGAGAAATCTATGAAACAGCTTATAATATGGATGAACCTGGAGTACATTATGCTGAGGAAAATAGTCACAAAAAGATAAATAACAAGAAAATTTTTTTACACAGTAAAACACATTCTTTCATATGAGCATCTTTCATTGTGTTTGTTAGCTGCCTGATTGTCCTCTTGTGAGATGTATGCTCATGTTCTTTGCCCATTTTTCTACTTTTTGTTACTGAGTTGTCCAAATTTTCTATATATTGTAGAGATCAGACACTTATCAGATATGTTGCTACCAAAGATTTTTCCCCTCAGTCTGTATCTTCTTTTGTTAGCTTTTTTGATAAAGTCTTTTGATTAGCATGTGTATTTAATTTTTAGGAGGTCCCAGTTATCTGATTATCTTATGTTGTTTATGCATTTTTAGTTGTGTTTGACAGACTATGCCAAAAATTAGATCCTCTAGTTTTGTTCCTATGTTGTCTTCCAGAAACTCTATAACTTCTGTTTTAGCATTTAGCTCTTTGATCTATTTTCAGTTAGTTTTTATGGATAGTGTAAATATGGATTTTGGTTAATTTTTCTGAAAATAGATGTCCAGTTTTGCCAGAACCATTTGTTAAAGAGGCTGTTTCTTCCACATTGAATGGACTTTGACTCTTTGTTGAAGATCAACTGCCCATAAATGGATGGAAATACTTCGGGGTTCCCCATTCTATTCTATTGGTTAATGTGTCTGTCACTGAACCAGCCTGTTTTGATTATTGTGGTTGTATAGTAAGTTTCTTCTTTTTAAGTTTTTATTGTGAATTGAGTGATAGTATACATGGGAGAACATCAGTTTTACACTCACCCTATTGTATTTCATTTCACTGCAATGATTACAATCCCCTCCATGCATCATCATTCAACATTATTTGCTTCTATTCTTTCTGTTTTTTGTTTGTTTGATGCACACAGAAACACTCAGGAATAGATAATCATTTAAACAATGAAAGGGTACATTCTGCAAGCCTGCCTCCTGGCCACCAGCACACAGCCTTTCTCTTTCCATGAGTCTAGAGTCCTCTGTATAGTAAGTTTTGAAATTGGGAAATACAAGTACTCCTAGGCCTTCTCCTTCTGTATATTATTTCAGATACTTGGGGCCTCTTTCTTTCCATATAAAATTGGAGATTAGGTTTTCCATTTTATTAAAGAACGTTGCTGGGATTTGAATCTAAATTCCATATCAATTTATTCCTTTGAGTAATATTGCTATTTTCACAATGTTGAGACTTCTAATCCATGAACATGGAATGCTTTCCGTTTTATTAGGTCTCTTAGTTTTTTGTAGTGGTATTTTATAGGTTTTCTTATCTAAGTCTTTTACATCCCTGGTTACATTTATCCTTAGTTGTTTTATCCTTTTGAATGCTATTATAAGCGGTGTCATTTTCTTGATTTTCTTTTCAGAGGTCTTCTTGTTAGTGTAGAGGAACCCAGTTGATTTTTGTGTGTTGATCTTGCTCCCTACCACTATGCTAAATTTTTCTTTTAGATCCAGTAGCTTTCTTGTAGAGTCTCTAGAATTTTCTATATATGTCTATAGTATCCTGTCCTCTGGGAAGAGGGATAGTGTTATTTTTTTTTTCTTTTCAATCTGTATACTCTTTATGCCTCCACCTTACTAAGTTATCTGAATCCACCATGCTGTTGCTCTTATCAAAATCAATCATATGTCCCATACTACTAATGAGATGATGTCTCTAGCATTTGTTTTCTGTAAGTTCCACACACCATGGCAGATCATTATTCCCTGTCTGTGTGCAAAACTCAGGTATTTGCACAGATCTAGGCACAGTGAAGGGGGAATGTCCTATGCTACATCATCTGGAATTCTCCCAGATTTCACACAAGCGAGGAGCCAGAAGTCCAAAACCTCTTTCTCATTCCAAGAGGCCATGGTCTTAACAACACATGCAAGATTGTTTCACCCTCTGGAGGAGTTTCTGTTCCCTTCCTCCTTTCTCCATCAGGAGATTATTTTGTATGTAATTTCACTTCACTCAGCTACAAATAATAATCAGATAATAGGTACTCTGCTTGCTTCTGAAATCTAAATAATATTGGTTAAAAAGGAGTCCTCGTTGTGCTATGATTAAACTCTTGATTGCTAACCTAGAGACTTAGGGGCAGGAAAGACCTGATGATCTGCTTCTGTAAAATGGATAGGCAAGAAACTTCTCTGGGACAGTTCTGCTTTGTCACATGGAGTCGCTATGCACTAAAATTGACTTAATGACACCAAACAACAATATTGGCTAAAAGCCATGACCACAAACTCTTTGGGAAGGCCTGGCCTTCCAAAGACTCTCATAAATTCCTGTGTAGTGGTTTCACTTACACATGCGGGCTGTGAACCACAACGTCAACAGTTCAAAACTACCAGCTGTTCCACAGGAAAAAGATGAGGCTATCTACTCCCGTAAAGAGGGAGGGTCGCTATGAGTTGGAACCGACTCTACGGTACCATAACAACAACAACAGAGAAAGGAGGTTTGCAATCTCAGTTTACCCTGACTTCTGAGATCTTGCTTTTGCATGCACCTTATTGAAGACATATCCATTTTTTTTATCCTCCATAAAAAAATTTCCTCTCACACAAGGCATTTGTGAAGAAAGAGAGCACAATTTGAAATTAAACATTAAACAGCCTCATTCTTAAAATCTGCTTTGTCTTTCCCCTACTATGTAGAAATTTCACTGGTTGTTCACCCCAAAGAGACCCAAGGTTCATATCATATTCTTTTCTCTCCAACTCACTCCTTTAACCATCTACTCTCCTATCTCTGCTTCAATTCAGGAATAAAATGCAAATTTCTTTTATGCTCTCCTTTGGAACAATTTGAGCATCTTTTTTTAAAATATGCACTCCTTATAGAACTAGTGTCCACAGAGTCTTATCTTTCAGAGTGTGAATTCTCAAGCCTCTTTGCCTGTGAACGATTCCAGCCAGGCAGAGCTGAATTTCATCTTGTGCCTAGGCTTAAGAGTTCAAATGCCAATTTTTATTGAGTACCTCATGCTCCTTGGACAGCCCACCTGCCAGAGTTAGAAGCAGAGGATATTGTTAAGTAGGTTTGGGGCCACTTCCCTCAAATGGCCTTCAAAGGAAGATTCCTGGACATGCCTTAATGGTCACCTTGTTTTGATGTCATCCCCTAAAAGCCTCAAAAACAGTTTGTAAACTTTCCTATTTACAATAATCCCTCCCTGCTCTCCTTAGATCTGCCATGCCTATGTGAAACATTGCTGCCATCAGGTATAGTTGTGGGAAGAGGGTCTTTCGGTCTTTGTCCCTATAAAAGGTCACTTCATGGAGGTGGAACTTTGGAAACTTATAATGGTGTCTATGATTTCTGTCACCTGGGTGATCTATGTCTTTGTCATGTGTTTGTTTTTGTTTCAGGCTTCATATAGAGGCTCCAGAATATTTATATATTTGAAGATGAGGTCTCTTTTCTTGTCTAAAGTATACCCCAGGTGGCTTAATATGTTATTTCTCCTAAGAACTGACAGCCAGTTCACTTTCTAAAAAGACTGATTATGCTAGTAGTTGAGATAATAAAGTTTTCATTTACACATGCCTTATCTGTCTGGACTATACCACTCTAAGTCATTTTTGGTCATGTTGTTGTTGTTAAGTGCCATCGAGTCGGTTCCGACCCATAGCGACCCTGTACAGGGTTTCCGAGGGTGTAAATCTTTACGGGAGTAGAAAGCCTCATCTTTCTCCCGCAGAGCAGCTGGTAGTTTCGAACCGCTGACCTTAAGGTTCGCAGCCCGATTCGTAACCACTACGCTACCAGAGAATTAGTTAATGTGTTGAAATGGAGTAAGAACAAGGAAACAGAACTAAAACAGAGGACCCTAGGACCATCAAGGGAGAAGAGCACAAGTAGAATGTGAGACTTTATCCAGAGAAATTGATACCAGAGATGGAGGCAGAGATGGGACAGGGAGAGACGGAGCAGCTGAGAACTCTAGATTCATGGGGAGAGAGGGACTGGCCAGGAGGCAGGCTTGCAGAATGTGCCCTTTGGTGGTGTAAATTATTATATATGCCTGAGTGTTTTTAAAAAAGGGGGGGGGGTTAAAATGAATGGAGAGAAATACTGTTAACTGATGGTACGTGGAGGGGATTATAATCATTGTAATGAAACAAGGTGTATGATTTGTTGAATGTAAAACTGATGATCTACCCTGTAAACTTTCACTCAATCCACAGTAAAACCATTAAAAACAAACAAACAAACATACAATTAAAAACAATAAAAAGAAAACAGAACTAAGAAAAAGTAACTTTTGTTGTGGGGAGAGAGTCAGGGAGAAAGCACAAAGGAAATGGTTTGGAAATAGTATGGAACTGAAAAATTCAACAAGATGACACTGCTGGGGGTTGGTATAGAAAATGAGGTAGAACTAACTATAAGCAGGAGGCCTGGTGTGGCACTGTGTGATAAAGCACTGGTCTGCAAGTTCACTTTGAACCACAAGGTCAGCGGTTCAAACTCATCAGCACTTCTTGGAAGACTTATCATTGTAGTATGTGCTGTGAAGTCAGCTCCAACTCATAGTGACCCTGATTAGAGTTTCTGAGGCTGTAAATCTTTCTCTTGCAGACCAACTGGTAGTTTCAAACTGCTGACCTTGAGATTAGCAGCCTGACTCCTAACTACTACCAGAGCTCCTTCGTAAACCCTATACAGGGATGTTGAGTCAGAAGTGACTGGATTCTGGTAGCGTAGTGGTTTCGAACCGGGCTGTGAACTGCAAGGTCAGCAGGTCGAAACTACCAGCTGCTCTGCAGGAGAAAGATGAGGCTTTCTGCTCCTGTAAAGATTTACAGCCTCGGAAACCCTGTTCAGGGTCGCTATGGGTCGGAACTCACTAGATGGCACTTAACAACAACAATAAGCAAGCTGATGGAGAGCAGAAGAAGGAAAAGTATCCACTATGCCTGGTGCAGGCTCTAGTTTGCATAAGTATAGCTGAATCCTTTCACAGAACACCCATTCAGGAGGCTACTTGGGGAAATCCTCTTTGATGTGGAAATAACTACTAAGGAAATCTGTTACTCCCCTAGTAAGTATATCCTGATGCCACAGCTGCCGTGAGAGCCTGCTTTGGCTCAACAGCCTGATTTGACTCTGCCTTAAGTGGGTGTTGGGGAGCAGATGATAATGGTTGGAATGTAATTGATTACTGAGGCTGTAAATTGTACAATTCAAATGACGCACCAATGGGGTGCCAGAGGCTGGGAGAGAGGGCGGAGGCCATTTTTTGTTATTTTTTGGAGTAGAAGTTGGAATTTTTCCCATCTTTCTCTCTATATAACAATAGATGTTAGCATTTTCATATGTCTTGAAAGTTAAAGCAAGATGTGGGGAATTCAATTGTTGAAGTGCAGAGCACTCTAATTGCACTCTTCTGAGATTTCCAGTGCCTTTGGAAAATGTTCCTTGACAAAGAACTTAATTATTGGTGGTGTTTCATTTCCAGGGATAGTTTGATTTCCAACCAATTCTCCCACCCAAATGTATCTGCTCTGCTATAGAAGCTCGCACTGACTTAAAAGGGTTCAGAGAGTACAGCAAAAATGCTAAAGTGTGGAGTAAGATTATGATTCATGCTGATATTCTTTAACCTCTTCCTAGATCTGTGCCTTGGAGTCCCTGACTGGTAAAAATGGTTAGTGCAACATCCAAAGGGCTAGAGGTTTGAATACACCCAGAAGCACCTTGAAAGAAAAGTCTAGTGATCTACTTCTGATAAATTAGCCAGTGAAAACCCTATAAAGCAGAGTTCTACTGTGACACACGTGAAGTCACCATGAGCTAGGATTGACTCCGCAGCAACTGGCTCTTTTTTTGTAGTTGTTAACTGACATGAATGCGCAGTAAACAAGTTGCTTCTGGAAAACTGTTAAGAATGAAAAAAAAAAATTATATATATATGTATTTGTTGTTATATGCCTTGGAGTCTGTTCTGACTCATAGCGACCCTGTACAGGGTTTCCGAGGCTGTAATCTTTACGGGAGCAGAAAGCCTCATCTTTCTCCCGTGGAACAGC
>NW_006408570.1:10976242-10984941 GCF_000296735.1 Chrysochloris asiatica
ACGGTACTTAACAACAAAAATATGTTTGCTATTGTTGTTAATTGTCATCTGGTCGAATCCAACTTACGTGTACAGAGTGAAACTGCTCCATAGCATTTTCAAAACCTGTCAGAAGCAGATCAGCAGGTCTTTCTTTCCATACTCCATAAAACCACCCACCTGTCACCTTAAGTGCTTTGTGCTACCCAGGTCACCTATAACTATACTTACTACAATTAAAAAAATAATTGTTCATAACAACTAGAGCTAGAGATGGAATTTTGACTAGCATGGGGTGTTTCCTAACTAGAAACAGTGCCTAGTCCAATCTCATCTGTTTTTCTGAGGCAGTGTTGTCTTCAAGGAACATATGTACTATTAGAAATATTCAAGTCCCTTGCCCAACACCAAATCATACACTCTAGTTAGCAGATTGGCTCAGAACAAATATCAAATTCATCCTTACATAAAAGCCACCTTTTTATGTAAAAACTCAATGACTTCTGTATGAGTTTGGGAAAACCCATATTTTCCAAGTATTTGCTCTGACTCTGGAGATGCCTTGCATTGTAACCCAATTGATTATGTCACATCCAAGTCTTGCTGACTCATGGATCCCACACCCAAGCATAGTAAATGAAATGTAGGAAAATGCCTACAGGGCAGTTAATCCTTTGCTAATGAAATCAAGACAATGAGTAAATGACTACAACAATTTGCTTATCCATTCAGCCATTGCTGGGCACTTACGTTGTTGCCATCTTTTTGCTAGTGTGAATAACGCTGAAATGAAAATTGTGAGATGGAATGAGCCGGAACACAAACACCCAGGTGTAAGGCTTTATTGGAGGTCGGAAGGAAAGAGAGGTAGTGCCAGGGAAGGATTTTTATACTGGTAGAAGTGGAGGGCGGCGTTGAGATTAGTGGAGGTAGGTGATAGGTTAACTAGGGATGACGTACAGGTATGGAGAGAGGAAGTGCCGGTAGGGAGAGAGGAAGTGCCGGTAGGGAGAGCGAAAACAAGGTAAGCAGCCATTTTATTATGCTTGTTGCTGAGGGATTCTGTCATTCCAGCCTTTTGTTGTTATGGGTACAGGGGCGGAGGTCACTTCTTCTGGAGCTGCTTCCTGCTGTAAGGGGGCAAAGAGGAGGAAACTGTATCTGGCGTGTCCTTTTGGCTGGCTGGTCCTGTTGCTTGGCAGCGGTTGGTATCTGGCCATGAGGAATTCACCCCCTGTCTGGTTTGTGAAGGTTCTCAGGCATTTCTGAAGAAAAATTTGAAAACAGCAAACAGGCAGGGGTCAAATAACAGTATCAGGAGGATTATAGTTAATGGCCCTAGCAAGGGGAGGAGCCAAGGTCACCAGGAGGACATTAGGGTCCAACCATAATTTGCTGTTTCTGATTGCCTAGTGCAAATTCTGTCTTTGAATTATTTTACCTTGCTGAGGAATATGTTAGACCCATTGACAAAGTAACAGCATTCCTCACCTAGGGTCTGGCATATTCCTTTCTCAGCTGTGATGAGGTCTAAACTGCGTAGGTGTTGGAGTACTACTACTTCAGCTAGTGAGTTAACTTGATTTTGTAAGGCAAGGAGGGTGTCTGCTACCCTCTCCATGTGCCCATTCAGGGCTTCTGATAATCTTTGGAATAGATGTATGGATGTTCCTATTACTCCCGCTCCCATTATTACTCCCACAAGCTGCTATTGCTTGTGGAGTACTATTGCTTGTGGGGGGGGGGGAGGGCGAGTGCGATGATATGGTATCCATATCAGATGGGGTTAAGATTTGGGCTGCAGGGATTAAATATGTGACCCCACACAGGCATTGTGTGGGTAGGCATTTGAAAATTTCTTTTTCAAATAAGAAAAATATTCCTTTGGGCCCACATGTTGGGTTGCTAACCTTTGTTATGTCAGTGCACCAGGAGTTTGGAAGGGAGATGGAGGAATGTTTAGTGATGTTGTTGTGGTTATGAACACAGGTGAGGTTGGTGGAATTACTGAGGCCAAACTCTGTGAGAAGAGGTCCTGTGTACTGTATGGTGGTTGTATTAGGCTATGATTTAGGGACTGGGTCAGCGGGAACAGCAGAGTACCCCAGGTCCCTATAGTGCAAACAAATCCAGCAGGACATTTTATTGAATATGGTTCCTATTTCAGTGGTTCGTGTGTGATGGGGTTGGCAGATGCTGTCGGGATCTAGCCACGTTTGTAATCCTTTATATCCTGGGTCGAGCCGTTGTGTGAGGTTCTTTGCAACTTCTACATTGATCTATTTCCTCGCCATATCTGCCACCCCACCCCCTCCATCTGCCATCTCTATTTGAGTTTGATATGTCCAGCAGACAGGCTTGTTGCACCACCTTTTGCAAGCCGTGGATTGGGAAGCCATGCAGTTAGAGAGTTTGGATAGGTACCATACTCTGATTCTGCAAAACTGCTTGGTGACAGGTGTTTGTCCCAGATACTAGGCAGAGTGCATAAAGGTTAGAACACTGGAGCAATCTGTGGCTGTATGAGGGGTTGAGCATGTTTTGCCATTTTGGCTAAGGCACGATCTGATCATCAGGGTGGAGATAAAGAGTATGGAGAGCATACTGGGATGATAATAAGTCCCACTATGAGGAGAAAGAGTAAGGCAAAGATCATTTGAGAATGGCGAGGCCACTCAGTGGGTGAGTCAGCGAGGAGGCCTACTGCAAGGATGACATAGTGCCCCAAAGGGGGCGAGGAAGGCCAGGTGGCAAGTTAACAAGGAGGTAGGGCTAACCAGCAGAAGAGAAAGACTTGTCAGCAGAGAGATTTCATCTGGTGAGAAATCAGAGAGAGTGTGTCCTGGAAAACTAAGTCTTTGATCCAGAATAGGATAGAGTCAGGAGCATTAGCCTTTGGAAAGAAGCACTGGAGGTCCTGGCCCACCTGGTCGAGGAAGCAGGAAAAGCGGTTGACTAGGCAGTAGTCATTCATTTATTCCTCTGGGATGCAGGTGAGTTTGAGCTTGGTTGGTCCTGCAAAAGAGGAAGTATAGCAGGGTATGCCTGGTTTAATGTCCGATTTGGGAGTGGCTGAAACTGTGTGTGCCAGTTTTATGCGTGACATATGGAAACAGGAAGCTCTGCCAGCTAATTTGGCTGCTGTGGGAGTGGTGAATAAGACCTCGAGGGATCCTTCCTATTTTGGTTATAGAGAGCTTGGGTTGAGAGTTTTCAGGTACACCTGGTCACCAGGTTGGACCCGGAAGTGTTGTTCTGTTGGGTGGGGTTTGGGTAGAAATTGGTCTGTGTGGGTTCGCAACAAATAATGGACCATACTTAGGGTTGGTATATAGTCAGAAAGAGGGGGTTAGGTGGTTGGGAGTTTTCCCAGGAGAAATGGTCTTCCATACAATAGTTCAAATGGGCTTAAGAAGGTGGGTTTTCGGGAGGCTGACCTTAGTCTTGTTAGTGCTATGGGAAGTAATTCTGCCCATGGCATGTGTAACTCCAACGAAAGCTTGATTAATTTTTTTATAAGGCCATTTGCCCTTTCCATCTTGCCATATGATTGAGGTCTGTATGGAATTTCCAGGTAATGTTGAGGGCTTGGGCAGTGAGTTGAGTGATCCGGGAGATGAAGGCAGTACCATTGTCTGATTGTATAGAGTGTGGGAGGCCAAAGCGTGGAATAATTTCAGTTAAAAGAGCATGTGTGACTGCTGCGGCACCCTCCGAGGAACTAGGAAAGGCCTCGATCTATCCTGAAAAGGTGTCTACCATGGTTAGGAGGTACTTGTGTTTTTTGTGAGGGGGCATGTGCGTGAGGTCAATTTGCCAGTTTTCTCCTGGTAGACAGTCACGGGCCTGATGGGTGGGAAATGATTTGGGGTGTAGTGCTCACTGTGGAGTTGTGACTGAGCAACTAGGGCATGCTTGAGTTATTTGTTGGAGTAGTGAGGGCATTTGGGGACAGTAAAATATGAGTTGTAGGAGGTGGAGTAGGGGTTCATGCCCTATGTGAATGAAGTGTATTGTTTATATCCATGAGGATGTGTGTGGCCTGTGACCTGGGGAGAATATATAGTCCCTTGAGAAGAAGCCAGTCCATAGAGAGTGTGCTTCCCTGTTTAAGCCATTCTTGTGTTTCAAGGGGGTTGTAGAGGGGTGTTATAAGGGGAACAGCAAGCATTTGTGTGGATGGAGGTGGGAGCATGGCCGCTCGTTTTGCTTCTTGGTCGGCCTTATTGTTTCCCTGTGAGATGGTGTCATTGGTGGATTGATGACTCCTGCAATGTATGACTCCTGCTTGTGTTGGGAGTTTTGCTGCTTGAAGTAGTTGTAAAATTAGGGGACCGTTGTTTATAGGGGAGCCTTTTGTGGACATGAATCCTCTTCCTTGCCATATGGCTGCATGTGAGATATAAAATATGAAAGGCATATTTGGAGTCCGTGTATATATTAGCAGTTTTGGAGGCTGCTAGGGTTAATGCTCGAGTGAGGGCAATGAGTTACGCCTTTTGGGAGGTTGTGTTAAAGAGAAGATACAATGGCATAGCCAGCCTGGTGTTGGCCTGTAGATGAGGTGATGGAACTGCCATTGATGAACCATGTATGATCCGGGTGGGGCAGCAGATTGGAGGAGAGGTGAAGTAGAGGAGGGAGGACATAGTCTATAGCTTCTGTACATGAGTGAGAGAGCTCTCTCATGGTTATAGGGAGGAGGGAGGCAGGGTTGAGAGGGGGGCAAGATTCTAATTTAAAGTTGGGATTTTCAATGAAAATCATATGGAATCATCGAACGCGTGATGGGGAGAGGTGTGAGACTGCTTTGTGGGTGAGTAGATGTTGGAGGTGGTGTAGAGACCTAATAGTGGTGGGTTGACCAAACGTGAATTTGGTACTTTCTTGGGCCAAGAGTGCGGCTGCTGCCAGAGCTCACAGGCATGATGGCCATGCCCTGACAGTGGGGTCCATCTGTTTGGAGAGATAGGCAACTGGAGAGTAAATAGGTCGCTTCATCTGCCCCAAGACCCCCATGGCAATTCCCTGTCTCTCGGTTACATATAGGAAGAAAGGGAAGGACAGGTCTGGGAGTAAAAGAGCTGGTGCTAATATAAGGGCTGATTAAAGGGATTTAAAAGCCTTATGAATGGGATGGGATTAGTCTAGGGCCTCTGAAGGGTTTCCTTTAGTTGCCTCATAGAGCGGCTTAGCTAAGAGACTAAAATTGGGAATCCGTAGTCGTAGGTCGCCTGCTGCTAGCCCTAGAAAGGACAAGATTTCCATTTTGGAGGTAGGGATAGGCAAGTCTGCTATTAAACGTTTCCGGTTGAGAGTGATTTCGTGCTTGTGAGGGGAGATAGATACACCAGATAGACTATAGAAGTTAGAGAGAGCTGTACCTTTTGGGGAGAGACTCAATATCCTCAGGCAGCAAGAAAGTTAAGGAGAGAGATAGTGTGTTTTTGTGAGTCCTGGAGTGAAGGGCTACATAGAAGTAGGTCATCCACATATTGAAGAGGGGTACTGGGTGAGAGATTGAGGTTAGAGAGGTCTTTAGCCAGTACTTGGCCAAAGAAGTGAGGGCTGTCATGGAAACCTTGTGCGTACATCTATTTGTGTCTCTAGGATATATACCTAGGGATGGAATCACTAGATCATAAGGTATTTCTATTGCTAGCTTTTTGAGGAAGTGCCATAATGTTTTCCATAGGGGTTGTACCATTTTACAATCTTATCAACAATATTTAGCAATTCTAATACGAGTCAGGCTGCTAACCTCAGGGTCATCAGTTTGAAACTACCAGCTGTTCCACGGGAGAAAGATGAGGCTTTCTGCCCCCATAAAGATTTACAGCCTTGGAGACCCTGTACTAGGTTGCTATTAGTCAAAACTGACTCCATGGCACATAACAACAACAACAATCCACTCCCACACAAACTCACTAACATTGACTCTGTTCTAGGATTTTGATCATTGACAGTTTTGCATGGGCGAGATGATTTGCATTTCTCCAAAGGCTAATGATTATACGCATCATTTCATGAATTTGTTGGGCAACTAAATGTCCTCTTTGGTGAATTCTCCTCCCGTAAAGATTTACACCCTCGGAAACCCTGTACAGGGTCGCTATGGGTCGGAACCGACTTGACGGCACTTAACAACAACAACAACAACAATCCTTTGTCCATGTTTTGATTGGATTGTCTTTTTGTTGTTGAAGGGTTGAAGATTTCTAGATAAATGTACACTTCGTTTTACTGTACTTTGTAGATACTCATGTTTTTTTGCAAATTGGAGGTTTGTGGCAACCCTGAGTCTCAAATCTCAGTGCCATTTTTCCAGCATTACATGCTCACTTCAAGTCTCTGTGTCACATTTTGGCAATTCTAACAATATTTCAAACTTTGTCATAATGCTATTGTATACAGAATAGGCTACCGTATACTACAGACATAATTTTCATATGCACTGGGAAACAGCAACAACAAAAATGTGTGACTGACTTTATTGTGATATTTGATTTATTGCAGTAGTCTGGAACTGAACCTGCAAATATCTCCAAGGTATTCATGTAAATCAAAAAGTATTGCTGCTAGGGTTCTAGTTCATACATGTACAGGTTTATTCTAAGCAAAATGTGTTTAAACATGTCTCTGTGGCCAGTGGATGGCTGCAGACAAGTTCACTCAGTAATAATTAGTTTTAGTCTCCTTAGGAGGTCTTCAAACACCAGTCAATTAAAATAGTAGCTTCTGTGGGAATCTGCTGGACTAGTTAAATTCAAGGCACAGAAGTCAGTTTACAAGTTTATGGCAATGGTGTTTTGGGGATTCCAAGGTAGTAATCTTGATAGAGTTTTTTGTTGTTGTTGTTTGCAAGACACAGGAAGATCACAGGGGTTTATTATGAAAAGTTTATAGAAAATGCATTGGTGAAATAAAGGCTTAGAATATTGCCTTTATTTTAAAAATAAAGACAATTGCCCATCACAACAGTGGACCTGCTCATTCTTTGAAAATAACCAGGGCTACCCTAGGAGCATTTAATCAGAAAACCTTAAACTGTATAGTCCTGATTTTGTACTTTTTACTTTCTTTTGTTCTCAAAACTCCTATCGTGTTCCAATTTAAAAGGAACACAATTTGAGTCCCTCAAGGATATCAAAACTGCCATTTTGACCTGGTGCAAATCGAAGAGCATAGAATTCTTCTGGGAAGGGTTAGAGAGATGAAAACATTGCCTTCAGAAGTATATAGACCTAGATGGAGGAAATGTGAAGAAACAATAACTTCACATTTTTATATTTTTGTTTAATCAAGGTATCTAGGATTTTGTAGCACTACTGTTTAACTTATCCTCATCTGCCTGCATTTTAGCAATTAGAGCTTTATCAGATAAATCTTTATGGCAAAATATTTTTTACCCAATCTGTAAGCTCTCTTTTTTATTGTCTTGGTGTGAGAAATGCTCAAATTGGTCCATCTTCAGGAATGGAGATTGCTACATTCATATAGCAACCAGGAACTATGTCCCTGGGGTATGTGAACAGAATGAATTGGGTGAGGGAGAAACCCATTCACTAGGAACTTTAAGTAAGAATGCAGCCATTAAGGCCACAGGCCCTGTCCAGGGAAAGATTGTGAACCCCATATCACTTAAATCAATGAGTCAATGAGGAACAGGGAGGGAGGAGGATCTTTTCAGACTAAGATATAAATTCTTTGTAAACCTACTGAGCTACGCATTTGCCCATGTCTACTGGGTTGGGTGCTGGGTTTTGCAAATCTAATACAGAAAAACCTCACTCTTGCTAAAATGATTACAGATTGGATTTTTTGAGCGTTTGTAGGTAAGCACTTACGATAACTCATCGGTGACCTCATAACCAAAAGGAACTGAGGCAGTATGGGGGTATCCATCACGTTTCTCACAGTGGTAGTTTTTTTTTTGTTTTTTTTTTTTAATATATATGAAAAACTTTACAAACTTTATTTAATTGAATTCACATAACAGTCCTTCACAGAAGGTTTGTTGTTGTTACATGTCATCATAGAGACCCTGTATAGGGTTCTCAAGGAGCAGCTGGTGGATTTGAACCCCTGACCTTGTGCTTACCAGTCCAGTGCTGATCTTACAGCACTACAGCGGGACTCCATAGGATAGTATTATGCTTGTATTGCAGATAAGAAAAAGAGTTCAGGTTACATCACCTAACTTTTGTTGTTTGATGCCATCAAGTGGGTACTGATTCATAGCGACGTTATGCAAGACAGAATGAAACACTACTTGGTCCTGCGCCAACTTCACAATCATTGCCACACTTGAGCCCATTGGCTGCCACTGTGCCAATCCATTTTGCTGAATGTCTTCCTTTTTTCCTCTGACCCTCCACTTTACCAAACATGATAACCTTTCCCAGGGACTGGTCTTTCCTGACAATATGTCCAAAGTATGAGAGATGAAACCTGGCCATCCTGATTTCTAAGGAGCATTCTGGCTGTACTTCTTCCAACACAGATTTGTGTGTTCTTTTGGCGGTCCATGTTTCTTTGTTGTTGTTGTTTTTAATTTAAGGTTTTTATTGTGGATTGAGTGAAAGTTTATAGGGCATATCATCAGACTTACATTCAGCAAATCACACACCTTTTTTCATTACAATGATTATAATCCCCTCCATGTACCATCAGTTAACAGTATTTCTCTCTATCCACTTTAGCTTTTTAAAAACAAACAA
>NW_006408570.1:10999568-11004942 GCF_000296735.1 Chrysochloris asiatica
GCTCTGTCAGGCATCTGTGGCTGCTCTGATCCTTCCCCTGCTTGGTCTCACCTAAGATGGCGGCTCCTGGAACATCTGAACATCTTGAATTAGAAAGTAATGGATTTTTTGCTTCTGCTACAAATTCCCCTAGCTGTAAGCCTTCCAAACTTCTAAGTACTCCTTTATACGTGGTTCAGACTTCTGGGACCATCCCCTGAGTCTGCTTAGTCCTGTAATCTGTGTTGTTGCTGATGGAGCTCCTTAACTGCACTTCCACCTGATCTGCCATCTGGTTTGTTTTCCATTGGTTGTTTTTTGAAGAGCAAAGTTACTGAACTAATTTTTATAAGGTCCCAGTTATCTCCTTTGTCTTCTTTTTTGTGTATTTACAGTTCTCTTCGATAGCCTATTGATACCAAAAATTAGATCTCCTGATTTTGATCCTATATCTTTCGGGAAGTTTACAGCTTTAATTTGACAAAATTGCCTCTGATCTATTTTGAGTTAGGTTTTGAGCATAGTTTGAGGTATACATACTGAATCACTTTTTTAATTATGTTTTTGCTGTTAAGTCGAGTGGGTTCGAGTGGATTCCAAATCATAGAGATTTACAAGGAGAAGTTGGTGTGTTTGAACCACTGGCTTTGAAAATATCCGGCACCACCACACCAGGACTCCTGCACCATGTTTTAAAGAGACTCTTCCCCATTGAATGGACTTTGACTCTTTGTCTAAGATCAGCTATCTATAGATGGATGGATTGACTTCTGGTTTCTTAATTCTATTCCATTGGACTATGTGTCATTAATTGAACCAATACAAGACTGTTTTGATTACTGTGACTGTATAGTAAGTTTTGAGATCAGGAGGCTTCCTCTTATTTGTTTTCTTCAATATTGCTTTAGCTATTTAGAGTGTCCTTTCTTTCCATATAAAGTTGGATATTATCTTTTTCCATTTTATTAAAGAATGTTGGTGGGATTTGGATTGGTATTGCACTATATATATAGATTGATTTGGGTGTTATTGCTGTTATTGTTGTTACACGGATCTATAGATATAGTGCAATCCCAAAGCTTGATTTTAGTAGTATACCCAGTTTCACAGTGTTGTCTTCTAATCTACATATATGGATTTTTTTATTTTTATTTTTTTTCATTTATGTAGGTCTCTTTTAGTTTCTTGTTGTATTTTTTCTCTAGTTTTTCTTGTGAAAGTCTTTCATGTGGCTGGTTAGGTTATTTTATTCTTTGTTGTTGTCATTAAGTTCCATCAAGTCAGTTCTGACTCATAGAGACCCTATATAGGGTTTCCAAGGAGCAAATGATGGATTTGAACCACCATTTGGAGTTAATAGGCCAGTGCTTATCCTATAGCACCACATCAGGATCCTTTAGGAACTATTTAAATGAGGTGGCTTTCTTGAATTTCTTTTCCCAAGTGATTTTTGTGTGTTTTTGTTGCACCCTGCTATTTTGCTGAATCCTTCTTTAAGTGCCAGTAACTTTCTTGTGGAAGGAGCTCTGGTAGCTTGGTGGTTACAAATTGGGCTGCTAATCTCACAGTCAGCAGTTCGGAACTACCAGTTGTTCCATGGGGGAAAGATGAGGCTTTCTACTCCTGTAAAGATTTACAGCCTTGGAAACCCTGTACAGGGTTTGAGTCAGAACCGACTCCATGGCACCTAACAACAACAACTTTCTTGTGGAGCCTCTGCGATTGTCTACATATAGTATCATGTCACCTACAAGTAAAGATAAGTTTTCTTCTTCCTTTCCAGTTTGGTTACCCTTTCCTTCTCTTATTGCTCTAGCTAGGACTTCCAATACAATATTGAATAAGAAAGTGATAAAGGCCTCCTTTGTCTCATTCCTGTTTTTCTAGAAAATGCTCTCAATCTTTGTCTGTTGAGAATAATTTTGGCTCTTGGTCTTGCATATGTGCCCTCAGTTACGTCGAGGAATATTCATTTTATTCCTGTTTATTGAGAGTTTGTCTCAAGAAAGGTATTAGATTTTTCATATGCCTTTTCTGCATCAATGAAGATGGTCATGTGATTCTTTTCTTTCATTATGTGGTTCATTATGTTGATTGATTTTCTAATGCTGAGCCATCCTGGCATCCATAATATGAATACTACTTGATCATTATGTACAAGAGGGCTTCCCAAAGGTCATGTAAAAATTACATGATCCTTTAATTCCATTGTTTCACACTTTCTGAAGCACCCTCCTATTATTCATTTCTTTGTTTTTGATGTGTTGTTGAATTCTGTTGACTAGAATTTTGTGAAGAATGTTGGCATGTATATTCATGAGCAATGAAAAAAAAACTCTAAAATCCGCTGTCATCATGTTAATTCCAACCCATAGCAGCCCTCGATAGAGCTTTACGAGACTATAAATCTTTATAGGAGTGGCGAGTCTCATCTTTCTCCCTCAGAGTGGCTGCTGGGTTTGAATTGCCAACCTTGAGATCAGCAGTTTGACGTCTAAACCACAGTGCTCCCAGGAGTCCTTTTAATATCTCTGGTAAATGATTATATCATTTTATTCTGTGTTCTACCAATATGGTATATCACATTGATATTTTTATTTGAACCTGTTATGGATTGAATTGTGTCCCCCAAAATATGTGTCATTATTTCTGGTATTGTGTGATGTCTTCCATTTTGTGATCTATTTATCTTCTATTTTGTGGTATGTTGTAAATTGTAAGCTCTACCTAGGCTTGTAATGCCATTTGTGAATGGGTTATGTTTCTTTTATTAGTGAGCCTGGATTATGTCATGTTAATGATAATTAGGTTATATTTACTATATTAATTTGGAAGGGTTAGGGTATATCTTGTTTGAGATGTTGTTGTTGAGTGCTAGAGAGTCGATTCCAACTCATAGTGACCCTGTATAGGATTTCCAAGGAACAGCTGGCGGATTTGAACTGTCGATCTTAGAGTTCAAGCCAATCTTGTCGTCAAGTATTTGTCCTACAGTACCACAATATAAGGTGTCCTGGTGTGGTGCTGTGGGTTAATGCGCCAGACTGTAAAGCCATTTGAACTTCAAGGTCGGCGGTTCAAGCTCACCAGCTGATACTCGGAAACCCTACATAGGGTTGCTATTCCGACTCGATGGCACTTAACAACAACAACGCCACAATATAAAAGTGATTAAACAACAACAACGCCACAATATAAAAGTGATTAAACAAGTAAGCAGAGTGGTAGAGGTAGAAGAAAAGAGCTGCCAAACCAGGAGCTGAAGCGCAGAAAAGATGTTCCTCTAGAACCAACACAGAGACAGAACCTTCCCTCAATTCAAACTTCTAGCCTTCTAAATTGTGAGAAAATAGACTTGTTTGTTAAATCCCCTCATTTATATTTCTGTTATAGCAACACTAGATACCTAAGACAGAACCCAACCTCTAGCAACACTAGATACCTAAGACAGAACCCAACCTCATATTTAGAAAAATCATGACAGATGTTGGTTTATAATTTTCTTTGTAAGTGGTATATTTGTCTTACTTTTTTTTATCAGGGCTATGTGTTGTCTTTATAAGATGAATTAGGAATTGTTTCTTCTGGGGTTTTGTTTTGTTTTGTTTTATTTGGTGTCAATTTTTCTCTAAATATTTGGTAAAATTCTCCAGTGAACCTGTCTGGGCTGAGGCTTTTTGTTGTTTTTGGAAGGTTTTTTTTTTTTTATGACTTCTTCAATTTCTTCTTTTGTTATGAGTCTGTTAAAACTTTCTACCTCTATTTGTGTTCCTTTAAGTAGATAATATATTTGAGGAAAAATGAACACAATTCCAGAATCTTCAAATTTGTTGGAATACAATTTTTCATAAAATTCTGTTGTGATCCTTTTCATCTCCGTTGGTACAGAGGGCTTCAATTTTATGGAGCAATTGGCGTGATTCAAGATGGAAATCAATACCTGCAATCTGAATTCTTTATTTTTTTGTGTTGTCAGTTGAAGTTTGATGTCTGTTTCTCTTTCTTGGACTGATTTTCTTTCTGCAATCAGCATGATGAAAAAGAAAATAATGCTTATAAATGAAGTCAGCAAATAGTACTGGCTGAGCCAGAGGAAATTGGCAGCTGCAGAAATTCTGTTTTCACTTTACATTAAGTGGCATTAATTACATTGCTATGTAACTAAGTATAACCACACGGTCATGGAACACTATTCTGCTCTTGTTTCAGGGACACTGAGATACTTACTGGCTTGTGGCTGTGGGCACCAGACCCTCTTGTTTATTTTGTAACAAGGACAGTACCTGTTAGCCTGGGACCTCATTCTAGGCCAGGGGTTGTCAGTTACCTCTTCTGAACCAAAAAGTGAACAAACCCTACAACAACACAGAGACAGCTGGTCTACCAGGTAAGCCAAAAACTACTTCCCCAGAGGGTGAGGTATGCTAAATGTATCTAAGTTGGAAAGTCTTTCCCTGCAAGTCACAGGGTTAGCTTTGAAAATGAGGTCATTACTCAGTTGAGATTTTCATATTTTCCCATTACATCTTGAAAAGTTACAGACCAATGCAGCATTTAACAATAATGGTTTAATTATGGTCCCATTTGCAAATGGGGTGACACAGGTTTCTGTAACACCAGACCAGGTGAGGGGAGTTTCTCAGCACATCCAAGAAGAGTATCTTTTTCTGTTAACCAAGACATTATAGCAAGAAAGGAAAACAGCACTCTAGCCTCCTTTCCACTGTTAGTAGCTAGGAGTTCTTGACAAAGCAAACTCAATTCTCTGACCCTCCCATGGGTTATATCTGTGAAGTGTGATGATAACAGCTGAGTTGCTGCAAAGAAAGGTCCTAACTTAGTCAACCTTACAGTTCTTCCCAATCCAAAAATCTGGAATTCAAGGTGTGTTTGTATGTGTTCCAGAAGGTAGAGATCTTGTTTTGATTTCACTAATCTTGGGACTTGGTGCATGGTAGGACCTCATTCATCTTGGATTGAATATATAATTAATAAGGAAGACAGTAGAAGAATTGATGCATTTGAGTTATGGTGTTGGAGGAGAATACTGAAAGTACCATAGGTTACCAAGAGAACCAACAGATCTGTGTTGGAAGAAGTGCAGCTAGAGTGCTCCTTGGAAGACAGAATGGCCAGATTATCAGAAAGAAGCAGTCACTGGAGTGGGATATCATGTTTGGTAAGGTGGAGGGTTAGAAAAAAAGAGGAAGACCCCCCCCAATGAGATGATGGATTGGCAAAGTGGCAGCATCAGTAGGCGCAAGTGTGGCAACAATTGTGAGGCTATCCCAGGAACAGGCAGTGTTTTGTTCTGTTGTGCATAGGGATGTTATGAGTCGGTACCGACTTGATAGCACTTAACAACAGCAATGCTCAACATATATATATATATATA
>NW_006408570.1:11006767-11013155 GCF_000296735.1 Chrysochloris asiatica
GTGAGGTTGACCCAGGATCGGACATTGTTTCGTTCTGCTGTGCATGGGGTCGCTATGAGTCGATTCCGACTTGATGGCACCTGACAACAATAACTGTTGATTCAGTGGTTAGTAGCTCAATTCATAATCTAATATATTACCTGGGCTCCTTTGGAGGTGAGTAGGCATTGAAATACCTCCTGGTTTCTCCTCACTAAGCCATGGGTCCTTGTGCTGAGTATGTTGTTCTCCTGTGGGGCACTTTTGCTCAATTACTCACCCATAGGGTTGCATCTACCCAGAGGGGCACTTTTGCTCAATTACTCACCCATAGGGTTGCATCTACCCAGAGAAAATACTTTATCAGGAAAGGGGTATATGTCCCAATTATTCTCCATGTCTGCCTCCCTAGCTCCATTTACTGTTTTTCCTGTGTCCTGATCTGTGCCAGATGGTGGCCCTTATACAGTGCATCAAGAACCCTCCTTATCTTCTGACTTCCAGTTAAGTTGGCCAGTTAGAAGCTCCAGTAGATTGGGAAGGTGGAGAAAAAGAGATACCATTGTTTCATTTCCCCCATGTTTCTCTCCTCCTACTCCCTGTACCATGCTCCATCTCTACTCCACTAGAGTTCTGACAGTAGTCCTTGGAAGCCCCTTCTTCACAGCTCTAGCTCACCATGGGCTCCAGGAATACTGTTCCTTCCCCTTGTTTCTTTAAGTTTAGGAATAATGGCTTTCTCTATTGCTAATCCTTGGGAGTCCCATTATCCCTGGTGGGTTTCCTTCACCTTGCTCATTCTCTGTGCAACACTGGAAATAAATGACAAATCTGCAAAATACCTTATAACATGGATGTACCTAGAGGACATCTGCTGAGTGGTATTAGTAAATCACAAAAGAACAATTGTATTCAATTAAAACCCTTTAGGAGTCTTAATTAAATTATTGCAGCTTTCTTTTTTAATTGTGAATTGAGTGAAGGTTACGAAACAGGTCATCAGTCCCACATTCCATAAATCATACACTTCCTGTCATTACAATGATTGCAATTCCCTCCATTTACCATCAGTTAACAGTATTTACTACTATTCACGTTAACTTTTACACTCCCTGTACCTTTTGCTACCTTCATCTTGCTCGTACCAACCTCTCTCTTATTGTATATTACCTTCCCCATCATCCATATTAACATGTACCTAGCCTCTACCCTGCTATGACCCATGGGTTAATGCACTACACTGCAAACCCGTTTGAACTGCAAGGCTGCTGGTTCAAGCTCACCAGCTTCTCCTCAGAAACCCCATGCTGGCTCACTATGGGTTGGATTGTATTCAATGGCAACAACACCAAGCTTCTACCCAGTGAATAATTTTCCCTTCCCTCCCACCCCTAGTCACCATCATAGAATAAGAAATAATAAAACAGAGAAAAACACTTAAAAATAGAGAGAGGGAAGAAGTAAAGAAGAGATCAAGACTTTTGAATAGTAAAGAAAAATCAAGAGGAAAAAATGGAGAAGAGCGTGGATATGAAAAAACAAGAAAAAAGAAACATGAAGATAGATAGAAAGGATAACAATCAAGGGAAGAGAAACAGAGGTAGAAGGAGAAGAAAACTCTAGGGGGCTTCTGCTAACCAAGGAACTCATAAGGTGGGTGGTGGAGGGTTGTGGAAGTTGAATTCCCAGCCCTAAAAGGAATTCCTATAGGGCTTAAGTACCACTGAGTTGGCTCTGACTCATAGTGACCCTGTATAGGGTTTCCAAGGAGCAGCTGGTGGGTTTGAATTTCCAACCTTGTGGTTCACAGTCCAGTGCTGATCCTACAGCACCATACCAGGAGTCCTATCGGCCTAGGTATTGTCTATGTTCAGGGAATCAACTTCAGAAGTAGTCCATGGTGACCCTTCAAGTAGCTAGTTTCAGGTTTCTGCTAGCCTAGTTCTGGCCTGAAGGCTCTGTGGCTTCAGTAAATCTGCAGCAGAGCCCACCTGAATCCAGGCACCAAGATGCCGCAGCAGGCATCCACCTCATACTGGCTCCAACAGCGTAGCTCAGAACTTCAGGAGAGTAGGGTCTGTGCTGGGGGTAGATGAGGGTGGGGGCAGACCTCACATCTGTTAGCCAGGGGAGTGTGGCGAGCAAGAAGGAGTCCCATATTTTCTACCACCCATGTGAATCTGCACCGTCAGTCACCATCTATCTGTCTGTCTCTCCAAAGCTGCTCCCAAAATTTCAAGATGGCCACATCATGCCTGTCCAGCAGTCTCTTCACCAGTCTCCTTTTTTTGGTCCATCTGCTCAGTTTCTCCTCCCAATAAATATTCAACCCACCTCTCTAACTTTTCCTCTGAAGCTCAAGGTTTCAGGACTATCCTCAGTGTCTGTTTCATTTGGTCTCCCCTGTCTTTGCTGTAGAGGATTTGCAGCATGACTGCCAAAGTCTGCCATTTTCTCCATAAGGTTTCTTAATACAACTTTCTATTAATATCAGACCAGTTTTCTATTGATATTGTTGTTGTTAAGTGCCTTCGAGTCGGTTCCGACCCGTAGCGACCCTGTACAGGGTTTCCGAGGCTGTAAATCTTTACGGGAGCAGCTGGTAGTTTCGAACTGCTGGCCTTAAGGTTCGCAGCCCGATTTGTAACCACTATGCTACCAGTGCTTTATTGATATTAGAAGGTACCTATTTCTTGAGATTCTAACTTGTACAGATGGACCATGTAGGTGAGTAGAGATTATAGATGTAGGCACTTTGAAATTCATAGCAATATTTGCCAGGTAACCTAGGGATCTAAGAGATTTTCAAGACTGACCCATGAATGAATATGTGTTTGTTAGACTGTGCACTATGGTTACTACTTTCCTGGACCTTAGATCTCTGGCTCCTACAAAGGGTTCAAGCCTCATCACTCACTACTCTCCTGTTCATACCTCTTGCTTCCAGACTGAGTGCATCTTCATTCACCTGCTGACATTATCGTATGGGCTGTTTCTCCACTCGCGAGTCCCTTTCCTCTCCTTGTGTAGATGGTATAGGGCAGAGATTTATATATTTTGCTCTGACTTCAGGCTGTTGTTAGATGCTGTCAAGTTGGTTCTGACTCAAGTAAAACTCTATATGTACAACACTGAAATACTGCCTGGTCCTGCACCATTCTGTCAATCATTGCTATGCTTGAGGCCATCTTGTAGCCACTGTGCCTATTCATCTCATTGAAGGTCTTCCTCTTTTCTGTTGTCCCTCGAGTTTACCAAGCATGATGCTCTTCTCCAGCGATTGGTCCCTTCTGGTAACCTGTCCACAATATGTGAGATGAATTCTTGCCATCCTCACTTTTAAGGAACATCATGGTTGTACTTCTTCCAAGACAGATTTGATCATTCTTCTGGTAGTTCATAGTTCAAAGCCATTTATTCTTTTTCAGTTTTCCATATTCATTGTCCAGTTTACATGCATATGAGACAATGCCACAGCTTGTGTCAGGCACACCTTAGTCCTCAATGTGACAATTTTGTTCTTTAAATGGTCTTTTAAAACAAGGGTGTTTAAGAGGTCTTTTACATCAGATTTTCCCATTGTAATATATCATTTGATTTCTTGACTCATGCTTTCATGGATGTTGATCCAAGTAAAATGAAATCCAAGACAACTTCTATATTTCTCCATTTATCATGGTGTTGTGTATTAGTCCATTTCTGAGAATTTTTGTTTTCTTTATGCTGAGGTGCAATCTAAAGATTGTAGTCTTTGATATTCAAGACCACAACCTTCAGTATGTATTGCACCTCAAAGTAAAGAAAGCAAAAACCCTCACATTAGACTAATGAAACTATTGGTCTCCCCAAAAGATTCCCAAATCCCTTGTCTAAATAAAGTGGTAGAGCTAGAGTTAAAACACAGAGTTGCTTTGCAGCAAAAATATATAACTTTTCAGTTTATTAGACGAGATGACACATAACCAAACAACTATAGTTTAAGGTAGCTGTGTGCACTTTATCATTAGAAAAACTGTATGCCAGTTATTGTGGAGGAGACAGGCATAACTCTTTGCCAAATGTGTATCTCATACCTACCACTGAAAGATAGGTGGTGTTACGTCCTAGGTTTTAAGGAGGAAAATGACTTATACGTACAAGGGTAGTCAGATTCTAATACTGAGCCACACAAACACAATTTCATTTACAATTTGAAAAATACTGAAGCTCTGAGCATCATTGGAGACCTGGTGTGGCACTGCAGGTTAATGTGCTGGACTGTAAGGTCAGTTTGAACTGAAAAGTTGGTGGTTCAAGCTGACCAGATGCTCCTTGGAAACCCTAGACAGGGTGGCTATGAGTCATAACCAACTTCATGGCACTTACCAACACAACAAAAACAAATGTGTGAGGCAGCAACCCAGCACTAGAATCCATGGAGCAGCACTTCTGAAGGGAGATGTGTGACTGATTTTTCAGCTTTCACTTTTCACATATTTCTCCTCTTTACCCCAATCACACCCTCACTGCACAGCCAAGACGCCTTCAGGTGGGTGGGAGCATGTTGCATTGCACCCACTGTTTCCCAACTGCATAGAGAGGAAAACTGCAGGCTGCTGCTTATGATGTTTTGACCCTGGGAACCTGGCCCATAGTTTACCTAGGTAGGACTCTTTGCACAGCAAAGGCTACTGAACAGTGTCAATCACCATTTTAGTTTTGTTTTTGATTGGTGGTGTCTGTGTCTGCTTTTATACTGTTTCTGTCTTTGGTCCTTTTGGCCTCACTTTTCTCACAGGGGTGGGAGCTTTCTCCCCCTACCTTACTCAAGAAGAGACAGCAACTGTGCCCATATAGCCAAGCTACAAGCATACCCTGTAGTACCCCACCATCTGGACAAGAGCCAAAACCAGCTCCTAGGCATTATACATGAAAAGGGATGCCTATCTCTGGATCACATCCACCAGGAGATGCTCAGCAAGCTTAACAATGTAAGCATTAAAAACTCACATAACTGTGGAAAATGTCCAAGAAAACACAAAGATATCAACACATGTCCAAAAACAGAAAAAAGTAACTGAGACAAATGAGCTGGAAGTAGACACAGACTTACAACAACAATGCAGGCAAGAAGCCAATCATGATGACATACCTAAAATCTTGAAAGAAAGAAACTGCCAACCAAGAATCTTCTATCCAGCAAAACTGTCAATCAAATACAATGGTACAATCACAATATTCCAGGATAAACAGAAGCTAAGAGATTTTGTTAAAGCTAATCCAGAGCTTCACAGCATCCTAAAGGGAGTTCTTTGGAATGAAAACCAGCAAGAACAGACAACAATCAGAGACTGACAGATGTGGCAACACCACCTGGAACTCGGTCGACGGAAAGCAGAACTCAGAACAGAACAAAATTACAGCAATGAATTCAGAGAACCTGTGAGAACAACCAAAGATCAAAAGAGTAACCAATATTAAAGAAGAGAAATATATAGAATCAGAGATCCAGGTGGTAAGGAGCTTGAGTATATGGCAGGATACAATAGGATGTCTTAAATGCAGGGAAAACATAACAGCCTTTAGGGTAACCACAAAGAAAATTAATACTTCACAACTTACCATGAAAATGAATATCCAGGAAGAACAAGGAAACATTAAAACAAAGAAGAAACTGATGAGAAATAGAACAAAGGAACAAACAGCACCACAAAAAATGAACTTAATGACAGCAGTTAATCCATACCAATGTCAATGGATTAAATGCACCAGTAAAGAGACATATACTTAGCTAACAACAATAAAAAACAAGCATGAGAGGTAATACAAATCTCTGATAAAATAAACTTTAAGGCAAAAACCAGCATAAGAGAGAACAAACAAGATGGCGGATCAGGTGGAAGTGCAGTAAGGAGCTCCGTCAGCAAAAACACAGACTACAGGACCAAACAGGCTCAGGGGATGGTCCCAGAACTCTGACCCACATATAAAGGAATGTTTAGAAGATTGGAAGACTTACAGCTAGGGGAACTTGTAGCAGAAGCAAGCAAGAAATCCATTGCTTTCTAATTCAAGATGCTCAGATGCTTGAGGAGCCGCCATCTTGGGTGAGACCAACTGGGGACAGGAAAAGAGCAGCCATGGATGCCTAACAGAACTGCGGAGATAAAGGTGTGGACATTCTTTTCTCTTGGTATCTGTTCATTGGACACTTTATGTGTGCGCACTTCCATTCTGGTAACTATAGGGGTACCCGAGCTAGTGGACACCCTAGCCCCACCCTCGGAGAGTTCTACTACGCATGCACACAGATCTCCTTGAAATTTAAAGAGACAGTTTCCACTTAAAACCAAGCGGCCACAGCTGGCCCTTAACTGTTTATAACTAGAAAAAAGGCCTGAACAGGGATTGTGGAGTGGGACAGGCAGAC
>NW_006408570.1:11017952-11021629 GCF_000296735.1 Chrysochloris asiatica
TTTGAAAACTTAGAAGACATGGATACATTTTTAAAAAACAAGACCTACCTGAACTCACACAGAGTGAAGTTGAAGACTTGAACAGACTCATAACAAAAGAAGAAATTGATCAGGTCATCATAAAACTCCCAACCAAAAGAAGTCCAGGTCCAGATGGCTTCACTGGTGAGTTCTATCAGACATTCAGAGAACAGTTGTCACCAATTCTACTGAAATTATTCCATAATACAGAGGAGGATGGTAAATATCCTAATACATTTTATGAAGCAAGCATACCAAAACCAGGGAAAGACATCACTAAGAAAGAAAATTATAGACCAATAACCCTCAACAAATACCTTGCCAACAGAATCCAGCACCACATCAAAAAATAATACATCATGACCAAGTGGGATTCATATCAGGGATGAAAGGATGGTTCAGCATTAGAAAAACAATTAATGTCATCCACCATGTAAACAAGAAAAAAGAAACAAAACAAAACAAAACACATTATCATACAAAGAAAACTACAGAACACTACAAGAAACCTACAAAAATGGAAGAATATAACAAGCTCCTGTACAGGAAGATTTAACATTGTGAAAATGTCATTTATGCCCAAAGAAATTTAATTGTATAATGCAGTCCCAATCTAGATTCCAATGACATTCTTCAAAGAGATGGAAAAAACATTAACAAACTTTATATAGAAAGGAAAGAGACCAACGATAAACAAAGCACTGCTTAAGAAGAACTGGTTGGGAAGCCTCTCACTCTCTGATTTCAAAATTTACCACATGGCTACAGTGGTAAAAACAGCCTGGTACTGGTATAATTAAAAGATACATTGATCAATGGAACAGAATTGAGAATCCAGAAATTAACCCATCCACATAGAGCCAACTGATTTTCACAAAGTACCTAAATATATTACATGGGGAGGAGACATTCTCTTCAACAGATGGTGCTGGCAGAATTGGAAAGTGATATGCAAAAGACTGAAACAAGACCTTTACCTCATGCCTTATACAAAAACCAGTTCATGTTAGGGGCTGCAGCCAAGGAAGCCTGGTAGGGTATGCTCTGGTGAGAAGGGAGGGGAATCTCATGAAGGAAGCGCTCATACAGCAAATCCAGAGCTCCTGATCTATCATAAGATCTAGGATGTCAGTCTCCCAAACTCACATGTGTGAAAAAAAATCACGCTACTAAGGAAAATACTGGAGGCAGGATCATCTCTGTGACTACCCCACCCCTGTAGAGTTTAGAGGGCGGGCTAAAGCCAGCATGGTTCAGAAAGCAGTGTTCCAGCCAAAAAAAAGGAGAGAAAAAACCACAGGAAACTACACATTTCTCCCTCTCTCTCTACCTGTCCCAGCTTTATTTCTCAGCCCCAACATCAGGCAGGACAGTTTTCCCACGGTACAGAGAGAGGAAGCTGGGTGGCGATTTATGATGTCACCCGCGGGCCCAAATCTGAGGCTGTGTATCTGAGCCAGGGGCGGGGTACCTCGCCTTTCTCCAGGTAGTAGCTTGGAATTTCTAGCTATTCTAGCAAGCCGTGGCTGCTGCTGCCACACAGGTGTGGCAGCATAGGACCAATACATAGCAACCTGTAAACCCACAGCATAATAATATGTCTCAACCATCCCGAGATTTGCACTGCACACCTGCAGATAACCACAAGCAACCTGACCAGGGTTCTGAGGTGGTGCATCTGAGTTGGGGCAGAGCACCTCGCCTTTCTACCAGGGAGTAGCCCATGTCCGGGCTGCTGCCAGAATTCACTGGGCAGGACAAACTCAAGGCAATCTATAAAACCCCAACAGAACAAGTCTCAACCATCCTGAGATTGGCGCTGAGCACACACAGATAAGTGACAGTCAGAGACAAAAATAGTGGTCCATCTTTCTCCCCAATATATATCTGGCCACCTATACGGTAGTGGCTAGAGGAGGGGCCCCTGCTGGAGGCTTCCTTTTGCACACACACTAATGGTGTGGCACAGGAATGTTGACCAAAGCCACATCTCTTCTCCAAAGTGGTGATTTCTGTCTATGTGTTTATATTCTGCTTTTGGTCCTTTTGATCACACTCTCCTGGAGGTGGGAGTTTTCCTCCCTACACCACCTAAGAAGAGGCAGCAATCATGCCCATATAGCCAAGCTATAAGCATACACGATAATACTCCACTACTGAGACAAGACCTAACAACATCTGCTACATGTTACAAGTGATAAGGGAAGCCTATCTCCTGATCATATTAATAATAAAAATAATTATCATAATAAAAGGCAGCAAAACTTATCGAAACACATCCCAAAACAGAAGAGAGCATGTGATGCAAATGAGCTGGCTTTATAGAGGAGGAACAGTGGGTTCTGGGTATGCCTGAGAGGGAATTCAGAAGAATGATATGGAAACAAATTCAAATGCTCTGAAAAGGGATAGAGAAAAATAAGGAAGATATAAGGAAAGTACTACAGGAACAAACAAATAGGATTGATACAGCATTGGAAACAATTCAAAACCTGCAAAAAGATGTCCAGATGATCAATAATAAAATATCAGAAATGGACTATACGCTGAAAAGGGAAAGGAGCAGACTAGAAGAGACAGAAGCCAGAATCAGCAAGCCAAAAGACAAATCTCTCAATACTGCCAAGACAGAAGAGCAAGCAGCTAAAAGGATAAATCAATCTGAAGAGAGCCTAAGATTCATGCTGGATAACATGAAGAGGGATAATGTAAGAATTAATGGCATTCTGGAACAAGAAGAATCAGAGAAGTCCACAGAGGAGATAATTGAAGAGCCTCTGGAAGAAAATTTCCTTAACATCTTGAAAGATGAGAAGATAAACATTCAAGAAGCCAAACATACCCCAGGAAGGATAGACCCTAAAAGAAAGTCTCCAAGACATATAATAATCAAGCTCTCCAAAATCAAAGACAAGGAAAGAATACTAAATGTGGTCAGGGAGAAGAGAAATAGAATTTACAAAGGCAAGCAAATTAGATTAAGCTCTGACTATTCAGAGCAAACCATGCAGGCAATGGGGAGAAATATACAAAGCCCTGCAAGAAAAAAACTGCCAACCAAGAATCATCTATCTATCCAGCAAAACTATCAATCATATATGATGATGCGATCAAAACATTCCAGGAAACAACCTAAGAGATTTTATCAAAACCAACCCAGCACTTCAAAACAGCCTAAAGGGAGTTCTATGGACTGAAAACCAACCAGGAACAGACAACAAACAGAGATTTACAGGTGTGGCACCACCACCTGGAACACAGTCAAAAGATAGCAGAGTCCAGAACAGAACAAGACGACAACAACAGACTCAAAGGAGCTGGGAGGCCAACTGAAGATCAAAAGTATATTAATGTCAAAGAAGGGACAAACGTAGCAATAAAGACCCAGGTGGTGGGGATGCCAGGTTAATTACAGGTTACAATAGAGTATCTTAAATACAGAGAAAAGTTAGTAGACTACAAGGTAATCCCAAACAAAGTTAACACTCCACAACATATCATAAAAGCAAATTCCCAAGCAGAACAAGCGAACATAGAAACTAGGAAGAAACGGACAAGAAACAGCACAAAAAACACAAATATAACACAAGAAGGAATGCAGAACAAAAGAACAAACAGCACCACCAAAAAAGTAACATAATGACAACTATCAATTC
>NW_006408570.1:11021986-11024859 GCF_000296735.1 Chrysochloris asiatica
GGATAGAACAACCAGAAAGAAACTTGACAATGCTACAGAGGAACTTATCAACACAATCAACCAAATTAACCTCATAGATGTATACAGAGCATTCTATCCAACAATGGTCCAATACACATTCTTCTCCAGTGCTCATGGAACATTTTCCAGAATTGGCCATGTATTGGGTCACAAAGCAAGCCTCCATAAATTCAAAAGCATCAAAATTCTACAGAGCATCTTCTTAGACCACAATTCTATAAAACTAGAAATCAACAATAAAAAGGCCAAAGCAATAAAGTCGAATACATGGAAACTGAACAACGCCCTTCTGAAAAGCGACTGGGTAAAAGAAGAAATTAAACGTGAATTCACAAAGTTCCTAGAAACAAATGAGAATAAAAATACAACATACCAAAATCTTTGGGACATGGCGAAAGCAGTCCTGAGAGAACAATTTATTGCGATAAATGCGCACATCCAAAAAGAAGAAAGAGCCAAAATCAACACATTAACACAGCATCTTTAACAACTAGAAGCAGACCAGCAGAGGGAACCTACAGTCACCAAAAGAAGGGAAATAATAAAGATAAGAGCAGAAATAAATGAGATGGAAAACCAAAAAACTATAGAAAGAATCAACAGGGCAAGAAGCTGGTTGTTTGAAAGGATTAATAAAATTGACAAACCATTGGCAAAACTATCTAAAGAGAAGAGGGAGAGGACACAAATAAATCACATTAGAAACCATATGGGTGAAGTCACAACAGAACAAAATGGAATCAAAAGGATAATAACAGAATACTATGAAGAGCTGTACTCCAACAAATTCAAAAATTTAGATGAGATGGATATATTTCTAGAAAAACATGACCTACTGAAACTTACTGAGACTGAAGTAGAAAACTTGAACAAACCCCTAACAAAAGAAGAAATTGACCAGGTCATCAAAAAATTCCCAACCAACAAACACCCAGGCCCAGACAGCTTCACAGGTGAGTTCTACCAAACATTCAGAGAAGAACTGTCACCAATACTACTCAAATTATTCCAGAACAAAGAAGTGGATGGAAAACTCCCTAGTATTTTTTATGAAGCAAACATAACCCTCATACCAAGACCAGGGAAAGACATTACTCAAAAAGAAAACTATAGACCAATATCCCTCATGAATATAGACGCAAAAATTCTTAACAAAATACTAGCCAACAGAATCTAACAGCACATAAAAAAAAATAATACATCATGACCAAGTGGGTTTCATATCAGGGATGCAAGGATGGTTCAACATCAGGAAACCAATCAGCATAATCCATCATATAAATAAGAAAAAGGAGAAGAATCACATGATCATATCTATGATGCAGAATAGGCCTTTGACAAAATCCAACATCTATTCTTGATAAAAACACTAAACAAATTAGGAATTGAAGGGAAATTCCTCAACATAATTAAGAGCATATATACAAAACCAAGAGCCTACATCAGGCACAATGAGAGAATCTGAAAGCCTTTTCCTTGCAAACAGGAACCAGACAAGGATGCCCTTTATCACCATTCCTATTCAATATTGTGCTGGAAGTTTTAACCAGTGCTATACGCCATGATAAAGAAATTAAAGGCATCCAAATTGGCAAAGAAGAGGTAAAACTCTCCTTATTTGCTGATGCTATGATCCTATACATAGAAAACCCCAAAGACTCAGTAAAAAAAAACTATTAGACCTCATCGAAAGATTCAGCAAAGTGGCAGGATATAAGATCAACATACAAAAATCAATTGGATTTCTCTATAGCAACAGCGATAGCTATGAAAAGCAAATGAGGAAAGCAATATCATTTACAATAGCCACGCAAAGGATGAAATACTTCGGAATAAACATAACCCGAGAAACAAAGGACTTATACAAAGAAAATTACAAAGCACTACTACAAGAAACCAAAAGAGACCTACAGAAGTGGAAGAACATACCATGTTCCTGGATAGGAAGACTCAACATCGTGAAAATGTCAATACTGCCCAAAGCAATTTACACATACAATGCAATCCCAATCCAGATTCCAACAACATTCTTCAAAGAGATGGAAAGGACAATTACTAATTTTATATGAAAAGGAAAGAGACCCAGGATAAGCAAAGCACTGATTAAAAGGAAGAACAAGGTTGGAGGTCTCTCACTCCCTGGTTTCAAACTTTACTACATGGCTACAGTGGTCAAAACAGCCTGGTACTGGTACAATGAAAGACACATTGTTCAATGGAATAGAATAGAGAAGGAAAGGACAATTACTAATTTTATATGGAAAAGAAAGAGACCCAGGATAAGCAAAGCACTGATTAAAAGGAAGAACAAGGTTGGAGGTCTCTCACTCCCTGGTTTCAAACTTTACTACACGGCTACAGTGGTCAAAACAGCTTGGTACAATGAAAGACACATTGTTCAATGGAATAGAATAGAGAAGGAAAGGACAATTACTAATTTTATATGGAAAAGAAAGAGACCCAGGATAAGCAAAGCACTGATTGAAAGGAAGAACAAGGTTGGAGGTCTCTCACTCCCTGGTTTCAAACTTTACTACATGGCTACAGTGGTCAAAACAGCCTGGTACTGGTACAATGAAAGACACATTGATCAGTGGAATAGAATTGAGAATCCAGACTTTAACCCAACCACATACAGCCAAATTATTTTCGACAAAGTGCCAAGACACATTACATGGGGAAAAGACAGTCTCTTTAACAATTGGTGCTAGCAGAACTGGGAAGCAATATGTAAACGACTGAAACAAGACCTTTGCCTCACGCCCTATTAAAAAATGAACCCAACATGGATTAAAGATCTAAATGTGAACCCCAAAATTATGAAGATCATCAATGAAAAAAGTGATGACAAA
>NW_006408570.1:11026077-11029678 GCF_000296735.1 Chrysochloris asiatica
GAATAGGGAATGGGGTAAATAATGTTAAGATGCTTGGCTGTCTTCTGAATCTTGGTTTTCCTTGCATTACATTATAAAATAGACACTGGAAGGGGAGAGAAAGGAATAGGCAGAAATATCACCATAGAAAGCTTGTAAGTCCATCTTCTGCCTATAACTGATAGGAATACCTAAAATGGGGCTACAACGTACCCAGTGAAGGAGGCTACCTGCGGAGCCTCTGCATTACATAAGACTAGAGGTGGAATCCTGAGCAGCATCCAGAATCTTCAGAGGTGGGAAATTTCCCCCTAAGAGGATGGGCAGACCAGCCTTGAGTGGCTAGAAGAACAGAAGATACCTCTTGAAAGAAAGTCTGACAGGAAAAATACAAAACAGTAGAGGTAGACTGACTGATTACTACAAGAACAAGCAAGTTACCCACCCAGGAGACATCAAGGCAAGGAGTTGGGTCCCCTTCACACTCTGATGGGTGACCACATTCAACACCGACAAGGAGAAGTGAGAGAAAAACAGCTATGAGGCTGCAAGCTAAGCCCTACAATGTTCAATAGACTCCTGTGAACCCAGGTGGAGACTTGGTTGGCCAGCAGTGTGGCAAGACCTGGGGATTCTCTGACCCAGAGTCAGTGACATAGCCATGGAGGATTGGAGTGGAGAGTGAAGTGTCCAGCGGATAAGAAGAGAGGGCATATGCATAAGAACACCCACACTTGCAGATAATACCCACTTGACCTGGCATCAATGACTGGATGATCAGAGCACAACTATAAGAAGAAAGAAGAGGGGGAAAAAAAGAGTAATGTGATACAATTTGATGAACTTGACCTACGCCTATGGATGTAGCAACTCAAAAAGGGAACAAAGCAAGGATCATTCCTACCCCCTCCATACACAGAGTTGGCAGGGATGGGCAATTTGGACATTGGCTATCTAAAATGGGAGGGCTACAAAGACAAGAAGTGACTGGCTTACAAGCTTTCAAGAGGGAACCTAGATCCTGAGGGTGTGGAGGAAGGTAGAATCTCCACTGAGTAGTATCCAATCTGTCTAGGCGGGACTGATGAAAGGAAATGTGGATAGGTCTCTTGTGATACAAGGGTGAATAATTGTTACCAGGACTGATTGTGAAGGTTGTAAATGTAAAAGTATATATTTTGTGGCATGGAGGGGAGTGATTAACTTTGCAGACTAGGAGCGGAGGTCCCTGGAACAATGAAGGGAGAAGAGCGGAAAGCGGAACCCTACCCAGAGGGGCAGCAATCACTGAGATGGAGGCAAAGATGATGACATGGAATGATGGAGCAGCTGGGGACTCAGGACCCAGGGAGGGAGAGGAGCTGTGTGCTGATGACTGGAGGTGGGGGTGGGGCTGGGAGCAGGCTTATAGGATATACCCTTTCGTTGATTGGTAATGCATGGCAATGAAACAATATACGATAGGATGAATGTAAAACTGATGTTCTCCCATGTAAACTGTCACATAATTCACAATAAAACTAAAAAAGAAATAATGGCCATCTATGTAATTTGTACTTTTTTCACTAAATTACACTGGTTTAACTATTTGAAAACAAACAAAAAAAACAACAACAACATGGATTAAAGACCTAAATGGGAATCCCAGAATTACAAAGTCATCAATGAAAAAATAAGGAAAAATGTGAGAGCTCTAATACAGGGCATACACAGACTACCAAACATTTTGAAACTTACACAAACAAAAATAGGCAAAATAGATCAATGGGACATACTAAAAATTAAAAACTTGTGTGTATCGAAAGTCTTCATCAAAAGGGAGCCCAAAGAATGGGAAAAAAATCTTTTGCAATGACACATCAGACAAGGGACTTATTTCCAAAATATATAGGAACATACAACACTTCTACAAGAAAAAGACAAATAACCCAATTTAAAAATGGGCAAGGATATGAAAAGACACTTCACCAAGTAGGGGATCGGGCAGCCAACAAACATACGAAGAAATGTTCACAATCACTAGCCATTAGAGAGATGCAAATCAAAACAACAATGAGATATCATCTCACACTAGCAGTAATTATAAAGATTAAAAAAGTAGAGGACAATAAGTGCTGGTGAGAATGTGGAGAGACTGGGACCCTCCTACACTGCTGGTGGTATTGCAAAATGGTCTAACCACTATGGAAAACAATATGGCACTTCCTCAGAAGGTTGTAAATAGAGATAGCTTATGATCCAGCAATTCCTCTACTTGGTATTTATCCACAAAAAATACAAGCCATAACACAAGTAGATATATGCACACCAATGTTCATAGCAGCACTATTTACAGTAGCAAAAAAATGGACACAGTCTAAGTGCCCATCTATGGAAGAATGGATAAACAAACATTGGTACATATATACAGTGGAATACTATACTACCCTGAAGAATAACAAGGACGCAGCAAGCCACCGAAAAACATGGATGAAACTTGACGACATCATGCTGAGTGCAATCAGTCAGTCACAAAAGGAAAAATATGGCATAGAGCCATTATTGTAAAAGATAAAAAGAGCACCCACACTGAAAGGGGGGGAAATGATCTTTCATTTTTTAATTTTATTATTTTTGTTGTTGTTGGTTACCAAGGTGTAGGGGGTGGGGGCATGGGGAGGGAGGGGAAGGTGGAACACAGGGTAGGGAATAGGCAGTGGATAGTGGAACACAGGGTATGGAATAGACACAGGATTGTTTGTTGGTGGGGGGGAGCAATACACTAGAAGGGAAGGGGAAAGGAAAAATAAGGTGGATGGGAGAATATCTAGTAGGTTTACATGGGCTAAATGGGACAGAGGTAAATAATGATCTGAGCACAAACGTGCAACAACAGGGCTCGTGGATACAAAGACTGAGGCATGGTTTGAAAGGGTACAAGTGGGGAAATGATGTTAAGATGCTTGGCTGTTTGTTGAATCTTGGTTTCCTTGAAGGGGAGAGAGAGGAATAGCCAGAAATAGACACTTGAAGGGGAGAGAGAGGAATAGCCAGAAACATCACCAGAGAAAGCTTGTATGTCCATCTTCAGCCTATAATTATTTAGAATAACTAATTTGGGACTAGAACTTTCCCAGTGAAGGAGGCTCCCAGCAGGGCCTTTGCACTGCACAAGACCATAGGTTAAATCGTGATCATCATCCAGAATCTTCTGAGGTCAGAAATTCTCACATGAAAGGACAAGCAGACCAGTCTAGAGCAGCTAGAAGAACAGAAGATACTTCTTGAAAGAAAGACCAGCAGGAAAAAACAAAACCAGTAGTCCAACTGACTACTGCAAGAACAAGCAAGTTATTCCCCAGGGAGCCATCAAGGCAAATACTCAGGTCCCCTCAAGGCAAACCCTCTTCCAAGACTGAAACTCAAATGAAATACACTAGCAGGCATATGGTCCTGCTGCTGACCATGTTGGTCACCGTTAAGGGGAAGAGGGGGGGAAAACAGCAATGAAGTTGTGAACTAAGTCCGACCACATTCAATAGACTCCTGTTAACCTGGATTGAGACCTGGTTAACCAACAGTATGACAAGACCTGGGGATTCCTGGGCCCAGGTGCAAGGACATGGCCCCAGAGGACTAGAAC
>NW_006408570.1:11030195-11039677 GCF_000296735.1 Chrysochloris asiatica
GGTTACAATCAGGTCTGACAGTGAGTGTTGGAAAGGTAAATGTAAACATTTGGTAACAAAAGGTGGGGAGCGGTTGATTTTGCAGTCCAGGATCAGAAATCCCTGGAACCATCAAGGAAGAAAAGCAAAGTCCACGACTGTGTCTGAAAAGGCAGTGGCACTGAGATGGAGGCAGAGGCAATGACGTGGACAGAAGGAGTGGCTGGGGACTTCGAACTCAGGGAGGGAGAGGGGCTGTGTGCTGGCAGCCTGGGGGCAGGCGTGTGGGGTGTAACATTTGGGTGTTTGATGATGCATGCAGGGGATTGTGATCATTGCAATGAAACAAAGAACGACAGAATAAATGTAAAGATAATGTTCACCCATGTAAACTAACACATAATACACAATAAAAACTTAAACAACCAACCAAAAAATGAGCATTATTAGTTTTGGGAAAGTTCCCCAGAGGGAAGAGAGTATGAGCTACATCTTGGAAAGATAACAGAGTTAGTTGACTGAAGGAGGAATCTTCCAGGAAGAGAATGGACAAAAGTTTATCTATGTCTGATTGGTCATCTGCACACATATGTTGGACATTGTCATTATTGCCAGTGACCTGAAGATCAGAGTTTTGTCTTATTTCCAACCCTATCTCCACACCTCATGAATAAAATTCTTAGTACCCTATACAGGGTCTCCATGGGTCGGGATCAACTCGATGGCACTTAACAACAACAATATAAGAAGTGCTCAGCAAAATCTTTTGTTGGACAAATGAATGTTTCCTGCTCTCCTTTGAGAAAGACAGAAAAAAATTAATATTATGTCTCCCTAAATCTAAGACCAATGTCAGTTGCTGTCTGGAAAACAAGGTTGAAGCACTGAGCTAAGGCTGTTATTGGTGATGGTGATGTATTGTGGAGTCGGTTCTGACCCATAGCGACCCTGTATAGGTTTTCCAAGGCTTAAATCTTTACAGGAGAAGAAAGCCTATCTTTATCCTGTAGAGCAACTGATGGATTCAAACTGCTGACCTTTTGGTTAGCAGCCCAGTTTCTAATCCATTATGCTACCAGAGCTAAGGTTAGGCACATTTTTTGTTTTGTTTTGTTTTAGTGACAGGGTTCACCAGCAGTGGCGTTATTGGAAATGGAGTGAGTCCAGGCTGACTGGGCATAAGTGGACTGATGTTAGCATTCTTCTACAGATCCGGCAGCCCGTGTCTGAAGTTCCTCCAAAGCTAACTTCAACACATCCAGGAGACAATCTCAACAGAACATATGAAGGACAAAAAGCACTCCTTAATTTCAACAGGAGCAAACAGAAACACATGGGAAAACATTTTGTTCAGATTTCTTATTTATAAATCTTCTCTTTCCTCTCATGTGCATATTCCAGGTTGTCAGAGCGTTAGTTCATTTGAAGTATTAAATAACCTCTATGATTTTCAGATCAAAAATTACCTTTAAGTTGTATTTGACTTTAAGAGGAGTCTCCCTCCCCCCCCCTTTTTTTTTAATAATTGTGTAGACTGTTCTTATTTTTGATACATTAACAGATATGAATCTTCCATAGGAGATGAGTTAGTATGAATTAATAAATTACCCCATAGCCAAGCAAAACTAAAACCTGTATCAGCTGTGAGAGGATAATTTAATTTGCTTTAAATGATATTCTCAGAGTATTTTCTATCATATAGCAAAAACTATTTTAAAATCTGGATTGGGATATTGTGAGAACCTTTCTCTGTTATGTGCACTTCTCTGAACTCTTAACTATTTTCTAAAATTGTTTATTTTTTAACTAACTTATTAAGTGTCTCACTGAAGTGTTACTAGGTGGTTAATCCTCTACAAAAGTTCTTGGATGTGTTCGTTGTAAATGCTAACTATGAAGAAGAAAATGTTATAGGGTTTCTTAGGAAATCAATATTATACAATAATTACATCTGCAAGTTTAATGTTCTCCATCAGCCCCTGCAGAATGAAAGAGGTCATGGGGTGGGATGGTACACATGGTTCTTGCCTGACCTGGAAAATATTCTAGAATTTGAGGCCTAGTAAAGTGCCCAGATGTCATTAAAATATTTTTATAAGTACAACATTTATTATGGAAACCAAATTACAAGAACATCTGTCTGGATGACACTTTGGCCCGATGCTTGATCTAAACCTGGTAACAGTTACAATTGAAACTGTGGCTTCATTTTTCTCTCAAGATCTTTGATTTTTCCTTTGCTTCACAGAGCAATTTATTTCTCAAAGCTACAGCAGTTAACTTTTGTTTTCCTAAACTCTCCATGGCAAAAATCCCAGTTCTTCCAGGTTTCTACCAAGGAATTATGCAAAGGGAGAAGGAAAAGAAGAAGGAAGGAGAGCCCTCAAGGAGATAGACGGGGGCTCAAAATCACTCTTCCAACAATGTCTGGGTCAGTGTCTAATTGATGTGACTATTGGCAGGCCTTAGATCGAAGCCTGTTCTGACTTCTCTGGCAGTTCTTATTCTACACCCAGCCGTGTGTGAAGACTCCAGGTGCTGGATGTGGAACCCACGAAACTCCAGCCAGTTGTAGTACAGCACTCAGGCTGGGGAATCGTACCATAGAAAAATGCCCCAAACAGTTGTTTTTCTATTATGATCCTCAGACTGGCATTTATTATACTTTTTTATTGCATACTTTTAAAGGCAATGGTCCATTTTACTTAGATCATTAATTTGCAAAAATCCTGAGATATGTGCTGAGATACTGTTTTTTATGGGCCATGCTACACCTCTATATGACCCCTAGGGAAATGAGGTGTTGGTCTCAGCACATTATAGGAAGAGGCCCTGGGACACGAGGTTCATATTCTTCTCCAAATAGAAAAGACCAGAAGAGTCCCAAAGGAATGATATAGTTGGATGGATGGAGAGAGGCATGAATAACTGACAGTCTGAAAAAATGAATGGATAGATAAATAGGCAAATGAAATTCTAACCAGCAGTGGGTGTAGCAGAAAGGCCCCTGGATGTACAGCCTAAGGATCCGGTGTCCCACTCACTTATCAGTTGTGTAACTGCTCTCATTGAAACTCTCTGAAAGTACCTCATCTCTGCATTTGTAAAATGGTATCAACAAGAACAACTGTGTAACAAGACTGGCAGCTAGCAGTACCCTGGGCAGGCCAGTCATCAGAACCAGGATTAAACATGGACATCTCTATGCTAGTAGAGTGACCATAGGTTTTTTGGGGGGTTTTTCTTTCTATACTTGTGTTTCCTCATCTATAAAATGAGGATGAGATTACCAATCTTTTAAGGATGAAGGTGAGGGTTATATAAACTAATACACATAGAGTACTTAAGGACCTCTGGTAGTGTAGTGGTTACAAACTGGGCTGCAAACCTCAAGGTCAGCAGTTCGAAACTACCAGATGTTCCGCTGGAGAAAGATGAGGCTTTCTGCTCCCATAAAGATTAACAGCCTCAGAAACCCTATACAGGGTCTCTATGAGTGAGGACCGACTCCTCAGCACACAGCCACCACCATAGAGTAGTTAGATGAGAACCTGGCATATATGAGGGGGCTTCAAAACAGTTCATAGAACTATAAGATTATCTTGCAATTCCAATTTTCCACAAAATTTTTATAGCCCCTTCATATACATTACATATATATATATATATACATACACACACACACACACACTGTACTGCTGACTGTAAGGTTGAGGGATCAAACCCAGCAGCCACTCCTTGGAAACCCTATAACCCTATACAGGGTCGCTATGAGTCGGAATCGAATCCAAAACACTTCAAAGCAACATTGGTTTTTGTTGTTGTTAGGTACCATCAGGTCGATTCCAACTCATAGCAACCTTATATACAACAGAGCCAAACACTACTTGGCCCTGCATCATCCTCACAAACACTGTTAAACTTGAACCCAGTGCTGCAGCCACTGCACCAATCCATGTTGTTGGGACCTTCCACTTTACCTAGCATCATATCCTCTCCAGAGACTGGTCCCTCCTGACAATATGTCCGAAGTATGAAAGACAAAATCTGGTCATCCTGGCTTTCAAGGAGTATTCTGGCTGTATTTCTTCAAAAACAGTTTTTTATTTTCTTCAAGTAGTCCATGATACTTTTAATATTCACCTCCAACACCATAAATCAAATATATCAATTCTTCTATTGTAGGCACTGTAGGATAAGGACTGAACTGCAAGGTCAGTTTGAACTATGAGTTCATCAGTTCAAACATACCAGCCACTCCTCAGAAACCTTATACAGGGTTGCTATGAGTCAGAATCAACTCAATGACACTTAACAACAACAATACAAGTTCAATGAATTTTTATTGCTGTTGTAGATAAGTGCTGTTGAGTAGACTTTGACTCATAGTGAGCCTATGTACAACAGAACAAACCACCACTGTTCCTATACCAACTTCACAATTGATGCTACACTTGAGCCCATTGTTACTGCCATTGTGCCATTATATCTCATTGGGTATCTCCCTCTTTACTCTTTATCTCTGTCCCTCTACTTTACCAAGCAAGAATGTACTTCTCCAGAGACTGGTCCCTCCTGATAATATGTCCAAAGTTTGAGAGATGAAGTCTGGCATGTTGGCTCATAAGGAATGAGCATTCTGGTTGTACTTCTTTCAGCACAGATTTCTTTGTTCTTCTGGCACTCCCCAGTACCTTTAATATTCTTCTCAACACCATAGCTCAAATGCTTCAATTCACCTCTGGTCTTCCTTATTCATTGTCCAACTTTCAAACTGACATCTTTGCTTTTGAACATTTTTGAGAAGTCTTGTACGGCACATGTGCCTAATGCAACATGTTTGATTTCTTGACTGCTTCTTCCATGAATGTTTATGGTGAATCTAAGCAAAATAAAGTCTTTCACAACTTCAATCTTTTCTCCATTTATCATGATATATTTTCTGGTCCTGTGGTGAGGATTTTTGTTTTCATTACAATGAGGTACAACCTCAGTGTAAGGCTGTGGTTTTTGATCTTCATCAGTAAGTATTTAAAGTTCTCTTCACTTTCAGCAAGGAAGGTTGTATCATGTGCATACTACAGGTTGTTAATGAGTCCTCCTTCAATCCTGATGCCACGTTTTTCTTCATAGAACACAGCTTCTCGGACTACTTGCTCAGCATACAGACTTAGTAAGTATGGTGAAAGAATACAACCCTGTGCACACCTTTCCTGATTTAAAACCATTCAGTGTTCCCTTGTTGTGTTAGAACAACTGCCTCTTGGTCTACGTACAAGTTCCTCATGAGCACAATTAAGTGTTCCACAACACTCATACTCCACAATGTGGTTCATAAGTTGTCATGATCTGCACAGTTGAAAGCATTTGGATAGTCAATAAAGCACAGGTAAACATCTTTCTGGTATGCTCTGCTTTCAACCAAGATTCGTATGACGTCATCAGTGATATCCCATATTCCATGTCCTTGTCTGAATCCAGCTTGTACCTCTGGCAGTTCTCATTCAATGTACTGCTGCAGCCATTTTTGAATTACCTTTAACAGAATTTTACTTTCATGTGAGATTAACAATATTGTTTGATGTTTCCTGAACAGAGATGGGTCTTCTCTTTCTGGTATTCTCTGCATTCAACTAAGATCCATCTGATGTCAGCAGTGATATCCCTCACTCCACATCCTCTTCTAAATCTAGCTTGAACCTCTGGAAGTTCTCTGTCAATACGTGTTATTAGTTGTTGTCAGTGTGTGTTGTCAATTTTGATTCATAGCAACCCTGTATAGAGTTTCTGAGAAGCAGCTGGCATGTTTGAACTGCTGACCTTGTGGTTTGTAGTCCAGTGCTGATCCTACAACACCACACCAGGAGTTCATGTCATTAATAGTACAGTATAAAATGCAACTCTTTGTTATATACAAGAGATCACAAATAGCTAATTCAAGCACAAAAGGATATTAAAGAATATAATGTAGATCATCATAGAATTCCTCAAGTAGGAAGATGCTCAGGCTTGCTCATCATTCTCTAGCCAGAACCAAAGCAGTGAGACTCACACATAGGAGTCCTGGTGAGGCACTGTGAGCTAATGAGTTGGATTGCAAAGTCTGTTTGAACCACAATTTTGGAAGTTCAAGCTCACCAGCTGCTCCTTGGAAACCCTATACAGGGTAGCTATGGGGCGAAACCAACTTGACGGCACTTAAAAACACTTTTGACAAAGGGCTACTGCATATCTCTTGACATTAAGAACTCTTCAGTAGAACTCCAAGAGTTTACCACTTCTGCCTCCAAAGAAGTTCCTGACGCAAAAGGTCCCATTTCCCTCATATAGTTGTTTCCTCTTATTGTTCCAGACCACAAATTGTATGGCTCCAGTTGATAGAAGCAGACTATACTTGTATTACAGCTGCAAAGGAGTCTGAAAATTGCCATGCTCAGCTTTCTAGTCTGCATGTTGTTGTTAAGTGCCATTGAGTAGATTCTGACCCATAGCAACCCTGTATAGGGTTTCCAAGGAGCAGCTGGTGAGCTTGAAAAACTGACCTTGCAGTTCAAATGACTTTGAAATCTGATGCATTAGCCACAGCACCACACCAATCTTCATAGTAGAGGGAAAAAAAAAAGCTAAAAGAAAGTTAAAGTAGGAACTAAATAAGTTAGTTTATGATGGTTTCTCTAAGCATTATCACACAAAATATAGGCCTGGCAGCCTTTTAACCTAATAAGGTAGAGGAGGAAGGTTTTGTTTTGTTTTTCAGAGATTAATTAGGAATTTCTGAAGATAACAAGTGCAGTTGTAACACTACTGAATTTCCAGCACACAGGCAAGATAAACTGGTCTAATGATTTGCTCCCTTGTCATGATTTGGGGAAGAAGGGTGATTCCTTGCCTTCTATCCCACTTTGTAGGTGTAGACCAATGGGAACAGTCCTGTCTGTGTCTTTACCCTACTCATATAGAGAAGTAGATGTAGACTTGCATGTTCTGGGGAAGGCTGCCTACGGTTTACTCCTGAGTGACCCTGGAAATTTTTAATGTGCATTCAAAGTACAATGATTATGAAGTACAGGCTGTTTGAGGTCAGGAAGATTCAGGAAGCTTTGAAACCAATAATGCCATTAGCTGTATTTATCTATAAAGCATTTTTTTTATTGTCTGAATATGGATGAATACAAAGAATCAATACTTCTGGCTTCTTGTCCTCTTAAATTCTGACCTCCCTTCAAGTTTTAAGGTTCTACTTTGCTTTGATGTATTTGCATATTTAAATATTGCTTATCAACAGAAATAATTACCCTTTATAACACTGACAATAACAATGTCATACCTCGGGGTATTTATAAACAAAGTGCTGTATAAGCATGTTTTCTTTATGTTTATGAAATAGTACTAATTATTATCTATACAAAATAAATAAATAAACAAATAAATGAACCTGATTATTTTCACTGTCAATCTCTTATTTCATTGCTTCAGAAAATCATCTTTGCTTGCTTTCCTGCCATCAAAGCTAGTGAGTGAGTGGGGTCCTAAATGTGTAACTTGCATCCTCTTCTTTTTCTATTTAATGTTGAATAAGCTTATGCAATACACCCAATCATATATTAAGAAACCCGTCAACACATGCCAACCTCTCAAAAGTTCTTACTGCAGACAGAGTTGCAATTCAAGAAGCTTAGTTTCATGTATGTGACTTAACCATCGGAACAAACTACAATTCACCAATCAAAATTAAGCCAAAGTGAATAGCCACATTACCTCAAATTCAACAACAGTATCCATCCCAAAGCAATAAGAAAAAAAAACTTAGGTCAAATTTTTGAAAGGATAAAAATCATCATTATTTTAAAATTACATAATATTTCTATCCAGGAAACCTAAAGGAAACTACTGAAAAGCCATTATTCTAACAGAATTTAATTTAAGTAACTGCTTAAAAAATAATAATCAAAATTAGTAGATACACAAATTAAACACATTCCCAAGAAAACTATTATAATTAACTCTATTCAAATAAGCACAAAAGTGAGGCTTGATGGCAGCTAGGGTGGAGGTGCAGTGAAGTTCACCATCAGCAATTCCATACCAGAATACCAGGCAAAGCAGATCCAGGGCAGAGATCCAAAACTCAAAACCACAGAGATAGGAATATTTTGAAAGTTTGAAGACTTATAGATTGTGGAACTTGAAGCTGAAGTTAAAAATTGTGTACTTTTGAATCTGCCAGGATGGGCTCGAAGGCTCAGAGCCGACATCTTGGGTGAGGCCAAACAGCAAGACAATCAGGGGGTCAGAAACATCACGGAAAAATATGGAACCTTGGAGCAAAGGTGGACAATACACTTTGTCAGTTTTGCTTTGTTCTGATTTTCTTTTCTTTTTTTAGGGTATCTGGTCATTGGTGTGCTCACTGTTTGCCCACCTCCATTCTGATGACTAAAGGGGGGAGCCTGAGCGAGTGGACACCTCCTACCCTCACCACTGGTGGGTTCTTCTGCCACGCATGTGCACAGATACCCACCCAAGAGAAGGCGCTGAAGGATTTTGCTAGTTTGTCTTTTGCTTGTTTGTCTTTTGCTTTGCTTTTTAATACAAGAAATGGCAGGGTTGTGACAAAGGAAAGAGAGTTTAAAAACAAAACAGACCAAAAATTAAATTAAAGCCTGAGGTATAACATAACAACCAACACTGGCATCTTGAAATCTCTCAGGCAGCTTTGAAAACAAGAAGCTGAAGAGAGGACATTAAAGTCATACTCATATTAGGCTACAGAATTCTTTTTTTCTTCTCTCCCTCCTTTCCCTATTCTGTGATTAGAGACTGCAGTATTCCATCTAGTTTTTGTTGTTGCTGTTTTTGTTTGTTTGTTTACCTTTTTTTTTTTTTTTTCCAGCTGGTGCTGTTTTGCTGTTATATGATCCACCTTCTACCTTTGGAGGACTCTTTCTCTCCAAATATTACAAAAGAAGAGTCAGCAACTGCTGCCATATAGCCAAGCTACAATCACACTATATAAAACACCAAAACCCAGGCAAGAACGAATATCAACTGCCATATACCAGGAACGGAGACAATACCTGTTAAAGTTACTCTGAGTTAAGCAATAAGCAGAGTGAAAAGAGAAGCCCACATCCTGATCACATCTCCCTGGAAGCAATCAGAAAGCGTAAGAAATACCAAAACACATACTGAATTAAGTATTGAGGCCACAGATAAACACTAAACATGTCCAAGAAACAAATCAGATGACCATATCAGCACATGTCCAGAAACAAGATAAAATGTCTGAGACAAATGACCTAGAAGTAGACCTGGACTCCATTCTGTAAGGAGGGCAGGCCTTGGAAATGTCTGAGAAAGATTTCAGAAAAATGATTATAAAATGTTTCAAAACACTTTATAATGGAATTGGGAAAAATAAGGAAGAAGTCAGGAGAGAGCTACAGAAACAATCAAATAGATAGAAACAGTATTAGAAACAATTCAAAACCTACAGATAGAGG
>NW_006408570.1:11044760-11069944 GCF_000296735.1 Chrysochloris asiatica
AAAAAAAAAGAGTAATCTGATACAATTTGATGAACCTGACCTACACCTATGGATGCAGTAGCTCAAATGAGGGAACAAATCCTTACAGCAAGGATCATTCCCATCCCTTCCATACACAGAGCAGACAGGGATGAGTAACTTGGAAATTGGCTACCCAAAATGGGGGTGGGGGCTACAAAGGCGAGAAGTGACTGGCTTACAAGCTTTCAAATGGGACCCTAGAATTAGGAGGGCATGAAGGAAGGTAGACTCTTCACTAAATAGTATCCAATCTGTCCATGCAGGGCTGATGAAATGAAATGCGGATGGGTCTCTTGTGATAAAACAGTGAATAATTGTTATCAGGACTGATTGTGAGGGTTGGAAATGTAAAGGTAGACATTTTGCAGCAAGGAGGGGAGTGATTAACTTTTCAGCCTAGGAACAGGGTTCCCTGGGACAATCAAGGGGGAAGAGTGGAGAGTGGGACCCTACCCAGAGAAGCAGTGATGTCTGAGATGAAGGCAGAGATGATGATGTGGAGAGATGGAGCAGTTGGGGAGTTTAGACCTAGAGAGGGAGAAGGGCTGTGTGCTGATGACTGGGGGGCAGGCTTTGGTTGGTTGATGATGCATGGACGGGATTATAACCATAGCAATGAAATGATATATGATAGGATCAATGTAAAACTAATGTACTCCCATGTAAACTATCACATAATTCACAATAAAACATTTTTAAAAAGCACAAAAGTATACAATTCTTAAAAGCAGACTTAATATGACATTTTTATACTATATATAAAGAAAAATTCAGAGCGTCACCAAAGGCTACAGAAGACTTGAGTAATAGGTGAAGCACAGTATGTTCTTAGGTAAAATGTTTCAATATTACCAAAAGTAATTCATAGACTTATTAGAATTCAACTTTAAATTCCCAACTGTATTTTTTAGGAGGGACGGGAAGCGGACAGATATATCTACAAGTGGATCTAAAGAAATAAACACACAACAGACAAAACATTTCTCTCTGTACTCTAGCAGGAGCTGGAATCTGTGTTATTGTTAAGTACTGTCATGTCGGTTCTGGCTCATAGTGACCCTGTATAGGATTTCCAAGGAAAGGCTGGTGAGTTTGAATGGTAGACCTTGCAGTTGAAATTGACCTTGTGGTCCAGTGCTTATCCTGAACTAAGTTTATTATTTTTGTTAATTTGCTGTATTTTGTGCTCTTCTGAGCATTTCTGCATGCTCATATATTACATGATCTCAGGATTTTATTATTTGTTTAGTTTGTCTAGTTTTAGGTACGAACTGTAACTAACATTTCTGGTTAGAACTTTATGGACCACTTTAATATAAAAGAATGTTATCTCAATGGATGCTGAGGAATACAGTGACAATGAAGATGACAATGTTAACTTCATTTTGAAAATGGGCCAAATAGCCTTTAGAGAAGTGATTGCATTAGATCCTTCAAATTCTAAGTGTCAGAGATAAAACTCCATCTAAGGAGTTCTGGTAGTGTAGTGGTTATGAATGGGCCTGCGAACCTCATGGTCAGCAGTTCAAAACTACCAGCTGCTCCATGAGAGAAAGATGAGGCTTTCTGCTCCTGTAAACATTTACAGCCTCAGAAGCCCTGCACAGGGTTGCTATGAGTTGGCACCGACTCCACAGCACATCGCAACAACAACAATAGAATAAGCACTGAACTGCAAAGTCAGTTTGAACTGTAAGGTCATTGGTTCAAACTCAACAGCCGCTACTCAGAAACCCTATATAGGGTTGCTGTGAGTCTGATCCAACTCAATGACACTTAACAACAATAACACAAGTTCAAGGACTTTTTGTTGCTGTTGTTGGTGACATTGAGTAGACTGCGACACATAGTGAGTCTATGTACAACAGAACGAACCACCGCCTGGCCCTATGCCACCTTCACAATTGATGCTATGCTTGAGCCCATTGTTACTGCCATTGTGCCATTACATTTCACTGAGTGTCCCCTCTTTGTCACTGTCCCTCCACTTTACTAAGCAAGAATGTCCTTCTGCAGGGACGGGTCCCTCCTGATGATATGTCTGAAATCTGAGAGATGATGTCTGGCCATCTTGGCTCATAAGGAGCATTCTGGTTGTACTTCTTTCAAGACAGATTTCTTTGTTCTTCTGGAAGTTTATGGTACCTTTCATATTCTTCTCAACACCATAGCTCAAATGCATTAATTCATCTCTGGTCTTCCTTATTCATTGTCCAATTTCAAATGCATATGAGGTTATTGAAAACACCATGCATGGCTCAGGTGCTCCTTAGTCCTCAAACTGACATCTTTGCTCTTCAACATTTTAAAGAGGTATTGTCCAGCAGATTTGCCTAATGCAATAAGGCATTTGATTTCTTGACTGCTTCTTCCATGAGTGTTGATGATGGATCCAAGCAAAATGAAGTCTTTGACACTTCAGTCTTTTCTCCAGTTATGTGATGTATGGTCCAGTTGTGAGTATTTTTGTTTTCTTTACTTTGAGGTACAACCTATACCAAAGGCTGTGGTCTTTGATGTTCATCAATATTTTAAGTCGTCTTCATTTTCAGCAAGTAAGGTTGTATCATCTGCATATCACGGGTTGTTAATGAACCTGCCTCCAATCCTGATGCCATGTTCTTCTTCACGTGTTCCAGTTTCTCAGATTAATTGCTCAGCATACAGATTTAGCTAATACAGTGAAAGAATACAACCTTGACACATACCTTTTCTGATTTTAAACCATTCAGTATTCCTTAATTCTGTTCAAATAACTGCCTCTTGCTCTATATACAGTCTCTTCATGAGCACAATTAAATGTTCCAGAATATTCATTCTCTGTAATGTTGTCCATAGTTTGTCATGATCCACAAAGGTGAAAGCAGAGTGTGACAAACTGACAGACGTGTAGAAGAATTCAAAGAACAGAAAGACTTTTAGGAACCAAGGACGAGGTCTATTCCCAAACTCAAAAACCATTGCCACTGTCATTGAGCCAGTTCTGACTGATAGTGACCCTGCTGGACAGACGAGAGCTCCTTCTGGTTACTGAGACTATAAATCTTTACAGGAACAGACAGTGTCATCTTTCTCCCTCAGAGTGGCTGATTGGTTTGAACCTCCCACCTTGTAATTGTTAGCTTGATACTTCATCTACAGCACGACCAACACTTCTAATTATACAAATTTTGCAAATACAACTATCAACATGAAAAGCAATAAATCACATGACATAAAGCTATAGTGAGCTACACTGAGTACAAATTATATGCTAAACACAACAGCATCATTCTTTCATGTATTCCTTGCAATGACCCTTTGAAAGCAATCATTACTCTCATTTTGGAGATGAGGATCTATAGGTGATACTGGGGGGAAATCAGATTGGTTCACCTTCCAAACTCTTAATAACCTTCTTGACAATCACAATAAACTGTCTCTACATAGAACTTTAATATTTGCAAAGCACTTTTTAACAAAGGTTTTATTGTGAATTGAGTGATAGTTTGTTTACATGGGAGAACATCAGCTTTACACTCATCCTATCATATTTCCTTTCATTAAATGATTACAATCCCCTCCATGCATCATCAAAGAACAGTATTTGCTTCTATTCCCTCAGTTTTTATTTTTGGTACACCGAAGCACTCAGGAGTATATATAATCATTCAAACAACCAAAGGGCACACCCTGCAAGCCTGCCCCTCAGCTGCCAGCACACAGCCCCTGTCCCTCCATCAATCTAGAGTCCCCAGATGCTCCATCTCTCCACGTCATCATCTTTGCCTCCATTTGGCATCACTGCTCCTCTGAATAGGGTCACACACTCCACTCCTTCTCTCTCTCTCTATGGTCCCAAGGTCCTCCACTCCTGGATTGCAAGATCAACCACTCTCCTCTTTTTCTTACAAAATGTCTACCTTTACATTTTTGCAAAGCACTTTGACCTCTTTTATTTCACTTGAACTGCTCCATACCTTGTGAATGCAGGCTAATGTTAACACTAATTTCCTAGATTAGAAACTGAGTCATCAGGACCTCAGGTCCTTATACCTGATTGTACATCAGAATCTCCAGTGCAGCTTTGTAAACCTACTGATTTATAGTCTTTATTCTCAGATCTATTCTATCAAAATTTCTAGGAATGGAATCTAGGTGTTTCCATTCTCAAAGACTCCCCCAATCCATTCGTAAGCAGCTGCATTTAAGAGCTCCTAGATCAGTGTTTCTCAGAGTGTGGGTTTCTGATCAGCAGCATCACCATGAGAAATGCGAATTCTCAGGCCACCCCAGATTGAATGAATCAGAATTTCTGGGAGTGTGGTCAGAAATCTGTGTTTTAACACTGCCTCCAGGGCCCTGATGCATGCTAACAAGTGAGAAGTACTGTTCTGGATTAAAAGAGGTGACAGAGTATGTTGATTAACAGCACTGACTCTGCTGCCAATTTACATTCAATCCCGCTCTGCCACTTCCTGGTTTTGTGTTCTTGGGCAGTTACTTTATCTCCTTGGCTTTTGTTTACACTTTTGAAATGGAAATGATAGCAGCAGTCCCCTCATAAGGTTATTACAAGGAATAAATGATCTAGCATTTACAAAGAACAAAAAACAGTGTTTTCCATAGCCCCAAGAGCTTAAGTACAAATTCAGATTCTTGCCCAGGATTAAAAATTGTGAGTTCATTGGAAAGGCTAAAGTTTAAGAATCAAAATCCTTGGGGAGAGGTACCTCTGGAAGTTCCAATCTAGGAAATGAGATACATCTTGCCCAGTTCTTTTAAATATTGAAATATAAATAATAATATGAAGCACTACAGCCTGTCTCTGAAACATGCCCCTGCTTTTAGGAATGTCCATGGTATGCAGGGAGTCCGGATGTGGTGCTGTGGATTAATGCACCAGACTGCAAAGCCATTTGAACTGCAAGGTCGGAAGCCCTATACAGGGCCTCTGTGGGTCGGAATCGACACCACGGCACTTACCAACAACAAAATGGTATGCAGAGTAGAGCACTGGGCTGTGATGGGCCATCTGAGCCTTAGCTTTATGGCCTCAGGCAAGTCAATGACCTCTCTGGGACTCCCTTTCCTCACTCAAATGATGGAGATCTTTCTTCCTCGATGGGATTATGCAGAAAATTAAACAGAGCTATTTTTTGTCTTGTTACTAAGCTATGAGACGTCACTGTATTTTTGGCAAAGTCAAAAGATTTAGGCAGATGTGTGGGATTATTCCAGTATTATCCTCTATCAGTCTAAGAATCTTTTGACATTTCATTAACCCTCTCCAGTCCAAACATGAACAATTTTCAGTATGACAGAACGAAGGACAGCAATCCTGCATCTCAGAATTTTACAATGAAATATCAGTTGCCTCTCAAACTCAGAGCTGCAGAACCCAGTCGTTAGCAGCTAATTCTTCACTTGATCCCCTGTGGGTGAACTGGACCAGGCCAACTACCTTGTGTAGTTGTTAGATTCAGGATGTGGATGAAAGTAGAGAACATTTTTAGAGTCTTTACAGCCCCAATGGGAAGCCTCACCTAGGAAGATCTATTTTTTATTGTTGTTATTGTTAAGTGCCTTTGAGTCTGTTCCGACTCATTGTTGTTATTGTTAGGTGATGTTGAGTTGGTTATAATATACAACAGAATGGAACAATGACTCATCCTGTGCCATCCTCACAATTGTTACATTTGAACCCACTGTTGTTGCCACTGTGCCAATCCATCTTGTTGGGGATCTTCCTCTTTTTTGCTGACCCTCCACTTAACAAGCATGATGTTGTCTCCAGGGACTGACCCCTCCTGACAACATGTCTAAAGTTTGACAGACAAAATCTTGCCATCCTGATTTCTAAGGAGCATTCTGGTTGTACTTCTTCCAACATAGATTTGTTTGTTCTTCTGGCAATCCAAGGTACTTTTAATATTCTCCAAGAGAAGAATATTCTAACTCATAGTACCTTATACAGGGTTTCCAAGGAACAGCTGGTGAGTTTGAACTGCTGATCTTGTAGTTAACAGTCTAGTGCTTATCCTACTGTGCCACACCGGGACTCTGTATTTTAAGAACCTTTGAAAATATTCACTCACGTCCTGAGTGTGTAAAACAACTTAGATCCTCTTTTTATTTAGGACTGATTGTGTGACACCTGGGAGTTTTCTGGGACAAGGCAGACCAGCTGTGGCCACAATTGCTTGTTTTCTTGGGAATGATGATGCCCAACAAGATCTTTATCAATGGTCCTGAAAGCTATAGAGTATTTTCTGGCATTGTGTACCCCTCTCTTCTCTCAGGAAAACAACAGAGTTGACATTCCTCTACGTCCTTAATCCAGCCCTTTAAGCATTGCTGGGCACTCTGCCTTCTGTTTTACCTTCACTCAACCATAGCCTGATCTTTCTGCTCAGATAACTGCGCTCTGGAGAGCTGGGTAATAGTCACTCATCACCAGGGACACAGCTGGCTTCACACACTGACTCTGGGAGCTCCATCGGGAGAAGCACCTGCTGGTACTTTGCTTCATTGCTACATGAGGGCTTCTCCTGTTTGGTCTTCAGGCTCATGACTGGAACATCTTCCCTTGGCTCATTGTCAGTCTCCTCTTTCCATGGCAGATTTCTCTCATGAGCCCTAGATGTGCAATGACCATTGCATTCCGGTGAGAACAGATCCCACTATAGGTCGTTGGACACACAGTTTGAATTTGGCTTATACTGCTTCCTCCAATCATTTCCACTTTTCTTCCTTTACCCCGAGGCCAAGCTATAGGAAACCAGGTCTTTATCTATCTGCCTTTCTTTTTTGAATGAAGTTTTAAATTTGCTGCCTTGTAGATTTTCTGGGTGATTGGTCTCATTAAACTGATTTGCCCAGTGGAAATCATGGTCAATGTCTGAGCATTATTAAATTTCTGTGATCGTGGAAACCTATGAGGGGGTTGGTAATAATGATGAACCCTACCCATCTCCCACCCACCTCATCTGGTCCCCTTCAAAAGCTGCTGAACTCACACCTGCAGGTTCAACTTCATGGAAATCAAAGAAGCAATTCTGTACCTGGAAAGGGATCATTTAAGCTATTATAATGCAAGGACCTAGGATTACTTATCCCCAAATCACTTGCATCCAGGATGGCCTCCAGCCCATGACCATTTTGTTCATGTATAGTTTTATTCTTGTTTCTGAGACATAGACCCTCTTGTGCCATGCATAGGTAACCAGGCCACTGCCTTGATGCTTAGACTTATGCCTCAGCCTGAAATCTAAGTTGCTCCCCAGGTCCTTTGGGTGTTCCCCTGTGGATTTCTCATCTTCCTCTCTAAAGTAATCCTGTTCTTGAACCTGAGTCTAAGTCTTGGGAATTTGTTGTTTTTATTGTTAAGTGTTGTTGAGTTGGTTCTGATTCATAGAGTTTCTAAGGAACAACAATGGGTTTGAACCAGCAACCTTGTAGTTAGCAGTCCCGTCCTTATCATACAGCACCACACCAAAAAGACTCTTAGATTACAGGGTCTTCTTCACCTGATATTGTGCTATAACTGTCACATTGCTTTGTTACCTTGCTTTTCTGATGCCATATTTTATCCACCACCCTAGACTTCCTAGCACTTGCCCCAATCCAAACAGGCAGGTCAAAGGTCAATCCTGATTTCTTCCAGGTGGCACTAACTGATTGCAATAAAATAGGTCATAGCCAGTCACAGGATCAACGTAACAGGAGATTATACTCTTGAATGAATGGTGCTCCTTCACAGCAACCATGGACAGAGCTTCCTTCTGAAGACTTTTGAAGTCAAGTTGTTGGTAAGTGCTGTTGAGTCAGTTCCAGTTCATATAGTTTTCAAGGAATGGCTGGAGGATTTCAAATGCCAACCTAGCAGTTAGCCCAGTTAGCATTCTAGTGTTTATACTACAGCATCACTGGTGGGATGATAAATTAACAAACAGCACTTGTCTGTCCAGTAGAGGCTCTTGACCAAGAGACTGGTAGTTTTTGTATATAAGGAAGGAACTCAGATGTCCATCATGTGTACCAAAGGGATCCTTTAACTTGCATTACACAGTAGAGGATGTTCCAGGATAAGAATAGGGGTTCTACTGCTCAGGAACCCAAATCAGCCTCTAGATTGCTGACATCCTTGGGGACACCTCACCTGACAGGCAAACAAAATGCATCCTGGCAATGGGCTCAAAGACCTTAGGTGAGGACAAAGATGTGCACAAATGGAGATAGGGGAAGAAAAAAACGAAACAAATTCACACCATTCCAATGACCTGCTGCATAGGGTTAAAAAGGACAGGGGAGCCAGGGAGTCTTTCTCCTAAAGAAAAGAAAACATTTAACTAGGAAAAAATCACTCAGCCAGTTCCTACCTAATACTATCCTGCAGCTGCTCAAGTTCTCATTTTATGATGCTGAATTGTACAATCATGGGAATGAGAGTGAGGCAAGACAAAGCAAGCCAATGATTTTCTTTTCTTTCTTATGCTTCTAGGAGCCTCCAAGCCTATGGGGAAGGGGGAGGTAGAGGAATCTAATGCTGACAGATGTTAATGCGCATGGTGAACAGGCTCATGAGACAAGAGAATTCCAGGGGCTGCTTTGCTTTCACCACCACCCCCCTTCTGTGGGAGGAGTGGCTGGTCAAGGAAAGAAATGCTGGGTTGCATTCTCTGGAGTTTTAGGAATGCAGAATGAACCATGAATCAGGAAGAGCCAATCGGATGTCCTCTCATTGTATATGGGCATGCCCAGGCTCTAAGAGATGACCCATAGTTTAAGCTTGCTAGATAAAACATACATAAAAATGAATAATATTTAGGTACATCCCATGCAATATTTAGGACACGTTGTTGTTAAGTGCCATTGAGTGGTTCCAATTCATTGCAACCCTGTATAGGATTTCTAAGGAGTGGCTGATGAGTTTGAATCACCAACCTTCTGGTTAGTATCCTGGTGCTTATCCTACAGTGACACACCAGGATTCCATTTGGGATATAGTTATGATTTTTTAAGGTTTTTTTTTTCAGAGGATTTTTTGTGGATTGAGTAAAAGTTTACAGAGCACATCATCAGTTTTACATTCAACAAATCATACACCTTTTTTCATTACAATGATTATAATCCCCTCCATGTACCATCAGTTAACAATGTTTCTCTCTATTCACTTTAGCTCTTTTTTAAAAAAAAAAACACTCAGGTATATATAATAATTTACACCACCAAAGGTCACATTCTGCAAGTATGCCTCCTGGATGCCAGCTCTTAGTCCCTCTCTTCCCATGAATCTAGAGTCCTCAACCGCTCCCTCTCTCTATGTCCCCATCTCTGCCTCCATCTCTGGATAAGGTCTCACATTCCACTTGTGCTCTTCTCTCTTGATGATCCTAGCTAGGGTCCTTTGTTTCTGGACTGTAAGATTAACCATTCCCCTCTTTTTGTTACAAAACTTCTACCTTTACAACTGTGACAGTCACAATTAGTTATGATAACAATTACTCACCATTGAATCATAAGAATCTTATCCCCATCTCTTTTCACCAGACCCATCTAGACAAGATGAGAACTATTCAGCGGGGGCTCTTTCTTTCCCCACACGCTATTAAACTAAGCTCCCCCTTGAAATCTTGTAAGCCAGTAACTTCGTGCCTCTAATGTCCCCTCATTTTAGGTAGCCAATATCTAAGTTGCCCATCCCTACCTTCCCTGTGTATAGAGGAGATGGCATTGATACTTGATGTGAAGACTCTTTCCCTCTCTGTTGTAGAGTTACTACCTCCATGAGTATAGGTCAGGTTCATAAAATTATAGCAATCTACCCTTGTTTCCTTTATCAAAACAATTTTATTTTTTTTTAATCTTCCTCTAGTCAAGTTCTGAGTATCAAGCCATTTAGGCTAGGTCAAATGGGTACTATCCACAAGTTTGGGTGTTCTTGTACATCTCTCCTCACTTCTTATCAGCTGGATGCTTCACTTTCAGCTCTAGCCCTCTGTGGCTATGCCTTTTCCATGGGCTCAGGTGTCTCCAGGTCTCATCACACTTTGGACAAGCCAGCCCTTCCTTTTCTCTCTCTCATGTCCAGGTCAATAGGAGTCAATGGACTGTGGTTGAACTCAGCCTATTTCTTCATTGATGTCTTTCCCCCTCTTTCATTCACCAGTAGACCAATGTGGTCATCAGCAAGCTTACATGCCTGCTCATGTGTACCCTTTGAGTTTCAGTCTTTGAAGGTTTGTCCTGAAGGAACTTGATTGCTTGTGTTAATGGCTTCCCAGCGAACACCTTTCGTGAATAATCCTATAGTAGCCAATCATGCTGACATTTTTGTTTTGGGTTTTTCCTGGTGATCTTTCTTTGAAGATGTATCTTCTGTCACTCTAGCTGTTCCAGGCTGGTCTGCTTGTCCTTTCTAGTAGAATTTCCCACCTCAGAAGGTGCTGGATGGGACTCAGGATTCCACCTAAAGTCCTATACTCTGCAAAAGCTCTGTAAAAGGCCTATTTCACTGGGCAAGTTCTAGAACCCCTTTTAGGTATTCCAATCAATTATAGGCTGAAGACGGGCTTACAAGTTTTCTGTAATCATGTATCATGACATTCCTTTCTATCCCACTCAAGTGTTTATTTTATGATAGTAGGCAAGGGAAACAAATATTCATAAGTCAAGCATCTTAGTATTATTTCCCCTCTTTAAATTATGCCTATATCCTTATATCACAGAGGTCTGTTGTTCCAAGGTTGGACATGCATCACTATTTACCTCTGTCCCACTAGGCCATGCAAACCTGTCTCAGTGTTCCCCTATCTATCTTGTTCTTCCACCTTCTCCCCTTCCTTGTATTGCCCTCCCCAACACCCGAACTGTGATGTGTCTGCCCCTTACCCTGTGCTCTACCATCACCTCCCTCCACCTCTCCCTAAACCCCTCACTGCAACCCCACCATTGTGGATAAGTTATATTCCATTAACTTTTCCCTCCATTTAAGACAGTGTAGCATAGTGGTTACGAGGTGGGCTGCCAACTGCAAGGTCAGCAGTTCGAAACTACCAGCGGTTCTGTGGGAGAAAGATGAGGCATTCTGCTCCTGTAAAGATTTACAGCCTCAGAAACCCTGTGTAGGGTCACTATGAGTCAGAACCGACTCCATGGTACTTAACAACAACAACAACAACATTTTATCTTGTAATCTACCTGACCTTCTCACCACCTGGATCTCTGTTCCTCTGTGGTTACCTTCTTTCACTTTACAATTGTTTTGATCATAGACTAACCTCCCAGATCATCTGAATTTGTTCTTACAGTTTTATTCTGTTCTCAACTCCTCCATCTGCTGATTGAGTTCTGGGTGATGCTGTCATGTATTTCAATCTCTGGTTGTTATCTGTTCTTGTTGGTTCTCCATCCACAGAACTTCCTTTAGGATGTTTTTCATAGCAGGGTTGACTTTGGCAAAATCCCGTAGCTTCTGTTTATCCTGGAATGTTTTGATTACACCATCATATTTGATTGACAGATTTTCTGGGTAAGGAATTCTTGGTTGGCAGTTTCTTTATTTCAGGATTTTATATATATCTCCCCATTGCCTTCTTGCCTGCATGGTTTCTGTTGAGAAATCTGAGCTTAATCTGATTTGCTTGCCTTTGTATGTTATACTTCTCTTTTCCCTAGCTGCTTTCAGGATTCTGTCCTTATCTTTGATTTTGGAGAGCTTGGTTATTATATGTCTTGGTGATTGTCTTTTAGGGTCTATCCTTCATGGGACTCATTGAACTTCTTGAATTCTTATCTTTTTGCTTTTTAGGATGTTAGGGAAAATTTCTTCCAGACAATCATCAACTATCTCTTCTGTGGAATTGTGTGATTCTTCTTGTTTAGGAATGCGAATAATTCTTAAGTTATTCCTCTTCATGTTGTCCAACATGAATCTTAGACCTTCTTCAGGTTTTTTTATCCTTTTTTCTGCTTGTTCTTTCTTAGTAGTATCGAGAGATTTATCTTCCAGCTCACTAGTTCTGGTTTCCATCTCTTCAGTTCTACTCCTTGACCTCTTCAGTATATTGTACATTTCTGATATTCTATTATTAATCATTTGGACCTCTTTCTGTAGGTTTTGAATTGTATCTAATGCTGTATCTATCTTATTTGATTGTTTCTGTAGCTTGTTCCTGACTTCTTCCTTATTTTTCTTAACTCCATTGTAAAGTGTTTTCAAACACTTTATAAACATTTTTCTCAATTCCTTCTCAGGCATTTCCCAAGCCTGCCCTTCTTCCAGTATGGAGTGTAGATCTTCTTCCAGATCATTTGTCTCAGTCACTTTATCTCGTTTTAGACATGTGCTGATATGGTCATCTGTTTCTGCTTTTTGGGCATATTCAGTAGTTAGCTGTGGCCTTAATACTTAGATGGGTATGTGTTTTGGTATTTTTTATGCTTTCTGATTGCCTCCAGGTAGATGTGATCAGGAGATGGGCTTCCCTTTTCACTCTTGTTCCTGAGAAATTTCAAGATGCCACTGTTGGTTGTTATGATATAACTCAGGATTTAATTTTCAGCCTGTTTCCTTTTTAGCTTGCCTGTCCCACTCTACAACCCCCATTCAGGCCTTTTTCCTAGTGATAAACAGTTCAGGGCCTGGCTGTGGCTGTTTTGCACTGCCGTTTGGTTTTAAGTGGAAACTGTTCCTTTAAATTGGGAGGAGATCTGTGTGCATGGGTAGTAGAACCCTCTGGGGGTGGGGGGATGTCCACTCGCTCAGGCACCCCCTCTAGTCACCAAAATGGAGGTGCACAGACAGTGAGAGACCAATGAACAGATATAAAAAACATGTCCACACCTTTGTCTCCAGGGTTCTGTCAGGCATCCATGGCTGTTCTGATCCTTCCCCTGTTTGGTCTCACCCAAGACGGCCTCTAAGGGAGCAGCTGAGCACCTTGGATTAGAAAGCACTGGATTTCTGGCTTCTGCTATAAATTCCACTGTCTGTAAGCCTTCCAACTTTCTAAATATTCCTTTATAAGTGGTTCAGAGTGCTGGCACCATTCCCTGAGCCTGCTTGGTCTGGTATTCTGTGTTGTTGCTGATGTAGCTTCTCACTGCACTTGTACCCAATTCACCATCTTGTTTGTTCTCTATTTTTTAAAGTTTTGTTGCTCCAAAAATCAAATCTAACTTGTGTTCTGTATTTTTATTTGCTACACCTGACAACTCTACCCACAAGAAGACTGCTTGTGAATCTTCAGAGACTTGACAAAATGTCCAACACAGACAAGATTATCGTGGCTTATGAAGGGACACAGAATCATAAATATTCTTAGGCTTATAGTCTATTTCTGAGTTCACACACTTGATGAATTTGCTGCTCCTTCCTTTCCATTAAACCCACCCTCTCCATGCCTCACTTCCTAATAATATCCCACCAGCCATGACTCCTACCCACAGGAAGCAGTATTGCTGTATGTTTCTTGGGGTTAGATATCAAAATGTCACTTTCTACAGTATTTCCCCATGTGTACATTTTGCTTTATCAGTTTTCAAAGACAAAGACTAGGCTTTCTACGTCTCTTAAATACATGCACACATATAAACTTGGCTTATAGATTTTCTTTGTAAATGAGATTAAATTGTAAATTCAGAGATTATTCAACGTAGAGGAACCTTGGAGATTACTTAGTCCCACTCCTTAATGCTGCCAATAAGGAGGCATAGACCCAGAGAAATGAAGAGATGTAGAGAGTCCTAACTCAGATTCTGATATAATGCCTTAACTCCAGTTCTCCTGCTACATCAGAGCCCTGCACAAACACCTGAAAACACAGTCATGCTCAGGAAATAGTTGTTATGTAACTAATGAATAAATGAGTTATTTAATGGGTAAATAAAATCAATGCTTATGACTTGACCTGCTAAATTATATGATAGTTCTGTCCTGAGGGAGCTTCGAGGTCCCTGAAAGAATAAAATAAACAAACTGTCTTCCTACAATGCAGAGTTATGGAGAGTTCTAAAAACAGCACACCTTTTGGAGTCAGATGATGCCAGGCGGTGCTGTATAATAAGCACTGGACTGCTAACCTCAAGGTCAGCAGTTCAAAGTTACCACGTACTCCACAAGAGAAAGATGAGGTTTCTGCTCCTATATAGGGCCTCCATGAGTCAGAGTGAACTTAATGGCAGTGGGTTGGGTTTGGTCTAGTTTAAGTGATGTTTAATAACTTTGGCTTTATTATCTGTGAAAAATGTTTTTTTTTAAAAGTTATCAAGATACAATAAATGATATTTCCTGATAGAGAGACAGAGGAGCAAAAATCAGCCTCATCTTATCTAGTGAGAAATGGCCAAGGAAATTCTTAAACTATGTCCACATGTTAATTCAACAGAACTGATTCCTTACTTAGAACCTTGAGGTACATATTGGATAACAAGAAGCTAGCTAGACGTTTTAGTCAATTTTCTCTTTATAATCTATTTGTGTTCTAAATGTTGAAATGCCTTTACCCACTTTAAATTATCTACCTTCTTTTGGGTAAAAAAAATGTGGTAGTGACAGCTTAAGTAAGATTCCTATTTACAAATTCCCTAAAAGCCACCTAGATAAAATCGAAATTTAGAGCAAGCAATCCTAATATGGCACTGTAGGATAAGCACTGAATAGCTAACTACCAGGCCAGTGGTTCAAACCCACCAGCTGTTCCTTGGAAAACTTATACATGGTCACTATGAGTCAGAACTGACTTGACAGCATTTAACAACAATAATTAACAAAGATCTATTCTATAACTGCCATCAGGACTGACTGTGAGGGTTGGGAATGTAAAGGTAGATGTTTTTGATGATTTTTAACAAAAGGAGGGGAGTGATTGATTTTGCAATCCAGGAGTGGAGGTCCCTAGGACCATCAATTGAGAACAGCGGAGTGCCAAACCCTACCCACAGAAGCATTGACACCAGAAATGGAAACAAAGATGATGATGTGGAGAGATGGAGTGTCTGGGGACACTGGACTCAGGGAGGGAGAGGAGCTGTGTGCTGATGGTCAGCGATCAGGCCTGTGGGGTGTACCCTTTGGTTATATTATGATGAATGGAGGGGACTGTAATTACTGCAATGAAATTAAATATGATAAGATGAATGTAAAATGGATGTTCTCCCATGTAAACCCACATAATTCACAATAAAAACTTAAAAAAAAAAAAGCAAGGATATCACCTAAAGAACTAAAGACCTCCTGACCCAAGCAATGGTATATTCAGTTGCATCATATTCATGTGAAAGCTGAACAATGAATAAGGAAAATTATAGAATAATTAATGGATTTGTAATATGGTGTTTAAATAACCTTATATGCATGTGAAAGTTGGACAGTGAATAAGGAAGACCCTAGAAGAATTGATGCATTTGAGTTATGGTGTTGGAGGAGAATGTTAAATGTATCATGGACTGCCAAAAGAACAAGCCAATCTGTGTTGGGAGAAGTACAGCCAGAACGCTCCTCGTATGCATGTGGAAGCTGAGCAGTGAATAAGGAAGACCATAGAAGAAGTGATGCTTTTGAGTTATGGTGTGTATGAGACTATTGAAAATGCCACTGGCTTCCAAAAGAACCAACAGATCTGTGTTGGAAGAAGTACAGCCAGAGTGCTCCTTAGAGGCCAGGATGGCCAGACTTCATCTCTCATACTTTGGACATATTGTCCAGAGGATATCATATTTGGTAAAGTGGAGGGGTGGAGATAAAAGAGGAAAACCCTAACAAGATGGAATGACACAGTGGCAGCAGGAATGGGCTAAAATGTAGCAGTAATTGTGGGGTTGCTGCAGGACTGGTCACTATGAGTCAGGACTAAGTTGATGGTACCTTATAACAACAACAGCAATTGTGGTATTGGCAAAGAATATTGAAAGTCCCATGGACTACCAGTAAGCACGAACAAACTTGTCGTGGAAGAAGCACACCCAGAATGTTCCTTGGAACAAAGGAGAGTGAGACTTCATCTCATATACTTTAGACATGTTATTAAGAGGGATCAGTCCCTACAAAAGGACATTATGATTCCTAATGTAAAAGGCCAACTATAAAGATGACCCCATGTGAGTCAGAAAGCCCCTCTAAGTAGGATACAAAAAATGGTTGAAGTGTTGAGGTTTGGAAAACATAGTGCATTGATTTTTCTGAAATTAAATTATATATAAAAAACAGATGTGGAGTAAATAAACTTAAATTATTTTTTTTAAAAAGATTTATTCTAGTCTTGGTGTCACGTAATTAGGAGATCTTTAGTCATTATTTTGGGAAGGAATTCTACCACAATAAACAAGTTTTTCCAATACATCTTGAAAAATTGGTCCAGATACTGGAAGTAAGTTTCTTGGTCGTTTATCTTTAAAGAATGTATTTTCATGTGAAAGTCTATAAGATCAATCACTCTATCAATTCCTGCGAAAGACAGATGTAACTAAGATAGTTTATTTACAAGGCAAGAGATTCCAGCCATCCAGACATGTTGAGAAAATGAAGGAGGCACGCTTACCCTTAGAGAAATAGAAGCAAAACCAAATATTGCTATAAAAGGTTAACTCATCAGGCACTATCACAGAGATATCCACAAAACAGATTTCTGCAAGAACAGAAAGGGCTTCTTTGTCACTTTACATAGTTTCCTTTTGTTGTTGCTGTGTTGAAATAGCAAACCATTGGTTTTCCATGCCATCTTCTACTTTGGGCCTACCTTTGCTCTTTCCCTTTAAAAGAAAGTGATGTGAATGTTAGTTTGACTTCTGCCTATCATGACGTACTTGCACAAACCTGAAAGTTCAGGAAGATTTCTCCTGAAGGCTAGCACAACACCTAGAACATGATAGAAAGAAGTAATCTGTTCAAGTTCACATAGCGATAGAAATGGGATTTGAGTAGCAGTACTTTAATCGTATAGAGCTCTGGTAGCATAGTGGTTACGAATTGGGCTATGAACCTTAAGGTCAGCAGTTCGAAACTACCAGCCGCTCCGCGGGAGAAAGATGAGGCTTTCTACTCCTGTAAAGATTTACACCCTCGGAAACCCTGTATAGGGTCGCTATGGGTCGGAACTAACTCAACGGCACTTACCAACAACAACTTTAATAGTATGCCTTTGGTTTATAACAGCCCCCTTTTTATTATTATCTGACGCTGCCATGCATTGAAGAATTTTCTAAGACTCCTTTTCAACTTTATTCTTTGTAGAATTCACAATCAGGGCATTCATTTGTTATTCACTCACTGGACTCATTCATGCTGTCTTAGTATCTTGGCTCAGGTTTACCTGATGTCTCTCAGAGGCTTCCATCACAATTGAAATCCAAACTTATCCAATTGTAGTTGCCACCATGCTGTACAAGTAAGTAACTTGTGCTGTGTTTTAGCATTCTGTAAATGGATTGCATTTTGTAGATGAAAATACCAGATGAAAAGACTTGAAGGCTTTACAGTTCTTTGAACTACATCTATTGTGATTAAAAAAACAGTTGCTGTCAAGTCAACTCTGACTCAGGATGACTTCATGTGCATCAGAATAGAACTGTGCTTCTTCATAGGGCTTCCAGTGGCTGATTTTTTTTAAAGTAGACTGCCAGATCATTCTCCTGAAATGCCTTTGAGTAGACCTCAACTTCCAACCTGTGACTTACAGCTGAGCTCATTAACTATTTGCACCACTCAGGGACTCCAGTCATGATCAGTTACTTATGTTAATCTTCACAAAGAGGAATGACAACAGTACTGATTTCAGCCATAAAAATTGGCGTAATAACAGTAACCTTGATTGAGCACTTTTCAACAGCCCTGATGCCACTGCAGAACATTGGCCATGCCATCTTACCTGAAGGATAACCCTAAAAGTAACTATTACCTCAAGATAGTGGTGGTGATGGTGGGTTGTGTTCTACTTAGTCAGTACCATATCAGGTTTCCAAGGCTGAAAATCTTTACAGTATCAGAAAGCCTCATCTTTCTCCCATGGATCCACTGCTGGATTCAAACTGCTGACCTGGTGGTTAGGAGCCCAACACTAACCCACTACACTGCCAGGGCTCCTCTCATCACTTTATAGAGGAACACAAAAGTGTTGGTATAAAGTGGTAATCTGTTCAAGCTCACATAGGGACAGAAATGGGATTTAAGTAGCAGTACTTTAATAGCATGCCTTTGGTTTATAACATCCCCTTTTTATTATTATCTGACACTGCCATGCATTGAAGGATTTGCTAATACTCCTTTTCAAGTTTATTCTTTGTAGAATTCACAATCAGAGCATTCATTATTATTCACTCACTGGACTCATGCTCCTATCTTGGCTCAGGTCTGACTGATGTCTGTCAGAGGCTACCATCACAGTTGCAATCCAAACCTATCCAACTGTTGTTGCCACCATGTTGTACAAATAAGTAACTACGCTGACGATTTCTTATTTAAATGCAAAACTTTAGGGCATAAATATCACCAAGTAGCCACGAACTGCTCATTTCTTCATTGCTGCGGTCAAATAAGAAGAGCACTGCTTTCTCAGAGAAGGAAAAAAAATGTATATGCTCATGACAACCAAGACGCCTCTTCTTCCACACTATATCCCATTAATCTTTCTTGTGTCTGACCCAGTGAGTGGTACAGATTTTGAAAGTTTGTTTTTTCCCTTGTAACCAATCTCCTAACGGTAAAGTTCTGCACCTCAAGCTCATTTGAGTGGAAGTAAGAAGGAGTCCTATTGTGGCACTGTAGGATAAGCACTCTATCTCAAGGTCAGTTGTAACCACAAGGATGGTGGTTCAAAATCACCAAACGCTCCTCAGAAGCCCTATACAGGGTCACTATGAGCCCAAACTGACTCAACAGCACTTAACAACAACAATAACAACAAGGTAAGTCTTGTGTGAGTAAAAGGAATTTTGTATTTTTAGATGGAAAACTAACTTTTAAATGTAAGATGGATGCCTGGTATGGCACTGTAGGATCAGCACTGGACTACGAACCACAAAGTCAGCAGTTCAAACCCACCAGTTGCTCAATGGAAACCCTATAAAAGGTCACTATGAGTCAGAACCAATTTGATAGCACTTAACAACAACTAATGCAAAATGGCCTAGGCTTTTATAACTGGAACGTAAAACAGTGCAAAAATGTATTTGATTCCTGGCTTTCTTGCATTCAATATGCTATCTAACCACTAATATCACATAGGATTTTATCTGGTTTGGTAAAGCATGTCCTAAAACTTGATGGTAGTGGTAGTGTGCTGTGGACTCGGTTCTGACTCATAGTGACCCTTACAGGGTTTCTGAGGCTGTAAATCTTCACGAGAGCAGAATAGCTCATCTTTCTTCCATGGAACAGCTGGTAGTTTTGAACTGCTGACCTTGAGACTGTCAGCCCAATTCATAAGCACTATGCTACCAGAGAAGCAATGTTGTTGTTGTTGTTGTTGGTAAGTGCTGTTAAGTCAGTCCAGACTCATAGTGACCCTGTATAGGGCTTCCAAGGAGTGGCTGGTGGATTAGAACTACTGATCTGTGGTTAGTGGTCCAGTGTTTATCTTACAGCACCACTAAAAGTTAAATGTGTTCCAAAGATATCCTTCAAGCCTGGAAATGAACCCATTCCTGGGATTAAATTTCAGCCAAACAGTAAAAAGATCTATAAATTGAATAATAACATCAGAAAGGAATGTGTTCCTAAGTACAATCAAACTTGAGACCAAAAGGGCAGCAACTGTCCCAAAGCTAACTCAGAAGACAGACAGCAGCAGGAAAGATGTATGAATGGAAACACAAAGTCAGGGAGAAAAATGGAAAGAGTGTTCCGAGTACCTTGTGGTCTGAGGGGATTGTCACCAATGGCACGGAATAAAATGTATGCAAATTACTGAATGGGAAACAAACTTGCTCTGCAAACTATCACCCAACCTACAATAAGAAGTAAAAATAAAATAAAAAGTAGATCTGCCTGTTTAATAAATCACAGGGAAATTAGAAGAACCATAATAAGATGACCCCAGAGATTCCCCACCCCCTTTCCTTCTAGGTAGTGCAAACACTAGAGTCAAGAGTGGTTTGTCATGATAGACATTAACACCAAGAGGAGAGAAAAAAAAGACTCACTCCTTTCCTTGTGGCAGATGTCTCTCAGCAAGACATAGCACAGCAACAGAAGACTGAGTAAGAGTTGGCTTTTTTCCCAACTAATTGATTCACAGCCGCATCTCTGCTCTTTTTCTCCCCCAGTACTCTTCAGGTGGCTGGCGCTGAGGGTTGCCTGGGTGACATAGTTACTCAACAGAAACACAAGTGAGTAAGAGCCTCCTCCCTGAAGCTGTGGTCTCTTCAGTCCCTAAGGCCATGTTCCCACCTGTCTCTGCCCTACTCTCCACTCCCCTGTCCCCAATGAGTCACAGAGGACTTGACTTGGGAGAAAGTTTGTAGCTGTGGTTGTCCATTTCATTTTTCTACAATTTATTTTATTTTTGTTGCTGTTGTCGAGAATATACACAGTAGAACATACTTCAATAACTTCTACTTGTAAAATTCAATGATGTTGATTACATTCTTCCAGTTATAACATTTGCATCCCTCTTTTTCCAAAACGTTCCTCCTCCATTATTATAAACTCTCTGTCCCCTAAATTTCCTACCTAATCTTTCAAGTTGTGGTTTTCAATTTGATACCATACAGATACATCTTAAAAGATCTCAGTGTACAAGGCAGACATTCTTTACTAATTGAGCTAAATTATTGTTTGGTTTTAAGGATATTTCAGGCAATTTTTTGGTTGTTGTTGCTTAAGATTTAAAAACTATTTTAGGACAATAGTTCCAAGGGTTCATTCATCCCCAAGGCTCCAGAAACTCCATGAGAATTTGAAATTCTGTTCACAATTTCCCCCCTTTTGATCAAGATTCTCCTAAAAAATCTCTAATAAAAATATTCAGTGGTAGTAGCTGGGGCACCATCAAGTTCTGATTTCATGGCAAAAGAGGTAGCTGTTCACAGAGGTTCTAAGGACATTGTGTTAGATGTCCCTTTAAGTTTTTGTGCTTTTTTTTTTTAAAGGCCTTCAGATGACTCTGATGGATCTCTCCTCCCATTCCCAAATACTGACTTAGATTCTACTCTCTGTACCCACCCACCCTCCCCAGAGACATGAGGCATTTTGTCCAATGTCACACAGCTAGTACAAGGGAACACAGCACTCCAGATCCCTAGTTCAGTGTTCTTTCTACCAAAATACTTCTCCTTTTAGCAAAAGGCAGGTATTGTTAAACAAAGAGTAAAGAGTCTCAAGAAAAATTAACACAGGAAAACAAAAAACAGATTAGAAATCAGATTCTGCCTGCCCCCAGGTCATAAGAGTCCCTTGGTGGTACAAATAGTTAACATGTTCCATGCAGAGTCTACCCAGAGATGCTTTGGAAGAAAGGTCTACTTCCCCCAAAAGTCAGCCATTAAAAACCCTCTGGAATACAGTTCTACTCTGACACCTGTGGGCTCACTATAAGTCAGAGCTGACTCTAAGGCAACTCCTTTTTATAAACATCACACACAACTTGCAAAACTGAAGCACTGTGGGAAGAAGTGTTCTCTGGATGAAGAGATGAACAGAAAGGGGAGCCCCAGGAGCTCTGGTTTTGAGAAGATTTAACTGGACAACCAGTAAACAGTGCCCCCAGCTCTTGAGTCTCATCCAGCCCTTGAAAAGCTTGACTCCTTCCTAGCCCCTGCTCACTGCACTTGTGAATGAGGCCTTTCCAGCTGGAAAGAAATGCATCAGTTGTCAGAGAGTAGAGCGACAGATGCTGTTGATGCTTTAAAATACTTCTTGTATCATGCACATTTTCTGCCATTGATAATTAGAAAGCTTGCCTAAATACTCTTCAAAACAAAGCAACAGCACTTAGTTCTCTAAAAAACACCAGCCAGTCCTCAACATTTTTAGGCCCTCATCCATGTTCAAGGAGTCCTGGTATTACAGAGAAAGGTCAGCAGTTCGAATCTACCAGGCACTCCTTGGTAGAAAGATTAGGCTTTCTATTACTGTAAAGATATACTGTCTCAGAAACCCTATAGAGGGTTGCTATGAGTTGAAACCAACTCAATGACACACTACCACCACCATCACCTTCCCAAGCTCAGCAATGACTGATAGTCTGAGTGAGTGAGCAGCACATCTAACATTAAAAAGCCATACAGCTAGAGGTGGGGTCTGAAAAGACGTGGGCATTCTTCTCTGTTGCTAGCCTGTTTTCTTATTTTGCTAGCCTGGTTTCTTATTTTGGGTTTTTCACTCACTTATTCACATATTGATTCCTTTATTCATGACACTGAAACCCCATGGACCTATTCTAAACTGTTAGGTTGGAATCTGAAGTGTCAATTTCTGAGGTGTTTGCTTGTTGTTTGGTTGGTTGATACATGTTCATTTGAAGAAGGCAAAATCTGTCAGGGGGGCGGGGCTTGATGGCAGATAGGGTACAGGTGCAGTGAAGTTCGCCATCAGCAATACCACAGACTATCAGGCGAAGCTGGGGAACAGACCCACCATGAAATAACGCTACGGGAACACTGGAGCAAAGGTGGAAAATACACTTTCTAAGCTTTACTTTGTTCTGATTTTCTTTTCTTTTTTTTTTTGGTATCTGTTCATTGGCCTCCCACTATTTGTGCACCTCCACTCTGGTGACTAGAGGGGGTACTTAGGTGAGTGTACATCCCTACCCCCACCACTGGTGGGTTCTTCTGCAACACATGTGCACAGATAATCTCAGTTTAAGAGCCATCCCTGAACTGTTTTTTAATAAGGAAAAGGCCAAAAGAGAGTTTAAAAACCAAACAGGTAGAAAATTAAATTAAATCCTGAAGTACAGCATAACAACAAACAGTGGCATCTTGAAATTTACCACACAGCCTTGAAGGGAAGAAGCTGAAAGAGGACATTAAAGTCATACTTATATTTAGCTACAGATTTTTTTTTTTCCTCATCTCCCTCCTCTCCCTTTATTGTAATTATAGACTACAGTATCGAATCAAATACTTTTGTTTTTGTTGTTTTGGATTTTTTTTTCTTCTTGCTTTTGTGTTGTTGCTGTTTTGCTGTTTTATGCTCCCATTTTACCTTTGGGGACTCTTTCTCTCCCTATATTACCCAAGAAGAGACAGCAACTGTTGCCATATAATCAAGGTACAATCACACTATAAAACACCAAAATTCAGGCAAGAACCAATACCAATGCCATAACACAAGGGAGGCAGACAAAACCTGTGAAAGTAACTCTGAGTTAGGCAATAAGATAATTGAAAAGGGAAGCCCACATCCTGATCACATCTACTGGGAGGCAATCAGTAAGCATAAAAAATACCAAAACACACATTCAATTAAGTATTAAGGTCACAGATAAATGCTAAACAAGTCCAAGAAGCAAAAGCAGATGACCATATCAGCACATTGCTAAACAAGTCCAAGAAGCAAAAGCAGATGACCATATCAGCACATGACCAGAAACAAGATAAAATGTCTGAGACAAATTACCTACAGGTAGACCTAGACTACATTCTGGAAGGAGGGAAGGCTTTGGAAATGTCTGAGAAGGAATTCAGAAAAATGATAATAAAATGTTTCAAAACACTTTACAATGGAGTTGAGAAAAATAAGGAAGAAGTCAGGAAAATGCTACAGGAACAATCAAATAAAGATATAGCATTGGAAATAATACAAAACCTACAGAAAGAGGTCCAAACGTTCAATAATAGACTATCAGAAATAGACAATACACTGACAGGGCAAAGGAAGCCAGAGCTAGTGAGCTGGAAAACAAATCTCTCAATACCACTAAGATAGAAGAGCATACAGAAAAAAATGACTTAAAAAAATCTGAAGAAGGTCTAAGATTCATGTTGATCAACATGAGGAGGAATAACTTAAGAATTATTGGTATTCCAGAACAAGAAGAATCACACAAGTCCACAGAGGAAATAGTTGAAGAACTACTGGAAGAAAATTTCTCTAACATCCTGAAAAGTGAAAAGATAACCATTCAAGAAGCTCAACAAACCCATTGAAGATTAGCCCCCCAAAGAAAATCACCGAGACACATCAAAATCAAGCTCTCCAAAATCAAAGATAAGGAGCCACACCTGAAAACAGCTAGAGAAAAAAGAAGTGTTACATACAAAGGCAAGCAAATCAGATTAAGCTTGGATCTCTCTGCAGGAACTATGCAGGAAAGAAGGCAATGGAGAGGCATATATAAAATCCTGAAAGAAAAAAAACAAACAAACCAAAAAACTACCAACCAAGAATCCTTTATCCAGCAAAGCTATCATTCAAATATGATGGTTTAATCAAAACATTCTAGGATAAACAGAAACTAAGGAATTTTGCCAAAGCCAATCCTGTGCTACAAAACATCCCTAACGGGAGTTCTGTGGACTGAGAACCAACAAGAACAGACAACAACCAGAGACTGACATACATGGCAGCACCTCCCAGAACTAAATTGACAAAATGAAGAGTCAAGAACAGAACAAAATTATGAGAACAAACTCAGTGAATCTGGAAGATCAGTCTATGATCAAAACAATTACAATGTAAAAGAAGGTAAATACGTAGGAACAGAGATCCAGTTGGTGAGAAGGTCAGGCAGATTACAGGATAAAATAGATTGCATTAAATGGAAGGAAAAGTTAATGGAATACAAGGTAACCTCAAAGAAAACGAATACTTCACAACATACTAAGAAAATGCAAATTAATATTTCACAAAATACCAAGAAAATGAAAATCCAAGAACATGGAAACATTAAAATATGAGGAAACTCACAAGAAAGAACACAAAAAGCATGAAATCAGCAGAAGAAGACACAAAGAACAAAGAAAGTGGCAACACCACACACACACAAATCGTAATGGCAGCAATTAATCCATACCTATCGATAGCTACACTGAATATAAGCAGATTAAATGCACCAGTTAAGAGAAAGAGGGTGGCAGAATGGATAACAAAACAAGATCCTTCAATATGCTGTCTGCAAGAGACACATCTTTCACACAGATTAAAAGTCAAAGGATACAGAAAAACATACCAAGCTAATTGCAAGCAAAAGCCAACAGGGGTGGTAGTACTAATCTCTGATAAAATAAACTTTAAGGCAAAA
>NW_006408570.1:11080285-11109169 GCF_000296735.1 Chrysochloris asiatica
ACGATATACGATAGAATGAATGTAAAACTAATGTTCTCCCATGTAAACTATCACATAATTCACAATAAAACATTTAAGAAAAAAAAAAAAGGATAGTACAGCCAAAAAGAAACTTGAAAAAGACACAGAAGAACTAAACAACACAATCAGCCAACTGGACCTCAGATGTGTAAAGAGCACTCAACCCAACAACAGCATAATACACATTCTTTTCTAGGGCACATGGAACATTCTTCAGAATAGACCATGTGATAGGCCACAAAACAAACCTTCATAAATTTACAAATATCAAAATACTACAAAGCATCTTCTCAGACCACAATGCTATCAAATTAGAAATCAACAATAGGAAGACCAAGGAAATGAAGTCAAATACTTAGAAAATGAGTAACACCCTGCTGAAAAGTGACTGGGTAGTAGAAGAAATTAAACACGAACTCACAAAGATCCTAGAAACAAATCAGAACGAAAACACAACATACCAAAATCTTTGGGACATGGCAAAAGCGGTACTAAGAGGACAATTTATTGCAATAAACGCACACATCCAAAAGAAGAAAGAAGCAAAAGTAACACACTAACACAGCATCTACAACATTTAGAAACAGACCAACAGAGAGAACCTACAGCCATCAAAAGAAATTAAATAATAATAATTAGAGCAGAAATAAATGAGATAGAAAACAGAAAAACTATAGAAACAATCAACAGGACAAGAAGCTGGTTCTTTGAAAGGATTAACAAAATTGACAGACTATTGGTAAACCTAATAAAAGAAAAGAGGGAGAAGACACAAATAACAAATAATAGAAACCACACGGGTGATGTCACAACGGAACCAAAGGAAATCAAAAGAATAATAACAGAATACTATGAAAAGTTGTACTCCAACAAATGTGAAAACTTAGAAGAGATGGATATATATTTTTAGATAAACACAACCTACCTAAACTTACACACAGTCAAGTAGAAAACTTGAACAGACCCAGAACAAAAGACAAAATTGATCTGGTCATCAAAAAACTCCCATTCAAAAGAAGTCCAGGCCCAGATGGCTTCACTGGTGAGTTCTACCAAACATTCAGGAAAAAGCTGTCACCAATTCTACTCAAATTATTCTAAAATATAGAGGAAGATGAAAAACTTTCTAACACATTTTATGAAGCAAGCATAACCCTCATATCAAAACCAGGGAAGGACATCACTAAGAATGACAATTTTAGACCAATATCCCTCATGAACATAGATGTAGAAATTCTCCACAAAATCCAAGCCAACAGAATCCAGAAGCACATCAAAAAGATAATACATCATGATCAAGTGGGATTCATATCAGGGATGCAAGGAAGTTTCAACATTAGAAAAACAATCAACGTTGTCCACCATATAAATAAGAAAAAGGAAAAGAACCACATGATCATATTGATTGATGCAGAAAAGGCATTTGACAAAATCCAACATCCATTCCTGATAAAAACACTCAACAAAGTAGGAAGTGAAGGGAAATTCCTCAACATAATTAACAGCATATATACAAAACCAATCGCTTACATTACTCTCAATGGAGAGAAACTGAAAGCCTTCCCTTTGTGAACAGGATCCAGAAAAGGATGAATTTTGTCACCACTCCTACTCAACATTGTGCTGGAAGTCTTAGCAAGAGCTATACAGCAAGACAGGGAAATTAAAGGCATCCAAATTGGCAAAGAGGAAGTAAAACTCTCTCTATTTGAAGACAATATGATCCTAAACATAGAAAACCCCCAAAACTCAGTAAAAAAGCTACTAGACCTCATTAGAAGATTCAGCAAAGTGGCAGGATATGTAATCAACATACAAAAATCTGTGGGATTTCTCTATACCAAAAATGACACTGAAAAGGATATTAGGAAAGTAATACCATTTACAATAGCCAGCCAAAGGATGAAATATCTTGAATAAATGTAACCAGAGAAACAAAGGACCTACACAAAGAAAACTAGAAAACATAACTACAAGAAATCAAAAGAGACCTACAAAAATGGAAAAACATACCATGCTCCTGGATAGGAAGACTTAACATTGTGAAAATATCAATACCGCCCAAAGCAATTTACACATATAATGCAATCCCAATCCAGATTCCAACAACATTCTTCAAAGAGATGGAAAAAACAACTATAAACTTTATATGGAAAGGAAAGAGACCCAGGATAAGCAAAGCACTGCTTAAGAAGAAGAATAAGGTTAGAGGCCTCTCTCACTTCCCGACTTCAAAATTTACTACACGGCTACAGTGGTCAAAACAGCTTGGCACTGTTACAATGAAAGATACATAGATCAATGGTACAGAATCGAGAATCCAATAATTAACGCATCTACATACAGCCAACTGATTTTCGCAGGTGGTGAGTTTGAACCACCAACCTTGTGGTTCATACAGTTCTTGCCGTCCTGCATTTATCTTACAGTACCAAACCAGGACGCCTGTAGTAATAATAAGTATCATGAAATGCAGACACCAGGGCACAGTGATGATAGGGTGGTGAGAAGAGCCAGGTTGTCCCACTGGGATTCCTGTACATCGCCTTGTTTCTCTCCGTTATCACAGACATAAAGTTTGACCCCACCATAGGAACTTTCTGGAAGGAACAGCTCCTGTGAAACCAAAGCCACAGCTTCACTTCAAGAAGGGGCAGGCCATGTTCCCCTGACCATGTACCTACATCTTCTTGAGGTCCTCACAAAGTAAGATGAGAAGAGAAAAATCCCACTTTGCCATAGGCTAGAAAGGTCTTTTCCCATCCAGTCTGTTTATCTGGAACTATAATCTTGGGGGATGGGTGGGGAGGGGAAGGAAGGTTCAGGGATTCTGTTAACACCACAGTCTCACAACCTTTGGTTGGAGACAAGCAAAATAACACATTCTGCTATTTTGTTTAATGAAGGTTTCTATGAATTTGTAGCAAAAGAAAAAAAAAATCTGCATGGAATATGAAGCAGACACCATCACTAAGGACTGACCCTTTCTTGAAACTTGGCCCTCACAACAATTTTAATTCTCAAAGCTTAAGAAAAGGAATGGAAACACTCAAGGAAGTGAAAATTTAGTGACTATCTGCAATCCGAGTTCATTGTTTCTTGAAGATCTGCAAGTGATTTATGCCATCTATAAGCATGTTCAACTGCCACTTGGCCCCCCCAGAGGCAGCCATGGATCCAATTTCATAGAGGGGGTGGATTTTGTGTGTGTATTGTTCCTCCTAGAGCCTCATGTGTGATACTCATTTCCTGGGATTCCCAACCAGCCTGCAGGAGAGCCCTGTGTAGCAGGGAGGACCCAGCTGTGGAGGCCTAGGCATAAAAAAGTAGGACAAACACCAGGCTGTCTTCCCAGGTGTACAGAAGAGTATCCTCAGGGTGCAGATCCATACCCTTTCTGAATGAGAAGGGTACCTGACCCAGAAGCATGAGGAAGAGATGGCACAGACTTCAATTTCTTCACAGAGGGTTATTTTTGCCCCTTAAATTCTTCATGAATTTAAGATAAGTGATAGCCATAGCTCAATTCAGAAGAAAGGATGATAGTTTGATAGCTTTAAACTCAGCGTTGCTTTGTGGGCATGAGAAGAAGGGATGAGGTAGCTCTGGAATCTAAGTCTATAAATCAATCATCAAATGAATGGTACCTAAGGTTACTCATCGGGCTGCGAATTGCAAGGTCAGCAGTTAGACACTACCAGCTGTTCCGAGGGAGAAGATGAGGCTTTCTGTTCCCGCAAAGATTTACAGCCTCGGAAACCCTGTATAGGGTTGCTATGAGTTGGAATCGACTTCACGGCACATAACCAACCTCCACCAAGAATGTAAAGCAGCTATAAAGTCCAGAGGCTTTGGGATATGGATTTTTTTGTTTTGTCTCTACAGACACAGTTACATGTCACAGAATGTTTTCTTTTATGGCGCCTGCCCTAATTTAAATATCTCAGTTATGTATTGATGAAATTCCAAAGGACAGACTTCAGAAATATTCCTTGGGGAGATTCTCATAAGTAGTATATACCAGTTTTCCACACCTAATACCCAGTGTAACTGGAATAATAACGGTGGTTGGTGGTTATGTGCCGTGGAGTCAGTTCTGACTCATACTGACCCTGTACAGGGTTTCCAAGGCTGTAAATCTTTACAGGAGCAGAAAGCCTCATCTTTCTCCCGCGGAACAGCTGGTAGTTTCCAACTGCTGACCTTGCGGTTTGCAACCCGATTCGTAACCACTACGCTACTAGAGCTCAATAATAATAATAACAGTAATAGTATTAATAAAATGCTTAGAAATACTACCTTATTTATTTGCTCCTGGATATAGGTATTAGTCCCATTTTATAGATAGGAAAACAGAGGCCTCCACAGACAAAAGGACTTCGGATAGCTAACAAGCTACAGAAGTCTTCTTTTAAATTTGTTTCAGCTGGTCTAATTCTCACAGCCTGGTTAGAGAATTCACTGTCAGCCACCATTAGCTTTTTCAGAAGGCACCCTGTTCTGCGTCTTTAAGACCTTAAGGGTCCCAGTCCTTTGTGCCAAGCTCCCCTTATTTATCTCAAATAAAATGATTTTCTCACTTGACTTCCTTCTCCAGTATGTTACATCCAGCACTCACAGAACCTTTTGGTCTAGGCGGTCTCATCAGAATCAGCACACTAGCATGGCAAGAGAGAGGCTGACTATGAACCAACAGAGAACTTGAAAAAGCAAATTGCTGCTCATTGTAATGCATGTTTAATGTGTGTGGAGTCTGTGTTTAGAAAGAATGTTATAGCTTTTCTGGGAAATACCCTTCCACCCCAGTTGTTTTTTTAAGTGTCCTTTCTGAATAATTGTGTTCTCTCAACCCCATCCACTCCTCTTTATGCAAAGCACCACGAGGAACCAGTAGCCTTGTATCTCTCTCTCCCTGTATTTTAATTCTTCAGCATATTTGCAAAGCACCATGAGGAACCAGTAGCCTTGTATCTCTCTCTCCCTGTATTTTAATTCTTCAGCATACTTGCTGTAGAAAACCATTAGGAAAGGTGACCCAGAAGGTGGTTAACATGGTCAAAAACTCTCCCCAAGCTGGGAAAAGGCATGTTCCAGTTTGGGCATATGTTTGGCAGCAACTTGCAAAACCAAAAGGTCATAATCAGGAAAACAGAAACACATTACATTTTAATAATCACCTACCTTTTCAATAGCTTTGGGCTTTCAAATGTCACCTCCAGTTAGAAGGAACTAAAATCAGCCTCCAAGTCCTCTCTCTTTCCACTCAACAGAAAGCAGCAGATGACTGGTGACAATTGTCTAAGGAAAAGGACAAATAAATATGAGTCTCATGCTAGAAGCAATTCAGCAAAAATCAAGCTCATCAACTTCCCAGCATGGATTTTATTTTATTCTAAATCAGATACTCATTAATGGGGACCATTCTTTGAATCATCATTTTATTTACACTAGAGAAATGCAAGACACATTGTCTGGGGAGAAAGGGGGATGGAATGAAGTGGCTCTCTTTGCTGTGCAGTTGTAGGTATTCCCTTCTGTTGCCTTCCTGAATTTTCATGCTAATGGAAAACACCCATGCCAGATGATCACCAGTAACAAGTTAAAATGGCACTGGAAAATAAACAATTTTCGTTTATTTAAAATATAAACAAAATGAGCAAAAGGAACAAATGGGCTGATAGGCACGAAGTGAAAAATCTTACTTGCCTTGGAAATCAGAATTAAGCCATACAGATAATGTTACTCTGGTAGTGCTGTGGGATGAGCACTGGACTGCTAATTGCAAGGTCAGCGGTTCAAGGTCAGCAGTCACTCCATGGAATAACAATGAAGTTGCTTCTGTAAAGATTTACAGTCTTGGGAATCCTATATAGGGGCTGTATATATAATGGCCTATACAATGACGGTGAGTACTTACCAAGAACCACAAAATAGCTCCCTTTAGGGTGCATGGAGGGAAGTTTAGTGGCACAGTGAAAGCATTTGACTGCTAACTGAAAGGTTGACTATTCAAACCTACCTGCTACTCCATGGCAGTCTGCATCTATAAAGATTGTTGTTAAGTGCCCTCGAGTCGATTCCGACTCATTGAACCTGTATAGGATTTCTGAGGGGTGGCTTGTGGGTTTAAACCACCAACCTTGTGGTTAGCAGTCCAGTGCTTTTTCTACAGGGTCACACCAGGACACTTGGAAAGTTTGTGGGCCAGTTCAACTCTGTTCTTTAGGTAGGCTCACTGAGTTAAAATATACTCAACAGCAGTGGGCTTGGCCATAGGTTAGGATTCATTGGTGAGGCAGAGCATGCCCGGTTTTGAAACTGTGCCTTCCTTACTATCCTTCCAGTACATAAGCTCTACAGAGGTTCTTGTCCTTTTTCATCATAGCTGTATGTGCCCAGCTCCTACCATAGATCAACACATAACCCGTTCACCTAATGCCATCCAGTCAATCTGGACTCATCACAACCCCGGAGTAGAGGATTACAGAGGAGAACGGCTCCACAGGATTTTGTTTGCTGTGATCTTTTGGGAAGCAGATCGCCACACCTTTTCTCTGTGGCATTGCTGGGTGGACCCTAACTGCCAACCTTTAGGTTAGTAGTCAAGCACAAACTTTTTACAACACCTCAGGGACCTTGATCAACACAAAGCAATGCTCAATAAATACCTATGAGGCAAAATAAATGTCTGTATTCTGGGAGGTACTTCATCTTTGTTAAACATTAGCAAAATTTTTGATTCACTTATAACTGACATCAAGCTAGCTATAGGCAGGCAACTAAAATTGCCTTCCTCCTCAGACCTAATATGGTTGATGTTAAGTGCAGTCAAGTCTGTTCTGACCCTATGTAAGATTTCTGAGGAGCAGCTGGTGAGTTTGAACCACTGACCTTGAGGGTCAATCTGACTTTGCAGTCCAGCACATTAACCCAAAGTGCTACACCTGGGTACCAAAATTACCTGAGATCATCCCCAGCCCACTTCCTCCACTTCTCAACTTGTCCTTTTCTGGTGTTTTTTTTTCCCCCTTGGCTGGGTAAAACTCCAGTTTTTTGATGCTGGCAACCTTCCAGCCATTTGTATTATTGAGTGCCCTCTCTCTCTTCAAAAGGTTCCAATAGATGCTTGTCTGGGGATAGTGGAATACTTGTTGCTGTTGTTAAGTGCCGTCGAGTCGGTTCCGACCCATAGCGACCCTGTACAGGGTTTCCGAGGGTGTAAATCTTTACGGGAGTAGAAAGCCTCATCTTTCTCCCGCGGAGCGGCTGGTAGTTTCGAACCGCTGACCTTAAGGTTCGCAGCCCGATTTGTAACCACTACGCTAGTCAAATGCATTGTTTATTCATAGTAAGTTTATTTTATAGACAAAAGAGATAGATACTCAGAGAGGAAGTGTATTGGTTTTTTTGTATTTTCTATGAAGTTATAAGTGAGCGCTGGCGGCACTGCAGGTTAATGAATAAACTGCTCACCACAAGGACAGTAGTTCAAGCCTACTATCTGCTCTGTGTGAAAAACACATGAGACTTTCTACTTCCATAAATATTTACACCTGGGAACCCTATACAGAGTTTCTATGAATTGGAACCAATTTGATGTTACATTACAACACATGAAGTTACAAGAAGGAAAGTTGACCAAGAATCCTCTAGGAAATCATGTTGCAGTTTTCCTGACGAAGCATTCCTTTTCATGGCAACCCTGGCAGAGCAGAACTGCCCCATAGGGTTTCTAAGGCTATACTCTTTATGGGAGCACACTGCCAGGTTTCATCTTCCACGGAGCAGCTGGCGGGTTAGAACTGAAGACTTTCTGGTTAGCAGTTGAGCACTTAACTACTATGCCACCAAGCTGTTTAATCAGTTCCTAGAATACATTTATCATCCAGACCTTCTGGAGGCTGTGGTGTTTTCAGGGTTCTGGGCAAATCTTCTTAACCGTTAATATATTTGTGCAGCATTTTCCAGTTCAGAAAATGTTTACCCACCCTTATCTCCTGTTACCGCCACATCAACTCTGTGAGATGGGTATTCTTAGTATCCTTCCAGATGAGGAAACATTTACAACTACTGCCTTTCAAAATAGTCAGCGGCAGCATTAAGGCATGCTCTAAAGCCATGCCTACTATCCCCACAGCAGCATGACTTTCTCAGGGAGATCCTCCACCTCCTGGTGTGGCACTGTGAGTTAATGCATCACACTGCAATGTCATTTGAACTGCAAGGTCAGTGGTTGAAGCTCACTAGCTGCTCCTTGAAAATTCTATACAGGGTCGCTAAGAGTCGGAATCGACTCGACTCTATGGAACTTAACGACGATGACTGATGAACTCCTCTCTTCCCGTGACCTTGACGGTCTCACTTTCTTGTCTCTCCTGTCTTTGGCTAAGGTGCTTCCCTATTACAGGAACTTTTTTGCCTTTTTGTGTGACATCTTGACCTTTTCAGAGAAAAACCCTCTGAATCTCTAGAAATCAAAATCTGATGAGAAAGAAAAAAAAAAAAACAAAAAACAGAAAGAGGGAAGAAATGTTTCAGAACTGGTGGATTTGGGAGAACAACCCATGTACAGATGGTGCTTAATGCTCTCCAAACACCAAATGCTGGTTTCCCTGCCTGGCTTCTTATTGCTATTTCCTGGTCACTTTGAACTGACTTATCAAATTGAATTGATTCCTTGATACATATGTTGGTGTTTTAAGTCCTGGTGGGAACAAGGCCTCCCATTTGTTTCAAGTTTTGCTTTCAAGAAATGTTTTTCAAAACCCTGCCTAGAAAAGGAATCTCTGTCAAACCCACTATAACTTTGGACTTTGCCCATTTCAAGGAATGATGCCAACCACTGGGCTTCTTATTAAGAATGACTTCAACTGGTTTCCCTCACAGGGAAGTTCATTTAGATTCTAGAAGGTGCCAGTGAGCAGAGTGTTAGAAATATGTTGTTGTTGTTAAGTGCCATCAGTTGATTCCGACCCATAAAGACTCTGAATTGGGTTTCCAAGGAGCAGCTGGTGAGCTTGAACTACTAATCTTGTAGTTCAAATGACTTTACAGTCTGACGCGTTAGCCCACAGCACCAAATGTTAGTAATACATTGTTGTTGGTATGTGCCGTGGAGTCGGTTCCGACTCATAGCGACCCTGTGTAGGGTTTCCGAGGCTAAAAATCTTTACAGGAGCAGAAAGCCTCGTCTTTCTCCCATGGAACAGCTGGTAGTTTCAAACTGCTGACCCTGAAGTTAGCAGCCCAATTCGTAACCACTATACTACCATATAAGTACTAGAAAGTAGGATGTTGAGAATTGGAATGTGAGGACACCCATTAATTCTTCCTTCCTCACCCTAATTCCACCCAAATGAAGTAAGAAAAATGAGTTAACATTGAGGCTACATTACCATCTTTGTTGCTGGTAAGACTTGAGGGAAGGAAATCATTTGTGTGAGAAGCAAGCAGACTTGATGCTTTCTTGAATATACAACTCTCTCTCTAACTAGACCTCGGAAAAGTTGGCTCAAGGGACATCAGTGTCTTGTTCTGGTCCAGGTGGAAAGGGTAAAAAAAATTGAAATAAACCCAGATACAAACCAGCCAAAACCAAGAACAAGTGTCCAGTAATTTTGGATAATTTTTATCCAAAATTGGATAAGGAAAGGTTGGAGTGAGGAAGAGTTCAGTCTAGCTTAGCTCTAAAATTCTTATGCTGAGCCTTAGCAGTGACCCTAATGCAGCCCAGGTCAAGTTGTACTTTCTCCCTCCAGATATCAGTTTCCTTTCTTAGGTTCATGGTCAAGTATCATACCCTGGAGACTCACCAATCATGGGCCAAATGATGGTGATAGAATGATTCAGTGCATGTACATCTACCTCACCAGAAAAATCACTCCAAGTTCACAGGTCAGCAAGAGCATCTCAGACCACAAACAGCACTTTACCTCCTGGGGAGTATACAGGCCTGTCCAGCTCCTCAGGATTCCAAGACAGTACTCAAGAATATTCTTATGAGCATTGTAATGCGACATGGCGGTGGAGAAAGGTTAAAACGCCAATGGAGCTTTGGCAAAGCACTAACAAGTCATGTGACTTTAATATCGCTAAACCCTTTTTCTCATATACAAGTTGGTGGCATTAGTCTGGGATCCATTTTCAAGCTTCTTTTAATGTATACAATTTCACATAGGATCTCATCATATAACATGGATAAAAATAAATCTGTTCTGATCGAAGCAGGGGAGAAGCTCTCAGAAAATTTTATTTTCTCCTCTTCCTCTGAATGTTACCCTCCCCAACCATGGCTGATCGGAGGCCTCCTGGGTCACTTTCTTAAGAAGACTTTCTCTGGGCATTTGGGACCAACACTGTTTTCTGATGTCATATCCATTTGATGGCCCACACAATTTTTCCTGAAGCTGCCTCTCTGATATTTCTGCCACTCCTTAGAAAACCTATAAAGTGTTGCTATGAGTTGGAGTCCTGGTGTGGTGCTGTGGGTTAGTGTGCTGGACTGCAAGGTCCAGTTTGAATCACAAGGTCGGTGGTTCAAGCTTACCAGTCACTCCTCGGAAACCCTATACAGGGTCGCAATGAGTTAGAACCGATTCCACAGCAATTAACAACAATTAATTTAAAAATAAAACTGAAAAATATGCCTAAAAGTAAGGAGCTCTCGAGTAGTGGTTACAAGGCAGACTGCTAACCTCAAGGTCAGCAGTTTGAAACTACCAGCAGTTCCAGGGGAGAAAGATGAGGCTTTCTGCTCCCATAGAGATTTACAGCCTTGGAAATCCTGTACAGGGTTGCTATGAGTCAAAACCGACTCCACAGCATGCCACCACCACTAAAAGTGAGATGGGTCACATATCAGAGTCTATAAAAACCATAGACAAAATACTTGAACTCTCATCTCAAGACTAAATTTTAGTTCAACAAGAAAAGAAGGGGTAGAGCAGGACATAAAGTAACAGCACTCTCATAAATTAATTTACTTAGATATTTCTCTTACTTGTGTTAATGCGCTGGACTGCAAAGTTGGTTTGAACTGCAAGGTCGGAGGCTCAAGCTCACCAGCCGCTCCTCAGAAACCATATGCAGGATCGCTATGGATCAGAAGCCACTGGTGGGTACTTAACAGCAACAACAATCTGTCGTAAACAATTCAGAGGCAAAGCCTAAGGTTTTGATCGTAAAGCTGTTGATAGGGGTCAGGTGCTCGCCTTGAGACAAATAGTGCCTCTCTCTTTTTCACACTCACATGAAACATGAAGCACTTTGGGCTTCCAGAAGAGCTGGCCATCCTTAGGTCACCCAGCTCCCTCATATATTTCCTCTGCATGTGTTAATTCTTTTGAAGGTGATGGGGGTTCTTAGCATGGAAGATATATGCAGCTCAATGGCAAGACGTGAGATCCTAATTATCTGCATCTGACAACCTTTCAGGGCCCATTATAAGAGAAACGTGTGCACCAGGCCCACAGAGCCCTATATCCCAGCTCCAGGGAGTTTGAGGGAGCAACAAGGAGAGATTCTAAGAGCCTGATTTATCAGGGAATATTAGAAGAGTTACATCTATGATCTGGCGAAACAGTGACAGAGGGGGAACAGAATAATGGTTGACAAAGGAGTAGAAGGAAGGGAAGAGATTTATGCAGCCTGGTCTGAGAGTGAGTAATCAGAGGAATGGAATACAATAAAGACAGGAAAGAAAGTCCCGAGTAAATATCAGGGAAACGTTCTTCACTGATTTATTAGACAGCTGAGCAAATCTTCCAAATGAAGCTTCATCATCACCCTGAGAAAGAGTGAGCCTACATAAATGTGTCTTGGCCATTTGTCTCCTGGTCACTATGGGACCAGCTATGATATCAGCATGACTTTCCATCTTTCTCTGGAAGATTGTCCTGAAGAGTCAGAATCAACCCTTTTCTGAGATACCTCTGGGACTCTGGAAGACTCTTACAGAATACGTGGCCCATATCCTCAATTCTAGGCATGTTGTTGTTAAGTGTTGTCTAGTCGGTTCTGACCCATAGTGACCCTGTGTAGGGTTTCCAAGGAGCGGTTGGTGATCTTGAACCTCTGACCTTGCAGTTCAAACAACTTTGCAGCCTAGCACAGTAACCCACAGCGCCACACCAGGACTCCATTTGCTAATCATCACCACAGCTTCTCTACTTTACAATTTCTAGAGGAAAACACTGCACTTCTCTAGAGCACCACCCAGTTCAGAATCTCCCTGGCACGACACTTGGGAGAAGTCAGGAAAACACTTCAAATTCCAATTGAGATCCTTTCAACAGAGGCATATGGAAATGTTCTCCATTTTATTGCCTACAAGAGCATCTCTCTGATTCTAACTTAAATAAGGATGCTCTCGTGTGCAAGTTCAGATGCTCTCAGACTCTACTTGTTCCACAGCAGTGACCAGCTCTGTGTATGGTCCACCTGATCTACCTCACTTCCTGCTCTAGGGCAGCTCTCTTGCTACAAAGGTGTATGATGCCTCAGGCATACATACACTGAACACCTTCCCACAGACAACTTGGATGTGATAAGCAGTGAAACACGGTGGGGTAACTGTTTGACCATGAAAGATAAGGACTAGTGGGTAAATTCACTTTCCATTATCCTCCAAATAGACTGGTTATGTATGTCATCTGTATAGTTTCCTGAGGGCAGTCATGTGAATCAAGACTGAATCAGACTTCGTGGCAACCAATGTGCTTCCTGCTGACTCTCTCTCTCCTTCCCTGCATCATGCTCCTTTTTCCTCATTCCGACTCACTCCCTGGGATTGTACTCCATAACAGAATAAAGGCATGAAAACCTTTGTCTCAGATTGACTTGGCTTAAAATGATTGGGGAACAAGAGTTATTCAGTTGCTTCACTAATGGCATAACTTTCTCTTGAATCATTTGGTCCAGACATTTAATTTAGGCATTGCATGAAATTATCTCCTGTCATTCCCAGCCCCCTGGCAGTCCCTCCAGTAAAGTTCTGTTGATGGGTCCCACCTTGTATCTCAATGTCACCACTGACTTATTTTGTTGCAGAGATCTAACCAACTGGAGGATTTGAACCTAGCAAAGTTGCTGTTTCCTATGGGATTCCTCATGGAAGCTGAGATATTAAGACATAGGTAAACCTGGGAAAGAGATGGTCTGACACATGAAGTATCCTAACATCTCACTGAACAAGCCTGTGGTTTCCCACGCAGCTGCAACATCTCCCAACCACAACTTCTTTTGAGCATATTCTCTGTATTGCAGACATTACAATTCCAGTCAAGCACTGATAAATTCAGACTCTTAAGACGACTTCATGCCACCAGAATCCAGTGTTTGGTGCTTCAAAGAGAGACTCTGCAATTCTATGCTATCTGTAAGTGGTGAGGACTTTTGTCATTTTTATAATGTGTATTAAGTTCAACTGTTTCTATGCCTCCCCCACCCCCACACCAACTACCAGCATCACACACACACACACACACACACACACAAACACACACGCACACACACAAAAATTCTTAGTAACCCATTAAGGGTCTGTGAATTCCCAAACCGTTCGAAAATACTTTAAAGTTCTTTTGGGACATAGCCAGATACTTAATATTGTATTACATTTTATAGTTGTCACTTAATCAAGCTATTTAATATTATAGTACATTTTAAAACTGTCACTTAATCACATTTTCTTGACCCTTTTATGGGAATTAAAGATCACTGTAGATAAAAAATGGCATGCTTTAGTTTAAATAGATTCAGTATGTCCAGTTTGACAGTTACTTCTGAGACATTAAAAGAATTTTCTGTGATTAATGTGACCCACACACGTTAAATGGTGTAATGTTCCATTTCTTCAGCCATTAGCAGAAACAGCATCAGACAGAAGGAGCCAAAATGTATCCAACTGCATGTAAGATTGGGGGATGGGGGTTACGAAGGGGGAGTCTTAAGATAATATAGAGCCAGGCAGGCGGAGATAAGAGAGAGATTGCCACTGATTTAATATTTGCTTTCTCTGGGCATCTTCTGAGCAATGTAGGAGAAACACAAAGGGCAGGCCTTGATTATGGACTGAGTGCCCATCCTGCAACCCAGTATCTTGGAGGGGAGCGCGAACCACCGGGGGCTGCGTCTTGAGCAGGCGGACAAGGAGAGTTATTTGGCTCTTATTATAAATGATTGATGAACATGGCTTCTAAATTTAGAAAAGCTCTCTAAATGGACATTTACTCACAAGGAAAAAAAAAATTTTTTTTTCTTTGAAAGGTCCATCCCTGAACGGTTTTGTTTATGGCGCTTCGATAATTCTGGGCAATTAATCCAGAATTGCATCACTGAGAGATTTTATATTCTTAAGTGTTCACTCATGTAGTTAAAGTAAATTATGTCCTTTTCCAAACATGTTTCAAAGAATTGTACTGGGTTTAAAAAATCTTAGTCCCTAAATCCTACTTGTTTGTTTAATTAATCTGAAAATAACTGCTCCTGCTTTGTTTCTTAATCACAGATCAGATACACTGTGTTTGTTAGCAGCTGCGAATGAAGGGCTGTCCCAGTGTGTTTTTCTTGATTGTTTAATAAGAGTTGAATAATACCCTATTTAATCCATCAAGTAGGACATTACAATAACATTGATCTTTTGTTTGACAGCAAATTTGTTTGATAACAGAATAGAATATAATGTAACCAAATCAGTGTCAAAAATTTATTTCAGAGAATCCAATTAAAAGCACCCAAACACATGGCAGAAACTGAAGAGTAGGGCAAAGGGATCAGATCCTGCTTTGAAGAGGGAAGTACAAAGGGAAATTTTAGCCTTGCAAAAAATGTCCGTACTTTACCAAGGAGATACAATTTAATACACTACTGCCTGGCCTCTCTATTACCAGAATGTGGCCACTTGAGCTATTGAGAGTCAACCTGCTTGAAGATCAGAATAGACAGAGCAATGACCTCCAGATGTTGATCAATTGTGTTACTCTTTGGTGGTTCAGTGTTGTGTTGTTTTGGGTCAGAGATGCCAAACCCTGCCGCTACTTAGCAGTACTTTCCCCTCCTGCTACCGCACTGTAAGAGTTCTTGGGGGATGTTCTTCTTGTTCACATTCCAACATCCTTGGTCTGTTTCAAAACCTGTATATAAGAGACCTGGTGTGGCACTGTAGGATCAACACTGGACTGTGAATCACAAGGTTGGCAATTCAAACCCACAAGTTACTCCTCTGAAACCCTATCCGGCATCAACTTGATAGCACTTAACAAAACAACAACATATCCAAGGACTGTATGAAATTCATTTAGGAGAACCAGGCTTAGCCCTGGTATTTATTCACACACGTTTATTTAATGTTTTACAATTGTACCAGCATAAAGGTGTAACAAAGTCTCTCTCTCCAGGTACCCAAAATAGAAGAGAAAAGCATGTGTAGCACGAAACAAAAATTCTCTAAACTGCTTACTTTTAAAAGAGTAAATCATGAATTTTAACCTAAAAGTTGAGTTGACAGTGTTTCTACACACAAAACAATTTGAGACACACACATCATATATGCCTTAGAAAAAGAATGACTGAGGTCAACCAGTTGTGTTGACAAAATAGTCAATTGCTTGAATAAATTGTTTTTCTTTCTCCAAGATGATTTATGTGCAGACACTCACCAGATCCACAGCATTGTTGTTTTCATAGAGAATATGTAAGGGCAGGGTCTCACACACATGGGCAGGAAGGCACAGATTTCTGTTTATGTCGTTGTTGGGGAGAAGAGCTGTATTTGAATATATCCTTCTGAAAACACACAAAAAAAAACATTGGAAACACCTGCAAACTCTTTAGGAGCTTTCATCAAGTTTTCATATAAAGTATATAACTCACCTTCTGATAAAGGCAGAATGAGAAAGGACATACTCAGACCCGCTCAGTCATTTTCTGGTGAACGAACGTAAGTCAAGAAAGCAACAGAGTAGGTCTTATCAAACTGACCACACCAGTTGTGTGGATGACACTGCTAACTCAGATGTAGGGGCAATGCAGAGATGGTTGCATTTAAAGTCTGAATGTCCCTGTCACACACACACACACACACACACACACACACACACACTTTGTCTTCCTCTCCTCACAGAAAGGAAACAACCAGGATGATCTCGTGGATCTGTAAAGTTGAGGAGACTTTGTTGTTATTTCTTTCTAGTTCTTCCTTGCCCGTCTTCCCCATAGTATAGTATGTTATTATAGCTCCTGGCTTCCCATTTTCCATTTTCTTATTCTTTTGTTCTCTGACTAATCTTCTCTTTTGGATTCATGAAGTCCTTTGTAGTTTCCCTTCAAATCTTAAAGTGGATTTCTCTGTGGCTTCTGTAGTGTTTGTTTTGTTTTGTTTTTATTTTTAACCGGATAGGGCCAAAAAAAAAAAAAAAGCAAACCATGAAAATTATCAAGATTTCAAACCTTTCTGGCACAGTACCATAGGCCTTAAAACATTCTATTACAATTCTGATCTAAAACGGCTTTCTCTTGACCCAGACGTATTGGCAAATTACAGACCCCAAGCCAATCTTTTATGGAGAAGGTCTGAGAGCAAGTGGTAGCCTTTAAGTGCTTAACCGTCAACTCATAATCTTTATGACAAATAGCCTCTTGCTTTGCAGTTACGGCTAGTTTACTATGCATATGGCTAAGAGAGAGTTCCTTAAAGTGGTCAGGGGCATTTTCTCAAGTCCCCTCCCAAGTGTCACATCACTCCTTTTGACTGGTCTTGTGAGAGGGACAGCATTAGTCTCACAGATCACCTGAGTTGCCTGACCAGCTGCCAGGCTATAAAGCAAGTGGAACTGGAGTGGTCGATCCAAAGACATCAACTTGTCAGTCTTGATGATCATTCATCTGCAACTGAAATAGTCCATGGTGCCTCCAAGATCGATGTGGAGACCACTGCTCTTCAACATTATTGCCACTAATTATTAAGATGAATGCGGTGATTAATGGGAGCGATGCTTTTTCACTTTATGCAAATGGAGAGCTCATACATATACATGACAGAGGGGGCTCACCAACCTGGTGCCCGGAATGTAGCTGCTCAACCCCCTTATTCAGCTGTCACTGTGACCCAGGTGCAACGACTTAGAGTGATTTAAAAAGAAATGCTAAAAATGAATTGTTGATCAGCAGCCTGAGGCAGATTTTTGGAATTTCCCTTCTTCTAGGACTGTGCTTTGATTAGGGAAAGCTCAATCAAGGCAATAACTAGGTTATTAAGGATGCCGTGTTAGCCCATGGTGCTTTGAGTGAGTGGTGTCTGTAAGAAAGAGCTTGTGAGGAGGACAAAATGCAGCTTCTGCTAGGATAAAGTAGTAAACTGAGGCAGGTCGGCCTCTCTGGGTCTAAGTTCCCTTCTTTGTGAAAATGTATGGGTTCAGTGACATGACAGAACGCCCCTTCTAACCTTCAAATTATAGGATTCTGTAGAGCACATGATAACCTTTTGTAAACTTTTATCCAAAATGCATATTTTTGTCACTATATTTCCTAATTAGTTCTTCTTCATTACTAGCTATATTTCACAAACACGTATTTCATTCATTCAACAGATATTTCACTGAGCCTCTTCTCTTTGTATAAGGAGCCCTGTTGGTATAGTGAGCTTCACACTGGGCTGCTAACCACAAGGTCAGCAGTTCAAATCTACTAGCCACTCCAAGGGAGAGAGATGTAAGGCTTTACAGCCTCAGAAATACTCTTTAGGGTCTCTATGAGTCAGAAATGACTTGCTGGAACACAACCTACTCTTTTATATAGCACAAAGCACCTCTTTCCTCTTCATATACATAATGCTAATCACAGTGTACCCCACTTATTGAAATGTCTAAACTGTAAACTTAAATTCTCTAATGATAGGGGTTGACTCTTAATCTTTGTGTGTGTGTGTGTGTGTGTGTGTGTGTAAACTGAGTGAGAGTTTACATGGGATAACATCAACTTTACACCATCGTTTCATTTCAGTGATTACTATCTCCTCCTGGCATCATAATTCAACAGTATTTGCTTCCATTCCTTCTAGGGTTTTTTTTTTGTAAGGGGGTGGGGGTGAGGAGATGTACACAAAAACACTCAAGCATATATAATAATTTAAACAACTAAAGAGCACATTCTGCAAGCCTGCCTCCTGGCCACCAGCATTCAGTCTTTCTCTTTCCCTGAGTCTAGAGTCCTCAGCTGCTCTATCCCTCCATGTCCTCATCTCTGCCTCCATCTCTGGTGTCACTGCTTCTCTGGACAGGGTCTCAGATTCTGCTTGTGCTCTTCTCCCTTGATGGTCCTAGGGTCCTCTGTTTCTAGACTGTAAGATTAACTACTCCCCCATTTTTGTTACAAAACTTCTACCTTTACAGTTGTGACAGTCACAATTAGTCATGAAAACAATTACTCACTATAGAATCATAAGAATCATATCCCCAACTCTTATTCTTTTTTGTAAAGCCAGTTCCTAACACATAATTGGTATTCAATAAACATATGTTGGGAGTCCTGATGTGGTGCTGTAGGATCAACACTAGACTGCTAACCACAAGGTTGGGGGTTCAAACCTACCAGCTGCTCCTTGAAAACCCTATACAGGGTCACTGTGAGTCAGAACTGACTGGACAGACAGCACTAAACAACAACAAATATCTATTAAATGAGTGAATGTCAGGCATTAGGGGAAATGATTAAAAAAAACAAATTCTAAAATGGCCTTTACACTCCAGGACTTTACAACCTATGTGAAGCCAAAATACACATTCTTAAAATATTAAGCCAAATGACCAACAAAATGTCACCAACAATGAGGAAGTTGTATGTAGCCACTTGTGATTCTTGATCAGTGAGTGCCATGTTTAGGAGATGTTTAGGAAAGTAAAACTTTATTAAGTGATTTCAAAGCAAAGATGGCATAATTTTTCCCCCGAGACCTTGTAAAACTGAAAGGGAACGTAAGTGCCTGACCGTTCTTTTCAAGTTCCAATCCAAAGAGATGGCGTTCTACATCTTTTTAAAGACGTTGCAATATCTTTGTTGGCCCCTACCAGTCCTCTGCCCAGTAATTCCCGTCAGCATCCTCTAGAAGCCTCTCCCTCAACACTGACTGAACCTAGATGGCTAATGCCATAGGATTTTCTAATGTTTGATGTGTTATGTCACTGAAGGCCCATCAGGAACAATTGATTGGACTGTGCATGCTAGACACTGGTTGTGCGGACATAGGGTGGTAATGGTGAGGCTCAGAATCACTCTCAAACATAGGTCCTTTGGAAAACCTAGTCACAACCACAGTGAAGGATGAGTCATTTTATTGTCTTCTCAGCCACTCTCTAGGTGGTATTGGACGTGTACCCTCAGTTAAAACCCCAGGCTCTGATGATCTGATCCAATGTTTTCATTCCCCATTTTTTTCTCAAAAAGAACAGCAAAAGTCAAGGCTGCTGTAGTATTATGAGATGGTTACAGCTAGAGTTCCGTAGCTAGAATCTGCATTGTAATTCTAACCTTGATTGCTGCTGCTGCTGTTGTTGCTGTGTGCCGTGGAGTTGGTACTGACACATAGTGACCCTGTATAGGGTTCCCATGGCTGTAAATCTTTACAAGAGCAGACAGCTTCATCTTTTTCCCACTGAGTGGTTGGTAGAGTCCAACTGCTGACTTTGTGGTTAGCAGCCCAACGGTTAACCCACTACGCTACCGGGACTCCTTTCTACCCTTTACTAGTAATGTGATAAAACATCAGTATTCTCACCTGCCCAGATCGAGAATGTAATTGTACCTACCTTCTTCTTGTTGTTAAGCGCTGTCCAGTCGGTACTGATTCATAGCGGCCCTGTATAGGGTTTCTGAGAATCATCTGGTGGGTTTGAACTGCCATCCTTTTGGTCCACAGTCCAGCACTGATTGACAACGTCATCTACTTCATTGAGTTATTTTGAGGGATAAAGGGGACAAAGTGGACAAATTACTTGGTACATGGTATACATATAAGCCAAAAATATATTTTTTCTTCTGTGTGCACTAGCTGACCTAAAGAATAAGAGTGTGTTTTCAAATCATCTCTGGTTCAGCTGTTTTCCAGTGACTGAGATACTAATGATACAATGACTACACCAGTCATTTCTGCATAGGTGTTAAATGTTTCACCTTATCAACATTATGTCTTGCTATTCTGATTTCTGGACAGACAATTCAATTCAGGAGAACATCAATATAAACTCTACTACAAGATGCTGTACTAAGATTTGTATTTTAAATGGCATCTTCTCATCCACTGCTACGTTCCAATGCCCAGGCCTGTTCACCTCACCACAACCTGGGCAAGCCAGAAAACTCATGTAGATGGATAAAAGGACTTGTTAGAACCTTGACTATGTAAAGATTAGGAAATCCTGAAGGAGAAATAGGAAAATATTCAGCATCAGCATCACTGTGATGGACAAAGTGAGAAGCAGGCTCAGACCCGGAGTCAGCTTTGGTCCCAGCAGACATCTGGTCTCACACCAAATGCCAAGGCTAGGGTATTACTCCACATACTGTACATTGAGAGTCTAATCCCAAGCTTCTATTGTCTAGGCACATTAAAATGCATTTTCCATTATTTAAAGGTAGCTTTTAAAGACGCATTTGTGGCTATGATGGATGCCTCTCCAAGGACCTCCTTCTGTATTCTTCCTGTAGGCAAACCCCCTGCTGGTCACATCTGCATTTGTCATGAGAAACCCTGCTTTCACCAGCCTCTCCAGCTCATTTCAATTCTTGCTACAGTGGATGCTTCTCAAAAGACCGAGTCTCCCAGGCCCCTGCTGGAGAATTCCATTAAGTTCTGCATCCTTTGCTTGGCTTCACTCCTGGTAGCTTGATTTAGCCATATTGCTAAACCCGGCTGCTCCAAGTGATGTCTGACAAGTACTTTCTCTTCAAGAGTCTCCAAGGAAAGGTAGGGAAAACTAATCAGGTTCTTTTTTTCCCTTCTCCATAAAAATCCAGTGTATGAATCCTTAACTTTATACACATCTCTCTGGAGGGTCCATTCGAATCATAGTAAGTTGCAGCCTTTGGAGGAGACTGCAAAGACCTCTCTCCAGTCCATCAGCTGAGGGCGAAGAGGCCCAGAGAGTGACACTTTCAAAGTCCCAGGCTGGTTCTGGTCAGTGGAGTTGGGAGTGTGTGTGTATGTGGTGGGACCCACCAGCCCTTCTCTTTTCATATGAGTACTACACACTAACTGATGGCATTCACGGGAGTGCCTGTCATTGTCTTTTCCCTTCACTCCACAGTCCACAGTCATGTTGGTGGTTCAAGTTCATCCAGAGGTACCTCAGAAGAAAGACCTGGTGATCTATTTCCCACAGACTAGCCACTGAAAACCCACATCATGGTTGGTAAAGTAGAGAGTCAATGAAAAGGAGGGAAACTCTTGATGAGATGTGTTGACACAGTAGCCACAATCGTGGACTGAAACCTAACAATGATCCTGAAGATGGCCCAGGACCAGGCAAAATTCTTTTCTGTCAATACACAAGCTCCCCAAGTGTTAGAACCACAGCTGGACCATGTGCATATTAGCCAAATATTAGCTGCTTTTTCAGCAACTGGGACAGGGCACAGGGTAGTCCATGTTCACTCTTTCCTTTATCTCCTTCTTTGTAGGATGAGCACTGGACTGCTAACCACAAGGTCAGCAGCTGAAACCCACTAACCACTCCACAAGAAAACGATGAGGCTTCCTGCCCTAAAGGCTGCGTAAAGATTGGACACCTCGGAAACCCTAGATAGGGCTGTTATGAGTTGAAAGGACGTGAACGTACCTAACAACAACAACAGCTAAACTCTTTCTTTGTTTCTTATTATTTTTTTAAGTAGGAGCTGCGAAGCCATTGAAGATATTCGATAAAGGAACATATGCTAAAATAAGTTTATAAAAATCGATACAGTTTACATATTTGTATTTAAAAAGTAAATTGTGCTCTTTACAACATAATTGGGAATTTAAAAAAATGAATGCATAGCACACTTTGGACAAGGTGGTATAGTAATGCCCTTTCAGATCGTTCCATGTATCTTTGTTGTGGTTTGCATATGGCTTCCTTTGGTCATATACCAAAGAGTTTTTAAGCCCCTATGGGTCCCCTGCTTCTTTGCTAGGCCAGAAAAGAATTTTGAACAAAGAGAGAAGTTGAGATGGAAGGTGTAAGAAAGGGTGTAGAAACAAAAGAGGAGAGTGAGGAAGAAAGGTAGAAAAGAATAAAAAAAGCAACTCCTAGTTGTTCTACTGCTGTTTTTTTGATCATTGAAAAAATTATTCTCCAATAAAGCAGTAGAAGCGGATCACAGGGAAAAGGGGATGAGGAGGGGAGAGGCACTGTGTGGGAATGGATGCCTTTAAATAAGAGGACGAGTGTCTGTGTGGTTCAAAGTGAGCATTTCAAGTCCACTCAGAGGCACCTCAGAAGAAAGTCCTAGGGATCTACTTCCTAAAAACCAGCCACTGAAAACTGCACGGAGCACAGTTCTATTGTGACACTTGTAGGGTCACCATGAGTCAAAACCAATGCAATGGTAAGTGGGGCTGTTTTTTTTTTTTTTCGGATTGGTCCAAAATAGAAAATGTAATTCAAGCTATAAAAGCAAGGCAGTGTTTGGTCCTTCTGGCCTCAAACACTGCACATAACTGGAGAGTACTGAGCTGAGACTGCCTGGTCCCTAGAGTGTGAGACTCTTTATTTACACTCCATGACAACCCTTCACTGCACACACAATTCTTTATGAATAGGTAATACCGGGCTCATTATATTGTTATAGATAATTGTTTGATCAAAAGTGAAATGAACTGGTAAATGCAATAAATGGTTGAGCACATTTTCTTTTTTAACGAAAGTTATTTTTAGAGGAAATGGGGGCTGTAGCGACCCATAAGAAATCACAAAAGAACTCAAAGTGAGCAGAGGTTTCTCTCTTTATAGAGCGGCCTCTCTAAATGTGAACCTGGCCTAGGCATTGATCCACATTTAGAGAGGTCAGCAGCCGTCTGGATGGCAGGATGGTCAAAGAGTCAGAAGCCATGTAGGAGTTGTGGACAGTGGTCTCATCTGTAGGGAACACCGTGGGCTGCAAAGGAACAGCGGCTGAGTGATGGGAGAAGTCTCAGGTCAAGAGAAAGAATTTTATGATCTGCTGGCAAGATGTGGCACAAAGTACCCTCCAATGAGCAGGAACTAATGACAGATGCCTGTTCACTAGAAACTGAACAGGGGATACAATCAAAACCTCCTGAGGGGAGGGGGAGAAATGAATGCAGAAATTGAAATCACTGCAGCATTGCAAACTTGGGGAAAAAAGACCAATAACAAACACAAAGTGAGAAACACCTCGGAGGTACCTTGTGTCTGGGAGGAGTTTCTTTTCTTGCACAGAACTTTCTTAAGGTAATGTGGCAGTGTATCTGGATCTGAACATCCAAGCTCAGGCAGAGGATTCTGAAGGTTCAAATGGGGAATTTCCCCTTCCACAGAGTATGTGACCATCACACTGGCATTACCTGGAAAATAAAAAAGAGTTTCTACTGAAGCTAAAAAAAGAGACGCCCCACCCCAAACCATAACAATTGATATCCAAAGTCCCTTCGGACTGGATAGTGGATGATTCTTTGAAATTCTAGTGCTTACTCTCATCCACCACTCTCAGCAGATGCTGGAACGGGAGGAGTTTGTTAACAGCATAAATATTAATATGGCATCAGTCTCCAGCATACCAATAATGTAAACAGTACAACCTAAGAATTAGGCAAAGCACATTTTGCAAGTCTCCACAGATGTGCAGGAGTATGTAAACTACTTTCTCTATTTCTGGAAGCTAAAGAAATCTCATTTGTAAAACAGTTTTTTCTTTCCTGCCCTTTCTTAGCCTACCTCCTCTCCAGTTTTACCTGCTGTTTGTCTTACAGAAAATATGTATTTCTATTCATTGTTTCTCTCCTGCTGCAAAATGCTACATTCATCCTACTTCCTTTCTCATGACACACTTTCCACAAGATGATGAAATAAAACAGCTACTTTCTTTTTTGTAACTGAAGATCCTGTTAAATTATAAGAAACCTATTTCTATTTCCCCAGGATATGGTGGCTTAAAGGTTCCTTGGGTGGTACAAATAGTTGAGCACTCGGCTACTAATGGAATGGTTGATGGTTTGAATCCACTCCTCTTAACTACTAACAGAATGGTTGGTGGCTCAAACTTACCCCAAGGTACCTTGGAAGAAAGACCTGGTGATATGCTTCCAAAAGTTCACAGCCATGAAAGCCCTACAGAGCAGAGTTCTGCTTTGAAACACTGGGGTCGCCATGAGTCAAAACAGACTTGACAACAACTGGCTATGGTTGTTAAACAATTCCCCAGGTTAGAAAAACATTTGGAAAAGCTGCAAACCCTAAAAAGTGTTTTAGGGAAGTACTCTAGCGTGTACCCAAGAAAGGCATTAAGATTTAATATCTGAATAAGAAGATGTGCACAGTACAACAGTAAACCTACTGTGTTTCTGCTTCCCATCAAAACGTCGAATGAATTTGTGCATACATTTAGCATTTGATTTGATTATCTAAGGTATTTGATTATCTAAGATTATCTAAGTATTAAGAGCATCTGCTTCTTTCATTTCCTTTGGCTGTCCTTTACCTAAAGCGCCTTGATGATGCAGAGGGTAAGTGTTGGACTGCTAACCAAAAAGATAGTAGATCAAACCCACCAGCTGTTCTATAGGAGTAACAAGAGGCTGCTTATTTCCATGAGGATTTACAGTCTCAGAAACCTTAAGAAGCAGTTCTCCTCCACCCTACAGGGGTGCTTTGAGTTAAAATGGACTCACTGGCAGTAAGTTTTGATCCTGTTTCTGCCCACTGTACCTCAGGTTTAATAAACAGTTTGAGTGCTGCAGGTTAATGCATTGGACTGCAAAGTCGGTTTGAACCGTAAGGTCAGCAGTTTAAGCTCACCAGCCACTCCTCAGGAACCCTGTACAGTGTATACTTAGGTACTTGCAACAAACTGCCTCATTGATGTCTTCCAAAATTCTTCAGACTTCAGAAGTAAGGCTCTTTCCATTACATCGCAGAAATCCCATCTCAGGTGGTTAAGGGAAAGGAAGGAAGAAGGAGCCCCTATCAGTGTATGTGTCAGTTCTGGTAAATTACTTCAAGAAAGAAGTTAAACCAAAATCTATTGCCATAATATAAGAATATATATGAAAATCTCAGAAGTAAATAATTTCTAAGAGTCTTGAAAACTCAGACCAGCCATGATCCCACATGATCAATGTTAATATTTGGCTAATACGTACATGGTCCAGCTGTGGTTCTAACACTTGGGGAGCTTGTGAATTAACAGAAAAGAATTTTGCCTGGTCCTGTGCCATCTTCAGGATCATTGTTAGGTTTGAGTTCACGGTTGTGGCTACTGTGTCAACACATGTCATCAAGAGTTTCCCTCATTTTCATCGACTCTCTACTTTACCAATAATGATGGATCTTTCCTGATGCCGTGTCCAAAGCAAGCCAGCTGAAGTGTTGCCATCCTTGCTTTTAAGGAGTCTTCTGGTTGTGTTTCTTCTAAGAACGATCTGTTCATTCTTCTGGATATCCATGGTGTAGTCAACATTCTTTGAACGCCACAATTTGGATGCATGGTCAATGCATACAAGTTGTTAAATATTGAAATACTTCCTTGTGGATTACTGAACATCTGCTGTCATGAACCTACTGATGGCTCTCACCAACCTGACCTGGCACTGTAGGTAGCTTCCCTGCTCTTGTACTTCGCCCTACATCCATGTCATGATGACTGCTGACTACTTTTAATACCATCCTATATAATATGTGAGTCACATGTCTATCCTGACTCAAAATTCTAGGATGTTTACATAGCCTTTTACTCATCAACAACATTAGTGTCAGATTACATGTTCAAAATTATATGGCACTTTCACTGAAAGGGCAGTCACTTATTCATTCATCATTATAGATCAAACTTATAGGTTTCGAAGAGACTTCTACAAATGAGTGAATCCCTTGCCTGCTCTCAGGAAGACTTCCTTTCTGGTATTTTGGGCATGGGGAGACATTGGGAAGATTCTTTTGTAACCATAACTGCAGAGTTCTACAAAGCTGTTTATTGGCATTGAGTTATGACAGAAAGAAATAGATCCTTCCACTGTGTCACCTCCTGAAGACTTCCCTTAAGGTACTGAGACAGAGACTGAATCATAGCTTTTGTTTGTTTGATGATCCAAGGAGTTGTAGGTGTCACTGTGTAATTAGACACACTTATAGGCTGCACAAAACAGATGCACACATATACACGCAGGTTGGGCATTTGCGCCTTAGAATATACAAAATGTCACTTTAATGATTATCTTGCTACAGTGGGCTGACTATTGTGCCCATAAAAATGGCCCTGTTTTCCAGCCTAAATCAAATAAATTTTTTGTTGTTGTTAAGTGCCGTCGAGTTGGTTCTGACCCATAGCGACCCTGTATAGGGTTTCCAAGGAGCAGCTGGTAAGCTTGAACCGTCGACCTTGCAGTTCAAACAGCTTTGCAGTCTGGCACATTAAACCACAGCGCCACACCAGGACTCCAAATCAAATAAATAGGGACGATAAATAGGAGATACAGTACAGGGATGCTAATTAACCAATAGTTCAACAAAACACTGTTTTTTTTGAGTGTCCAAGTGTACCTGGCATTTTTCCAGAAAAGGACCCCTACCCTCAAGCAGTTTACATTCTAGAAGAGAAAACATAAGCAAATCAATAACTGAAACAATTTTAGCTTCAGGGAAGTTCTATGAAGAAGACTGGTTAAGTTAATGTAACTGAAAGTAACTGAGAGTGATCAGGGAAGACACTGAAGTTTGAGACATTGAAGTTGAGGTTTGAATGGTGATAAAGGTTTCTTGGTGTGGCTCTTCAGGTTAATGTGATAGACTACAAGCTCAGTTTGAACTGCAGGGTCAGCAGTTCAAGCTCACCAACTGCTCCTCGGAAACCGTATACAAGATCCATTATGAATCAGATTTGACTTGACAGCGCTTAACAACAAAGTGCAACTACATAAAGAATGGGGCCCGAGCCCTTTAAGCAAAACATAATGGGTGAAAAGGCTGTGTGAGGGATAGAAAGTAGACCAGTGTGGCTAGAATAGAGTGAAGGAGGTCAGAATTGAGGGAGATGAGGCCATAGAGGCAGGGGTTTTCGCTTCCAACAGGAAGACAGGACAGCTACTCTGGAAATCCGTCTGCAGCAGAGCGCTAAGTGCAGAATCAATGACAGCAGGTTTTTAAATGCACAGCTGAAATTGTATGAATGAAAGGTAAATCCACATGGGTGAAAAGATATCAACCAGAGGGGTGGAATAATGTGGAAGTTGGACCTGCCTGAGGCAAATACTATTAGGAATCTAAACTTTGGGGATTACTGGTCCCATAGGGGAACAGATGAGTAGGTCAGGTACATACAACATGGAGAAAGGATCATAAGGCTGCCACAGAAAGCTGGGCTCTTAAAAACTTTGTTGTTCTTAGTCACCATTGAGTCCTGTGCTATTTTCATATTCGTGACTATAGTTATGTTTGAGTGTTGGTTATGGATATTGTCCAACCTAAGGAGCTCATCCTCCAGCACTATATGGGACAATAGTCTTTTGTGATTCATAAGGTTTTCCATGATTTTTCTTTAGCAGTAGGTCACCAAACCTTTCTTCTCACTTTGTCTTAGCCGGGAAGCCCCACTGAAATGTATCCACCACATGTGGCCCTGATGGTATATGGAATACTGTTGGCATGGTATTTAGAATCCAAATACACCAGACTGCAAAGCTGTTTGAACTGCAAGGTTGGTGGTTCAAGCTCACCAGCTGCTCCCTGGAAACCATATACAAGGTTGCTATGGGTCGGAACCGACTCAACAGCACTTCACAGCAACAACAAATCATAACAACATGAAGACACCACAGTACAACAAACTGATGGCAAAGAGACTATGTTGTTTTTGTTCAGTGCCATCAAGTAGATTGTGACTCATAGTGACTCTATGCATGACAGAACGGACCACTGCCCAGTCCTGCACCAGCCTCTCAATCGTTTCTAGGTTTGAGCCCATTGTTGCAGCCACTGCATCTCATTAAGGGTCTTCCTCTTTTTCGCTGATCGTCTACTTTACCAAGCATGGTGTCCTCCAGGAACTGGACCCATCCTGAGAGCATGTCCAAAGTATATGAGATGAAGTCTTACCATGCTTGCTCCTAAGGAGTATTCTGGCTGTACTGTTTCTAGGCAGATATGTTCATTCTTCTGGCAGTCTAGATTTAATAGTCTTCAACAGCACCACAATTCAAAGGCACCAAAGCCAACTAGACCAGCTGTTGTCAAGTCAAATCTGACTCATGATGACCCATGTGTTGCACAGTAGAACTGCTCCATGGGGCTTTCAATGACTGACCTTTTGGAAGCAGATTGGCAGTCCTTTCTTCTGAAGTAACTCTGGGCAAGTTCAAACCACCAATCTGTCAATTAGCATTTGAAAGTTTAGCTATTTGCATTACCCAGGGTCTTTAGAAAGGACCATGCCCCTCAATATAAGAATGTTGTTGTTATTGTTAAGTGCAATCTAGTTGATTCTGACTCAAAGTGACCTTGTTCCTAGCTGGTGGGTTTGAAATGCCAACCTTGTGATTCACAGCCCAGTGTTTATCTTACAGCGCCACACTAGGAGTTCAAATAAAAGTCTATTATTTGAAAAAACAAACACAAACAAACATATATAGATATAAATATTTATACATCTCTCTCTCTATAT
>NW_006408570.1:11109454-11112182 GCF_000296735.1 Chrysochloris asiatica
ACACACACACACACACATATATCAGAAAAAGCAGCCATAATATACATTAGTATCTTTCAATTGCAGTTCCAGTTGGAGACAAGAAGAGTCTGGGGTTCAAAATTAGACTAGTCTGGCTAGTAAGGAAAACTCAAACTGAGAAATTAAATTAAAGTGGCCCTATTTCTTTTCCCTTGGCTCCCTGTAAAAGGAAATACAAATTTTCTTAGAAGAACGTACTTTCTATTCAGGTCCCTCAGGATCCCACTTGAGTGAAATATGTGCTTTCAATTAAAAATGACCAGATTCCTGAGGCAGCAAGCTACTTTAACTAAGAGCCACCAGAAACAACAAACAATTAGACTTGCAACAACTTCAGATGTTGGGAATCTTAGACACAGACTGTAAAATGACTATGTATAAAATATTTAAGCAAATTAAAAATAGACTAGAAAAGAAATGAACAAAGAGCACATATTTTAAAAATGAGCATTAAAAAAAGAAAAGAACCAAATAGAATTTCTGAAAATAAAAGATCTAGTATTAAAAGTGAAGGTATATAAATATAATACAAAAAATAAGAAAAATGTAAGGGATTGTGATTATTTCAGATTAAAAGAGTTTAGAAAAATGTGATAATCAATTGCAGTTTGTGAATATTGACTGGACACTGGTTTAAGAAATCCTACCAAGAACAGTTTACTAAGGCAACTAGAATATGGACTCGGAATTAGATGAAATATTAAATTACAATAAGAACTTTATTGAGAAATAATTCACATAGTATTCAATTGATCCATTTAAAATGTATAATTCAATGGTTTTTAAGTATCTACAAATATGTGCAAGTATAGCCAGTTAATTTTAAAACATTTTCATAACCTCAAAGAGAAATCCCAAACCTTTTAATCACTCTCATATCTCCGGTCCTCCCTAGCTCTAAACAGCCATACATCTACTTTTAGCATCTACAGATTAGAGAGCTCTGCTAGCGTAGTGATTACAGTCGGGATGCTAACCTCAAAGTCAGTAGTTCAAAACTACCAGCCGTTCCATGGGAAAAAGGTGAGGCTTTCTGCTCCCATAAAGATTTACAGCCTTGGAAACCCTATAGAGGATCCCTATGAGTCGGACCCAACTCCACGGCATATCACCACCACAGATTAGGAGCCCTGGTGGTGATGTGGTTTTAAGGGTTCAGCTGCTAACCAAAAGGTTGGTAGTTTGAACTCCTTAGCTACTCTTCAAGAGGAAAAACCTAGTGATCTGTTTTGTTTAAGATGGCAGTTGTTATGAAGGGCCGTTGACTGTGTTTCAACTCAGCTATCTTGTATAGGGTTTCCACGGAGTAAACGGTTGAGTTTGAACAGCCGACATTGCTGTTCAAACCGACCTTATGGCAGTGTGCTTATTGGGCAGCGCCACACCAGGACTCCAGCCTTGGAAACCCTATGAGATCGTTCTACTCTGTTCTATAAATATGGTTGTTGTTGTTGTTGTTAAGTGCTGTTGAGTTGGTTCCAACCCATAGCGATCCTGTATAGGGTTTCTGAGGAGCAGCTGGTGGGCTTCGACTACCAACCTTGCAGTTCAAACCAAACTCGCAGTCCAGCGCATTAACCCACAGCGCACACCAGGACTCCATAGATGGGTGGCTATGAGAAAGATCTGACTTGGCCACAGCAGGCTTGGAAATGTGAATATTGATAGGTTACCATTACATTTTCAAGGCTCTTCCACACTATAGCATGTATCAGGACTTCATTCTAATAATACACCATCCCACCACTTGTCTGTGGTGGCTGGTGTGTCGCTGTGATGCTGGAAGCTATTTCACCAGTATTTTAAACACCAGCAGGGCCACCCATCATGGGCAGGTTTCAGCGGAGCTTCCAGACTAAGACAGACTAGGAAGAAGGAGAGGTGGACTTCTTCTGAATATGTAGCTACTGTAAACCTTATCAACAGAAGCAGAACAATGGCAGACAGAGTGCCAGAAGATGAAAACATTTTGAATAGCACCAGCATATTGTTAGATATGGTGCTGGAAGATGAGCCCCTCGAGGTGGAAAGCATTCAAAACACTGCTGGGGAAGAGCTGCCTCTTCAAAGCACAGTTAACCATGAAGACATGAAAGGAGGAAAGCTTTCAGAATCTTCATTTGCTGATAGGGTGTAACTAGGAATGAGGAGAAACGGCTGCAAATATCCAATAATCTGAACATGGAATGTAGAAGTATAAATCTATGAAACTTAGAAGTTATCAAAAACAAAATGGAATGTATAAAGATCAATACCCTAGGCATTAGTGAACTGAAAAGACCATTGTGAGTCTGAAAATCATGTGGCTTGTTACGACAGGAATGAAAAATTTAAGAGGAATGGCATAGCATTCATTACCAAAAGAATGTTTCAAGATCTATCTTGAAATACAATGCAATTGGTGATAAGACATTATCCATATGCCTACAAGGAAGACCAGTTAATACTGTTGTTGCAAAAATTTACACACCAACCACTTAAGCCAGTGATAATGAAATTGAAAAATTCTACCAACTTCTTCAGTCTGAAATTGATCAAACTTGCAATAAAGCTGTATTGATAACTACTGGTGTTGGAATTCGAAATTTGGAAACAAAGAGAATCAATCAATAGAAAGGAAATATGGCCTTGGTAATAGAAACGATGCTAGGCTTTTGTAAGGCCAGTGACATCAGTGACTTACTCATTGCAAATATATATATATATA
>NW_006408570.1:11113100-11114440 GCF_000296735.1 Chrysochloris asiatica
TTTTTTTTATCTTCCTCTAGTCAAGTTCTGATTATCAATCCATCGAGGCTAGGTCAAATGGGTACTATCTGAAAGTTTGGGTATTCTTGTGTATCTCCCCTCACTTGATATCAGCTGGATGATTCAGTCTCAGCTCTAGCCCTCTGTGACTATGTCCTTGTCCATGGGCTCAGGTATCCTCAGGTAAATATCTTTCTGAACAACATGAAAGGTGACTATACAAATGGACCTCACCAGATGGAATACACAGGAATTACATTGAGTATATATCTGTGGGAAGAGACCATGGAAAAGCTCAATTATCATCAGCCATGCAAGGTCAGGGGCAGACGGTGGAACAGACCATCAATTACTCAGATACAAGTTCAGACTGAAGCTGAAGAAAATACACACTCCGCGAGTCAAAATATCATCTTGAACATATTCCACCTGAATTTATAAACCATTTCGAGAGCAGTTTTGATGCACTGGACACTAATGATGAAAGACCAGAAGAGCTGTGGGATGACATCAAGAACATCATACAGGAGGAAAGCAAAAGGTCATTTAAAATGCAGGAAAACAAGAAAAGACCAAAATGGGTGTCAGAAGAGACTCCAAAACTTGCTTTCTAGCATAGAGATGCTAAAGCAAATGGAAGAAATGAGGAAATACAAGAACTGAACAGAAAATTTCAAAGGGAAGCTTGAAAAGACAAAGTCAAATATTATAATGAAATGTGCAAAGACCTAGAGTTAGAAAACCAAAAGGCTTTATATGCTCATAGTTTCTCAAGCTGGAAAAATGAAGGAAAAAATTCAAAACTTGTTTTGCAATATTGAAAGAGTCTATGGACAAAATATTGAATGGTGCAGAAAGCACCAAAAGAAGAGAGAAGGAATACATAAAGTCACTGTACTGTTCCAAAAAGCAATGGTCATAGTATTTTCAGTAGCCTCATATGCATACAGAAGTTGGACAATGAATAAGGAAGACGGTAGAAGAATAGATACATTACAGTTATGGCATTGTTTGGTCATTTCAAAATGTAGCATATGATCAAGAACCAATGGTGCTGAAAGAAGAAGTCCAAGCTGCACTGAAGGAATTGGCAAAAAAAAAAAAAAAAGGCTCCAGGAATTGAGGAATACAAATTGAAATCTTTCAAACAACTGATGAAGCACTGGAGGTGCTCACTCATCAATGCAAAAAAAATTGGAAAACAGTTACTTGGCCAACTGCTTGGAAGAGATCCATATTTGTGTCCATTCCAAAGAAGGTTACCTAAAAAGAATGCAGAAATCATCAAATAATATTATTAATATCACAAAACGAAGATAATCCCAAAACGGTTGGAACTG
>NW_006408570.1:11116057-11116924 GCF_000296735.1 Chrysochloris asiatica
TCTACTCCCGTAAAGATTTACACCCTCGGAAACCCTGTACAGAGTCGCTATGGGTCGGAACCGACTCGATGGCACTTAACAACAACAACAACAACAAGTAGGTATGAGAGAATTCATATTTGAAGAGAAAACTTTTCTCAGAATTTTCTAATATTCATGACAGAAACAAATCCTCGTATATAAGAAGCAGAATAAACATTCTTTTCAAGTGAAATGGGCCATTTACCAAGGCCATATTCTGGGCAGTAAAACAAACCTCAATACATTTAAAATTTTTTGAATTAGACAATATATGAGTATATTTTCTGACCATAATAAACATAAGCTAGAAACCAATAAAAAACAGATCTTTGGAAAATCCCAATATTTGGACATTATAAAAACACACTTCTATATAGTTCATGGTTCAAAGTGGAAGTCACAAGGGAAATTAGAAAGTATTCAAAATACCAAAATAAGATAAATCAGCACTTAGATTAAAAACTCTGCATCACTGAACACATATCAGAAAAAAAAGTCTCATGTTTTCCAAGTGTCTGTCTTAAACTTAAAAAAATCAAATCGAACCCTAATCAGACAGAAGAAAAGAAATAATAAAGAGCAGAAACAAATAAAATTGAAAACAGAAAAACAAGAGAGGAGAGCAATGAAATAAAAAGTTGGCTCTTAGAAAAAAACATCAATAAAATCACCTACCTCTAATTCAACTGATTGAGAATAAAAAATGAGACCCAAAAATGATTAAAATCTGGATAAAAGAAGGGATCTTATTAGAAGTTATGCAGACATTATAAGGATAGTAAGAAAATAGTCTACACAATTGTTGTGACTGTTCCCGCCTGGCAATATGTCTAAAGTATGAGAGAC
>NW_006408570.1:11126685-11130047 GCF_000296735.1 Chrysochloris asiatica
GTCCAATATATAACTCACTACACTACTGGAGTTCCTTTCTCAGGAGGTTACAGGCAAACCTTACATGGAGCATGAAATCTTGGAATTCATTTAGGTTGGAAGTTTCACTCTGAAGCTCGCTTTGGAAGGAAGCAGTTGTTCACCACATGAGCCTCTCCATGGAACCGGTCATAAGATGGCTTCACTCAGAGTGAGTAACCCCAGAGAGAAATAGAGACAAAGACAAGAGAAAAGAGAACAGGAAGTACAAGGGCAAGAGATAGCATCCAAGATTGAAACAATCTTTTTATAATCTAACCTTGGAAATAATGTACCATGGCTCCAACCATATCATTTTTCACTAGACACTAGTCACTATATCCAGCACACAAACATCCGGGAAGTAAGTGCTACCTCTTAAAGAGAAAGGAGTCCTGGTGGTGCTGTGGGTTAGGCAATGGGCTGCTTACTGAAAGTCCAGCAGTTCAAATCCACCAGCTGTTCCTTGGGAGAAAAATTAGGCTGTCTGCTCACATGAAGAGCTACAGTCTTGAAAACCATGTGTAGAGTCTCTATGAGTCAGAATTGACTTGACGGCAGTGGGTTTAGTTGGTTTTAGCTTAGTGGTTACGAATCGGGCTGCTAACCTCAGGGTCAGGAGTTCGAAACTGCCAGCTGTTCCGCGGGAGAAAAATGAGGCTTTCTGCTCCCGTAAAGATTTTACTGTCTCTGAAACCCTGTATAGGGTTGCTATGAGTCGGAACTGACTCCATGGCACATAACAACAACAACATTTTTTTTTAAGTGTGGACATTCAACATCTAGAAATCAATCTACTTCATTAGATCAATAGACTAAAGAATTAAAATTACATAATCATTTAAATGGTGGCAGTGGCAGTGGAGTCGGTTCTGACTCATAGCGACCCTGTACAGGGTTTCTGAGGCTGTAAATCTTTACAGGAGCAGAAACCTTATCTTTGTCCTGCGGAATGGCTGGTAGTTTCGAACTGCTGACCTTGCAATTAGCAGTCTGATTTGTAACCTCTACACCACCAGAGCTCCCTTGATCATTTAAATAGCAGAAAAAGTTATTAAATATTCATAATAATAAAAATAAACTTATCTCTCAACATACTAGGAATTAAGGAAAGTAGTCTCAAGCAGATTAAGTATCTATTAAAAACTATATTACACATCATACTGAATTGTTGTTGTGAAGTGCTGTTGAGTCTATTCCGACCCATAGCGACCCTGTATAGGGTTTCCAAGGAGCTGGTGAGCTTGAAGCACCAATCTTGCAGTTCAAATGGCTTTGCATTCTGGTGCATTAACCCACAGCGCCACACCAGGACTCCTCATACTGAATGCTTTCCCCTTAAAATAAAGAGTATCTGCTGTCACCATTTTAATTCAGTGCCTTAGTGGAAATCTTAATCAGGGCAATAAGACAAGATAAATAAATAAAAGGTTTAATTTAAATTGAAAGAGTTAAATAAGACTGTCTCTATCAGTAGATGGGAGTCCTGGTGTGGTACTCAAGGACAAGCACTGTATGCTAACCACAAGGTCGGCAGTTCAAACCCATCACCGACATCTTAGAAACTATATACAGGGTCGCTATGATTCTGAACCAATTCAAAGATACATAACAACAACATTAGTAGATGACCTGTTCGTTTATGTAAAAATATCAAAGAATCTACAAAAAAAAATTTTTTTAAAGCTTCAGAATTAAAATGACCTTAACAACGCAACAGGATGTACAAATGTATTATATTTTTATATTTTACCAATGAAAACTTGGGCATTGAATTTTCAAAATATCATTTACAATAGCACCAAAATCCATGAAATAAATTTTTATACATCTGACAAAATATGTGCAAGACAGGTATGATGCAAACCAGAAAACATTGAGTAGAAAATCAGAGACAACCTAAATACAAGTACTACGTTCATTCATTAGAAGACTTAATATAATTAAGAGGACAATTCTACCAAAATGACTCACAGAGTAAATGAATACCCCACCCAAATCACAGAAAGCTAAATATTAAGTCATTATCATAATTGTTCCCAAACTATGAGCCAGGATTCAGCTGTGAAAACTGTTGCGGATTTTAGATGTCATTGAATTGGTTCCTACTCATAGCACAGCAGAATCAAACATTGCCTGGTTCTATGACATCCTCACAATAGGTGTTACACTTGAGCCAACTGCTGCTGCCACTGTGTCAGTCCATCTCATTAGGGGTCTTCCTCTTTTTCTCTGATACTCCACTTTACCAAGCATGATGCCTTTCTCCAGGGAGTAGTTCCACATGATAATATGTCTGAGGAGCATTCTGGCTGTACTTTTCTCAATACAGATGTCTTTGTTCTTCTGGCAGTCCATGGTACTTGTAATATATATATATATTTTGCCTACACTATATTTCACATGCATTGATTCTTCTACAGTCTTCCTTATTCATTGTACAACTTTCACATGCATATGAGGCAACTAGAGATATGAAGGCTTCAGTTAGGCACACCTTAATCCTCAAACTGACATCTTTGCTCTTTAACACTTTAAAAAAGTCTTGTGCAATAGATTTTGCCTAATACAATATGTCATTTGATTTCTTGAATGCTACTTCCATGAGTGTTAATTGTGGATCCAAGCAAAATGAACTGTTTAGCAACTTCACCCTTTTCTCCATTTATCATGTTATTTATTGGTTGACTTGTGAGGATTTTTGTTTTCTTTACACTGAGGTACAATCCATACTGAAGGCTGTGGTCTTTGAGCTTCATCAGTAACTATTTTAAGCCCTCTTGGCTTTCAGCAAGCAAGGTTGTATCATATGTTGTTAATGATGCCACATTCTTCATATAATTCAGTTTATAGGATTATTCAGCACACAAATTGAATAAGTACGTTGAAAGGATATAACCCTGGTTCACACTTTTCCTGATTTTGAACTATTTAGCATCTTCTTCTTCTATTCTAACAACTGCCTATTGGTCTGTGTACAGGTTACTCATGACAACAATCAAGTATTCAGGAATATCCTTTTACATGATCGTATCTATAATTTGTCATGATTTACACAGTTGAAAGCCTTTGCATAGTCAATAAAGCATAAGAAAACATCTTTCTGGTGTTCTCTGCTTCAGCCAAGATCCATCTAATGTCAGCAATGACATCCCTAGTTCTACATCCTCTTCTGAATCTGGCTAGAATTTCTGGCAGTTTTCTGTTGATGTACTTTTTTTTTTTTTTTAATTTAAGGTTTTTATTGTGGATTGAGTGAATGAAAGTTTACAGGGCACATCATCAGTTTCACATTCAACAATTCATATAACTTGTTTCATTACATTGATTATAATCCCCTCCAT
>NW_006408570.1:11130522-11142628 GCF_000296735.1 Chrysochloris asiatica
GGGACCTCAATGGAAATGCAGATGGCATCCCTCTTTCAGGTGGGTCTTCGGTGAATGCTGGGTCCCTCAGGCATGCTCGCTCCAACGTGTTGATGTACTTTTACAATCATTTTTGGATTATCTTCAACAAAATTTTACTTGTTCATGACATTAATGATATTTTTCAATGATTTCTGCATTCTGTTGGGTCACTTCTCTTTGGAATGGGTATGAATCTCTTCTAATCAGTTGGCCAGAGAGCTGTCTTCCAAATTTCTTGGCATAAATGAGTGATACACAAAATGCTGCTGTATACAATACTCTCATATTTCAGAAACTAACTACTTCTTCTCTCTTGGACTATACTAGAATGTCCAAACTAGAATGGTCTATGACCATACCACCCTGAACGTGCCTGATCTTGTCTAATCCCAGAAGCTAAGCAAGCTCAGGCAAGTTTGTACTTGGATGGAAGGTCTCTAGGGATACCAGGTGCTACAGGCTTTTGGACTTCTAGTATGGCACTGTAGGATAAGCACAGGACTGCAAGTTTGGTTTGAACCACAAGGTCAGCAGTTCAAACTCACCCGTCACTCCTCAGAAACCATATACTGGGTTGCTGTGAATCAGAACTGACTCAGTGGCACTTAACAACAACAAAAGCATGCTAGACTGACACTAGACAACTTACAGGGGAATCGCATCACAAGTGGTAGACTTCGAGGAACCCTGAAAGCAACTTGGGTAGAAGACGGATATGTCATCTGACCACTGTACCAGTCTGTTGGGAAGCTACCAGAAAGTGTTATTGACAAGGGTCCCTGTGCTCCAATTTTCACATTAGCCATCATCTCCAACGACACGTCACCCATTATAATCAAGTCAATCCTGACTCAAGGATGTTACAGAATACTTGTAGAACTAACTACTCCATAAGATTTTCCTGACTGTAATCTTTATGCAAGCAGATCACTAGGCCTTACATCTGAGGCAAAATTAGGTTTGTTCAAACTAGAAGCCTCAAAATTAGTCCAACATAAACCATGTACCTTCTCCAATAGTATTAATCTATTACTGATATGGAGTCCTTGTGTGGTGCTGTGGGTTAATATGCTGGATTGCAAAGTTCTTTGAACCACATGGTTGGTGGTTCCAGCTCATCAGCCACTTCTTGGAAATCCTACACAGGGTCACTATGGGTCGGAACCGGCTCAACAGCACTTAACAACAACAGTATTAATATAACTCTGCTGGTTCCTATTACACAACACCATGGAGAATGAATAAAACCAATGTGCCCATCAATTGGTCTCTGGATGTATTACCTTGTTGCCAAACCCATTGTGAAGTTCATTGCCAAAATAGAGTAAATCAATGCGTAGAATTTTTCTGGAGTTATCATATAAAAGGGTATGTTGTTGTTGTTGTTAAGTGCCGTCAAGTCAGTTTTGACTCATAGGAACCATGTATAGGGTTTCCATAAAAAGGTATGGATGACGCTATTTGCCAGGTTGAAAAACTCTTCTTCCTGTCCTTCAAGGATGTATGAGTAAAGCATGAGATCCTCAAACCACTAAGTTTGTTTCCATCCATTAGTTCTTATTGTCTAGCTATCGAAAGAGCAACTATATCAAGGCTTACACTGACCACTGAACTAGTGAACAGAAGGTATTAGTGGTCATTTATTTTCTGTAGAAATGACATAATTGGCCAACTCAAAGAAACTGGCTGTGATGGCTGAGGTTTGGCCCCTACTCTTGGTCTTATGTAGCCATACTTAGCATCAAAATGGCTTGTGGTTTTCCCTTACCTAGGCAGCACTATAGCATTTGAGCCTAAGCATACAGGAAATAAGCCAAACTTCTTGGATTGTTTTTTTCCCAATATTCTGGAAGAGATGAAGTATGCTATCCTCTTTAACCACTAAAACACACACACGGCTGTGTGCATTTGTGGCTTCATATATAACATCTCCCTAAGTAGTGAGACATTTTACTCTATTCAACAAATAGTCCTCAGACACCTACTATGTGAAAGGCAATCTTCAGGGCTCTTTAGAATATCACAGTACATTACATTTAGATGATGCCTGCCATCATCAATAACACTTTCTGAGCTTCAAAAGGACTCTGTGAAGGAGAAACCGGATAACAATAACAGGTGGCACAAACAGGTAACACTCAGATGTTAACCCAGAGACTTAAGTCTACCTTGAGGTGCCTAAGAAGAAATGTCCAGCAATGGACATCCAAAATATCAGTGATTGAAAACTCTAAAGCGCACAGTTCTACTTTGACACACATGAAGTTACCATGAGTCAGAAGCAACTCCACAGCAATTGGTTGTGGCTTTAAAATTATGGAGGGAGTGCCTTTTACATGCTTCTATGTGCTTTACTGCCTAATTCTCTAAGTTCATTTTTCATCCCTAATTTTATAGGTTCTCTTTTATAAATGAGGAAGTAGAAGCACATAGAGATTAAATGACTTAGTCAGTGACTCAGAAATAGAGACTGGCAGAGCTAAAATGCAAACACAGTCTTGCTCCAATCCCCACCCTCAGTTTGTGATCCCAAGAATTTGCAATCCAGAGTATGACCATAAAGCCTCGAAACAGATTAATACTGTGTTATTATGTGTCATATGTTGTTGTTAGATACCATAGCATTGGTTCTAACTCACAGGGATCTGATGGATAGCTGAACAACATATTTCCCTCTCCTGCAGCATCCTCAGATCTTTTCTATGTTTGAGCCCATTGTTGCTGCTACTGAGTCAATTCATCTTGTTTAGGGTCTTCTTCTTTTTCTTTTGCCCTCCACTTTACTACACATGATGTCTTTCTCCGGGACTGGTCTCTCCTGATGATATGACTAAAGTAAATAAACTCTCAAATGTGTGTGTTTTGGAATATGTGGGTAGGGGTTAGGTAGAAATATCACAGAGAGGTAGACAAATACCAAGAGAAAATTAACATAACAAGATTTTTCCCTTAGAAGCTAAAATTTTCTCAGTAGAAAAATGAGCTCCTGGAAAGGGTGGCATTTGTGTGGGCACGCTACAATAATAGTCTTTTTATTTTCTGACATTAGAATAGTCAAAAATGGAGGGAAATAGTTGAGGTGACCAAAGAGCATAAACACAAGGCTACTGGGTCAAGATGGTTGATTCAACATGTATCTGATTTTGTTACCTCCAGAATCTCCTAAGACCAAAGTAAAGGAATTTGTTTTGCAAAAGACATAAAAGGATAAAACCAGAACAACTAAACTTTGAAAGGTGAAAAGTACAAAAGTGATTGAAATTATATTGTCAGTGGAAAGAGTTGAAGATGGACCCAATTTATACAGCAGAGCCCACAAAAGGCTCAGCACCAGGACCTCTGGAACTAGGGATACTTGCAGGTTAAAATAAGGAAGATTGAAAACTAGCTGCTTGATGAACATTACTAAAGGTTTAATAGTGTCCCTCTAGAATATCTTTTGACACCACTCGTCTGTCAGTTTGTCATATTGTGGTGGCTTGTATGTTGCTGTGATGCTGGAAACTATGCCACCTATATTTTAAATACCAACAGGGTCATCCATAGTGGACAGGTTTCAGGGGATCCGTCAGACAAGACACACTAGGAAGTAGAAGCAGACTACTTCTGAATTGTTAGAGATTAAAAACCTTATGAAGAGTCCCGGTGTGGGGCTGTGGGTTAATGCACCAGACTGCAAAGCCGTTTGAACTGCAAGGCCGGTGGTTCAAGCTCACCAGCTGGTCCTCGGAAACCCTATACAGGGTTGCTATAGATCAGAACCGACTGGACAGCACTTAGTAACAACAACAACAAACACCTTATGAATAGCAGCAAAACATTGTCAGATATAGTGCCAGAAGGTGAGCCCCTCAGGTTGGAAGTCACTCAAAATATGACTGGAGAAGAGCAGCCTACTCAAAGTGGAGTTGACCATGGTGATGAAAATGGAGTAAAGCTTTCGGGACCATCATTTGCTGATGACAAACAACTCAAAATGAGAAAAATCTGCAACTATCCATTAATAATCAGATTACAAAACGTACTAAGTATGAATCTAGGAAAATAGGAAGTTGTCAAAAATTAAATAGAACACATCAAGATCAATATGCTAGGCATTAGTGAGCAGAAAAGGACTGGTATTGGTCATTTTGAATCTGAGAGTCATGTGATTTACTATGCAGGGAATGATAAATTCAAGAGAAATAGCATAGCATTCATCATCAAAAAGAACATTTCAGGATCTATACAGAAGTACAATGCTGTCTATGAGAATATACTATCCATATGCCTATAAGGAAAATCATTTAATACCACTATTATTCAAAATGATGCAACAACCACTAAAGCCAGAGATAATAAAACTGAAGAATTCTACCAACATCTTCAGTCTGAAATTGATCAAACATTCAATCAAGATGCACTGGTAATTACTGGTGATTGGAATGCAAAACTTGGAAACAAAGAGGAAAGATCAGTAGTTAGAAAACATGCTGGAGATCACATAATAGAATATTATATGATAAATAACTTCTTTATTGCAAATACCTTTTAAAAAATAACATAAAAGGCAGATATGCACATGGACCTCACAAGATGGAATACACAGGAATAAAACTGACACGTGTGGGAAGAGTCTATGGTATAGAAAAACTCAGTATTGTCTGTCAATACAAGGCAAAGGGCTAACTGTGGAACACAACATCAATTGTTCATATGCAAATTCAGGCTGAAGCTGAAGAAAATTAAACAACTTCATGAGAGCCAAAATATAACCTTGAACATATCACACCTGAATTTAGCAATCATCTCAATAACGGATTTGATACATTAGATATTAATAACCAAAGAGCAGAAGAGCTGTGGGACAACATCAAGAACATTAAAAGGTTATTAAAAGGGTAGAAAAGACCAAAATGGATGTCAGGAGAGACTGAAACTTGCTTTCCAGCATAGAGATGCTAAAACAAATGGAAGAAATTGGGAAATAAAAGAGCTGAACAGAAAATCCCAAAAGGCAGCTTGAGAAAACAAAGTCAAGAACTACAATGAAATGTACACAAAGACCTGGAGTGAGAAAATTAAAAGGTAAGAAAATGCTCTGCTTTCCTCAAGCAGAAAGAACTGAAGAAAAAAAATCAAGCCTCAACTTGCAATATTGGAAAATCCTATGGGCAAAACAATGAACGATGTAGAGAGCATCCAAAGAAAAGGAAGAAACACCCAGTCACTATACAAAAAAGAAATGGTCAGTGTTCCAAAATTGTCAAGAGGTATACGAGTCGGGCTGTGAACCGCAAGGTCAGCAGTTCGAAACTACCAGCTGTTCCGCAGGAGAAAGATGAGGCGTTCTGCTCCCATAAAGATATACAGCCTCGGAAACCCTGTACAGGGTCGCTATGAGTTGGAACCAACTCCATGGCACTTAACAACAACAACCACCATATGATCAAGAAGTAATGGTACTGAAGGACGAAATCCAAGTTGCACTGAAGGTATTGTAGAAAAGCAAGACTCGAGGGATGGAGTCCTGGTGTGACACTGTAGGATAAGCACTGAACCACTGACCTTGTGGTTCAAACCCACCAAGTACTCCTCAGAAAACCCACAAAAGGTTGGTATAAGTCAGAACTCACTTGTTGTTACAATAACAACAATAAAGAATTGATAGAATACAAATGGACATCTTTCAACAAACTGATATAGTACTGGAGGCGCTCATTCATCTATGTCAAGAAATTTGGGAGACAGCTAACTGGCCAACCGTTTGGAAGATATCCATATTTGTGGGCATTCCGAAGAGAGGTGACCCAACAGAATGTACAAATCATCGAACAATATCATAATGTCATTAGTAGGAAACTTCACAAGAAGATCATTCAAAAATGGATGCAAGAGTGCATCAACAGGAAACTGCCAGAAATTCCAGTCGGATTCAGATGAGGGTGTGGAACCAGGGATACATTACTGACATCAGATGGGTTTTGTCTGCTAGCAGAGAACACCAGAAAAATGTTTGCTTGTACTTTATTGACTATACAAAAGACTTTCAACTGTGTAGATCATGACAATCTATGGATAACATTGCAAATAACGAGCATTTTAGAACCTTTGATTATGCTCATGAGGAACCTGTAAATAGACCATAGGCAGTCATGTGAACAGAACAAGGGGACACTGACTGGTTTAAAATATGGAAAGGTGTGTGCCATGGTTGTATCCTTTCACCATACTTATTTAGTTTACATGCAGAGCAAATAATCTAAGAAGCTGGATTATATGAAAAGCATATGACATCAGGATTGAAGAAAAACTCAGCAACAGCCTACAATCTGTAGATGATACAACCTTGCTTGCTGAAGGTGAAGAGGGCATAGAATACTTTCTGATGCAGATCAAAGACTGCATCCTTTGGTATGAGTTACACTTCACTGTAAAGAAAACAAAAATCCTCCCAGCTGGACCAATAAACAGCATCACGATAAATGGAAAAAGATTGAAGTTGTCAAAGACTTCATTTTGTTGGATCCACAATCTACACTCTTGGAAGCAATATTCAACAAATCAAATGACATTGCATTTCTCCTGAACAAGACCTCTTTAAAGTGTTCAAAAGCAAAGATGTCAGCTTAAGGACTAAGGTGCTCCTGACCCAAGTCATAGTATTTTCAATAGCTTCACATGTATGTGAAAGTTGCACAATGAATGAAGATCATAGAGTAATTGATGCATTTGAACTATGGTGCTAGAAAACAATATTGCAAGTACTATGGACCACCAGCTCTGGTAGCATAGTGGTTACAAATTGGGCTGCGAACCACAAGGTCAGCAGTTTGAAACTACCAGCTGTTCCGCGGGAGAAAGATGAGGCTTTCTGCTCCCATAAAGATTTACAGCCTCGGAAACCCTGTACAGGGTCGCTATGAGTCGGAATCGACTCCACAGCATATAACAACAGCAACAATGGATCACCAGAAGACCAAACAAAATCAGTCATAAAATGTTCCTTAGAATCCCGGATGGCAAGATTTCATCTCTCATACTTTAGACATAGTATTAGGAGGGACCAGTCCCTGGAAAAGAGTATTATGCTTGGTAAAGTGGAAGGTACGTGCAAAATAGGAAGAACCCAACTAGATGTATTGGCACAGTGGCATCAACAATGGGGTCAAGCATAACAATTGTTAGGATGGCTCAGTGTTTCATTCTGTTGTCACTCACTATAAGTCAGAATCAACTTGATGGCACCTAATAATAGCAACAACAGCAAAATGTACTTAAGTCCTGAATCCTATTTGAAAATACATCTAGCCCTTGCTTCATTGACTATCTTATTATCTGACATCTCATATTTATGACAATATTAAAATATCTACTATGTGGCTATTCTGTACATTAACAACATACATCTGGTTAAAGTCAGCTCTACTGAGCCATGATTCTCAGTGGTTTGAAAGTTATGCAATGATGTAGTCATTCTCTGTTTTGTGATTTTATGTGGCCATTCTTCATTTTTGCATAATGCCAATTTTATCAGGATAGGCTGGTCTTTGGAATCCAACCATGTCTGTGATTGAGGAGTGGGTGTAATGTTTCTTTTTGTTACATTAAAGGGGTCTTAGTAGAATATGACTCACTGTCATCAAATCATGCTGATTTATGGTGACCCTATGTAAGTTTTCTGAGACTCACATCTTTATGTACGTAGACAGCTTCATCATTCACTTGCAGAGTGTCTGGTGGGTTTGAACTGCAAATTCTGTGTTACAGTGATTCCTAAGCCTAATCACCTCTGAATTATTGGAGAAAAGCATAATAGAAATAGAGGCACACAGGGAAAAAAATACCAAGGAACGCCAAGAAATTTCTGAAGCTTTAGACAAGAATGAACCTTCCTGAGCGTTGTTGCCCCAATTTGAACTTCTGTTCTCCAAAACTATAAAAAAATTAATTCCTATTCTTAAAGACTTCTTTTGCTTGGCAGCATCCTCTGATTTGTGGGTTCCTTGTAGGTCATTCTGCTAATGCCTTTATACATGTGAAACAGCAGTGACAATAATGATTATTATTTCATGAATATAGATTTACGGCTTGCCATGTGTGTACTAAGTAATTTACAATTATTAGATACTTTTATTAGTTCTGAAATGTTGCTGTTGTTGTCAAGTGCCCTCAGAGCAGTCTCAACTCATACTGACCCTGGATAGGTTTCCACGGAGCAGCTGGTGAGTTTGAACCCTCGACCTTGCGATTCAAACAGAACTTGCTGTCCAGTGCATTATCCTGCAGCACCAGGAATAAGTACTGTTATTAACAGCATTTGTGCAAATGAGAAACCTGGGGTTTACAGATGTAAGCAACTTGTCCAAAATCATGAAGTTAAGTAAGTGGAAGACGAGGGCAAGCTGTTTTACATAGAACTCTGTGTCATTAAAGTTAGCGAATCATTCCCGAGCAGAGGCTAAAACACAACTGCCTTCAGAGGCCAGGCAAGTAATGAAACACTAGCGGGTATTGAGCATATTGGTGAACTATTCATCTATTTCAAGACAGAAAAATTCACATTTTTGGATAACACCACGTTTGCCAAATAAAATACATTCTGGGCCAAATTCAGCGAGCATGACCTAGACTCAAAGATTAGGTATCATATGTTAAATTTAATTAATTTCGGAGCCACAAAATAACTTTACCAACACTGTGCTGCTTGGTTTTCATCCAAAGTCTGTACTTAAAAGATTGATTTCTCATGATGAATGAATGAAACAATGAGGACAGAAAATACCTAAGACTTCATCCTTTCTTTATTCATTCAACAAATGTTTATCGAGAGTCTTCTATATGCTAAGCTCTGGGGTCCAACATAACAAATGTTATTTCTTCTTGCAGTTCACTTTTACTTAGCAACTTTGCATTGATAAAACACGCAATGTTTCTCAAACTTACTTACTCTTTTGAATGACTCAGGTGTTTCAAGGAACAGAGTTTGGGAAGCATTTTGCGCGAAGCAACAAGATACAAGATGACACCCATTAGTTAAGCAGACACACTTTGTTTGGCCAATATAATGATTTAAAATACTTTGGAAATACCACTGCTGTTGGCCACAGAATCCACTGCTATCTGCTGTACTTTACCTGATCTGCTTCAAGCATATACATTACCCTGAACTTACATGGCCCCTGGATTCATTTGCATTTATAGTTCCTTTTAATAACACAGAATCTCTGTTGCTCTGTAATCCTCATGGCACCCCAGAAAAAGCTGAGAAAGAACAAGAGTTAGTGGTTTATCTATTCCAGGCATAGATTTAAAAAATAAATAAACGTAGGCAATGACTGGGAAGGAAGGAAGCATTTGCCAAGAGAGGGACACAGCAAAGACTCTGAGGCAGCTGTATGGAATAGTAAGAAGGGGGAGATGTCATAGGACACAATCTGAGAGACAAACCCATCGGCAAGACGCTGACATCCCTTAGCCAGGCTTTTCTGCGATGGGTTGAAATGCAACCCCTCAAGGGTGAGGGAGTGTTTGATTTCCAGTAAAATTTGAATTTCAGAGAAACTATGAATAATTTTTAGTATTGTCATAAATAAGGTCCTTGGGTTACACAAAAAGTTCGCACTCAGCTACTAAACCAAAAATTGGCAGTTTTAATCCATCAGCAGCACTACCAGAGGACCTGATGATCTACTTCCAAAAAGATTGCTGTTGTTATGTTGTTGTTGAGTGCCATGGAGTTGGTTTTAACTCAGAGCGACCATGGATAGGATTTCCAAGGAGAAGCTGGTGGGTTTGAACTGCCGACATTGAGGTTAGCAGTCCAGTGCTCATCCTAGACTGCTATACTAGGACTCTGAGAAAATCCTACAGACTATGGTTTCCCTCTGTAGCATTCAGGATTGGTCTGAGTGAAAATCAGCTCAGTAGGAGTGGGTTTGGTTTGGTTTATGTTCAAAATGTTGCTTTTTTTTTTTCTTTAAGTTTTTATTGTGAATTATGTGGGTTTACATGAGAGAACATCAGTTTTACACTCATCCTATCATATTTCATGTAATTGCAATGATTACAATCCCCTCCATGTATCTCACAGGCCTGCGCCCCAGCCGTCAGCACACAGCCCTCTTCTTCCCTGAGTCCAGTGTCTCCAGCCACTCCATCTATCCACATCATCAACTCTGTTTCCATCCCTAGTGTCACGGCCTCTCTGGGTAGGGTCACGCTCTCCACGTCTCTCACTTGATGACCTCTGCTTCTGGGCTGCAAAATCAAACACTCCCCCGCTTTTGGCAAAAACATTTACCTCTACATTTCTGATCCTCACAGTCAGTCCTGATGGCAATTATTTACTATTGTACCAAAAGAGTCTTATCCCCATTTCCTTTCACCAGCCTCGTCCCACAGATTGGAAATCATTCAGTGGAGGTTTACCTACCCCTGCCCCGTCTGGAACTATGCTCCCTCTTGAAAGCTTGTAAGCCAGTCACTTCTTGCCTTAATAGCCTCCCACACACCACCCCCCCCCCCCAGTGTTTTGGGTATCCAATGTCTAAGTTGCCAATCCCTGTCAACTCTCTGTACCGAGGGGGTGGAAGTAATCCTTGCTGTAAAGATTTTTTTTACCCTTTCTTGAACTACTACATCCATAAGTACAGGTAAAGTTCATCAAATTGTAGCAAGTTACTTTTTTTCTTGTTTTTTTTCTCTTCTTTCTTCTTCTAGTCGACTTCTTATCATCTAGCCATCGAAGCCAGGTCAAGTGGGTACTATCTGCAAGTATAGGTGTTCTTGTTCATCTCCCCTCATTTCATATCAGCTAGACGCTTCACTTTCCACTCCAGTCCTCTGTGGCCATGTCACAGGCTCTGGGCCCAAGTGTCCCTGGGTCTTGCCATAACTGCTGGCCACCCAGGTCTCCACCCAGGTTCACAGGAGTCTGTTGAATGTGGTCGGACTTAGATCCCAACTTCATTGCTGTTTTTGCCCCCTACTCCCCTTATCGGTGACCAACCTGGTCACCATCCAGACCACATGCCTGCTTGAGTATTCCCCTTGAGTCATAGTCTTGGAAGGGCGTTCACTCTGAGGGACCCGACCACTTGCCTTGATGGCTCCCCAGCAAACAGCTTACTTGTTCTTGTAGTAATCAATCAGACTGCCATTATTGTTTCAGATTTTTCCTGTTGGTCTTTCTTCACAAAATATCTTATGTTCTTCTAGCCATTCCAGGTGGGTCTGCTTGTCCTTTCCAGTGGAAATTTCCTACCTCAGTGGGTTCTGGATGGGGTTCTGGTTTCCACCTATGCTCTTACGCTAAGGAAAAGCTCCACAGGAAGTCTCTTTCACTGGACATCTTCTAGCCCCCTTTAAGGTATTCCAAACAGTTATAGACTGAAGACAGACTTACAAGCTTTCTATTGTGATGTTTCTGGATATTCCTTTTCCCCACCCCCTCAAGTGTCTATTTCACAATTATAGGCAAGGGAAACCAAGATTCAAAAGATAGCCAAGCATCTTAAAATAATTCCTATCTTTTACCCATTCAACCACCACTCGTCTGCCAGTTTGTTGTACTGTGGCTTGTGAGTTGCTGTGATTCTGAAAGCTATGCCATCAGTATTTTAAATACCAGCAGAATCCCCCATGGTGGATAGGTTTCAGATGAGCTTCCAGCTGAAGACAAACTAGGATGAACTACTTCTGAATATTTAGTCACTGAAAACCTTATGAACAGCAGAGAAACACTGTCAGATATAGTGCCAGAAAATGAGCCCTTCAGGTTGGAAAGCACTCAAAATGCGACTGGGAAAGAGATGCATCCTCAAAGTAGAGTTGACTGTGATGACGTGAATGAAGTAAAGCCCATGGGAGAAAAGGCCACAGGACCTTCATTTGCTGATGGGTCACAACACACAATGAAGAGAAACAGCTGTTAACATCGATTGAAAATCAGATCATGGAATGTACAAAGTATGAATCTGGGAAAATTGGAAGTTGTCAAAAATGAAATGGAACGTATAAACATCAATATCTTAGGCATTAGTGAGCTGAAATGGACTGGTATTGGCCGTTTTGAATCTGATGACCACATGGTTTACTATGCAGG
>NW_006408570.1:11142973-11143638 GCF_000296735.1 Chrysochloris asiatica
TTGTGGGATGACATCAAGAACATCATACATGAAGAAAGCAAAAAAGTCATTGAGAAGACAAGAAAGAAGGAAAAGGTAAAAATGGATTTTAGAAAAGACACTGAAACTTGTTGTCCAGCGTAAAGATGGTACAGCAAATGGAAGAAATGAGGACGCACAAGAGCTGAACAGAAAATTTCAAAGATCAGCTCAAGAAGATAAAGCCAAATATTACAACAAAATGTGCAAAAGATCTGGAATCAGAAAACCAAAATGGAAGAACATGCTCAGCATTTCTCAAGCCGTACCAAAAGGAAATGGTGAATTTTCAACTGTTTCAAGAGGTAGCATATGATCAAGAGCCAATGAAACTGAAGGAGAAAGTCCAAGGTGCATTAAAGAACTGGCAAAGAACAAAGCACCAGGAATTGATGAAATACAAAATGAAATTTTTCAATAAAGTGAGGTGGCACAGGAGGCACTCACTCATCTCTCCCAAGAAATTTGGAAGACAACTACCTGGCCAACTGATTGGAAGAGATCCATATGTGTGCCCATTCCAAAGAGAGGTGACCCAACAGAATGCGTAAATCATTGGCCAATCTCTTTGATATCCCATGTGAGTAAAGTTTGCTAAAGGTAATACAGAAATGGCTATAATGATACATTGACAGAGAACTTCCAGA
>NW_006408570.1:11144137-11161565 GCF_000296735.1 Chrysochloris asiatica
TCTATGAAGAAAAACGTGGCATCAGGATTGGAGGAAGACTCATTAACAATCTGTGATACGCAGATGATACAACATTGCTTGCTGAAAGTGAAGAGGACTTAAAACATTTACTGATGAAGATCAAAGACCACAGCCTTTGGTATGGATTACATCTCAGTGTAAAGAAAACAAAAATCCTTACCACTGGACCAACAAACAACATTCTTATCAATGGAGAAAAGACTGAAATTGTCAAGGACTTCATTCTTCTTGGATCAATTATCAACATTCACAGAAGCATCAGTCAAGAAATCAAACTGCGTATTGCAATAGGCAAATCTGCTGCACAAGACCTTTGTAAAGTGTTAAAGAGCAAAGACATCGGCTTGAGGACTAAGGTGCACCTGACCCAAGCCATGGTATTTTCAATAACCTCATATACACGCAAAAACTGGACAGTGAATAAGGAAGACCATAGAAGAATTGATGTTTTTGAGTTATGGTGTTGGAGGAAACTATTGAAAGTGCCATAGGCTGCCAAAAGAACTAACAGATCCATTTTGGAAGAAGTGCAGCCAGAGTGCTCCTTGGAGGCCACGATGGCCAAACTTTGTCTCTCATACTTTGAACATATTGTCAGGAGGGACCAGTCACTGGAGAAGGATATCATGTTTGATAAGGTGGAGGGTCAGAGAAAAAAAGGACGACCCTCAGTGAGATGGATTGGCCAAGTGGCAGCATCGATGGACTTAACAGTAGTGAGTTTGACCCAGGATCAGGCAGTGTTTCATTCTGCTGTGCATAAGGTTGCTATGGGTTGGTACTGACTCAATGGCACCTAACAACAACAACAACATTGTATCCTGTAATCTACCTGACCTCCTGACCATCTTATCTCTGTTCCTACATTTTTCCCTTCTTTGACATTGTTATTATTTTGATCTTTGGTTGATCTCCTAGCTCCTTTGAATTTTTTGTTGTAATTTTGTTCTGTTCTGGACTCCGCTCTCTGTTTTCTGAGTTTCAGGTGGTGTTGCCACGCCTGTCAATCTCTGGTTGTTGTTTGTTCTTTTTGGTTTACAGTCCAAAGAACTCCCTTTAGGATGTTTTGAAGTGCTGGATTGACTTTGGCAAAATCTCTTAGATTCTGTTTATCCTGGAATGTTTTGATTGCAGCATCGTATTTGATTGACAGTTTTGCTGGATAAATGATTCTTGGTTGGCAGTTTTTTGTTTTTTTTAGGATTTTGTATATTTGTTCCCATTGCCTTCTTGCCTGCTTGGATTCTGCTGAATAGTCAGAGCTTAATCTGATTTGCTTGCCTTTGTAAGTAACATTTCTCTTTTCCCTTGTCCTTGATTTTGGAGAGCTTGATTATGATATCTCTTGGTGATTTTTTTTTTTTTTGGGGGGGGTGGTGGTGGTTCTATCCTTTCTGGGGTACATTTGGCTTCTTGAATTTTTATCTTCTCATCTTTCAAGATGTTAGGGAAATTTTCTTCCAGAAGTTCTTCCACCATCTCCTCTGTGTACTTCTCTGATTCTTCCTGTTCTGGAATGCCAATAAGTCTTAAGTTGTTCCTCTTCATGTTATCCAGCATGAATCTTAGACTCTCTTCAGATTTTTTTTTAATCCTTTATTCTGCTTGATCTTCTATCTTAGCAGCATTGAGATATTTGCCTTCCAGCTGGCTCGTTCTGGCTTCCATCTCTTCAATTCTGCTCCTTTTTCCTTTCAGGGTATTGTCCAGTTCTGATATTTTGTTATTGATCATCTGAACCTTTTTATGCAGGTTTTGAATTGTTTCCAATGCTGTATCTATCTTGTTTGATTGCTCTTGTAGTACTTTCCTGACTTCTTCCTTGTTTCCCTCCATCCCTTTTCAGAGCATTTGAATTTGTTTCTATGTCATTCTTCTGAATTCCTTCTCAGGCAAATCCAAAACCTGCTCTTCTTCTTCTGGAAAGCCTTTGTCTGTCTCCAGTTCATTTGTCTCAGTTACTCTTTTCTGTTTTTATACATGTTTTGATATCTTTTGTTGTGTTTTGTTTTTCATTTCCAGTATTTTTGTGGGTTTTTAATGCTTAAGTGGATGTTTGTTGCTGTGTTAGTAAGCCTACTGGGTGTCTCTTGGTGGATATGATCAGGAGATAGGCTTTCCTTTTCATATGTAATACTTAACAGCTGTTATTGGCTCTTGTCTCAATGGTGGAATATTATGGGGTAAGCTTGTAGCTTGGCTATATGGCCATGATTGCTGACTCTTCTTGGGTAATGTAGGGAGAAAAATATCCCACCTCCAGGAAAAACGTGTGATCAAAAGGCCTGAAAGCAGAAGCAATATAAAAGCAGAGACAAACCCAGAATTTGGAAACAAAAGTAAAACTGTGGCCGACTCGCCAGTCGCCTTGCTACACAGGCAGTCTGTGTGCACGGTAGAAGTCTCAAGTAATGATTGGGCGTGTCCACTAGCTCAGACCCCTTCTCTAGTCACCACTGTAGAGGTGAACAGATAGATACTGAGAAGTTAATGGGAGAAAGATTGTTTACTATTTTTGTCCCTGAAGTTCAGTTAAGTATCTGTGTGTGCACAGTATAATTCTTGAAATAGTTGCATATTTTTATGTTGGGGTTTTACAGATTGTTCATATGGTTTGTTGGTCAGTCCAAACCTGCTTTTTTTCTTGCTAGATAGGCAGGAGTAAAAGGTCCTACACAAGTTAACTTTAGGGCTGGGACCCACAGGCAGAAGTCAAAAGCAGCAGTCCAAGAATTTGCTCTTGGACCGATGGGGCTCTTTCTCTGTGTGCTATGGGAAAGCTGTGGTCTTAATGCTGGACTTTTTTGGGGGTGCAGACCCATACTCCTGAAGGCATCTGGGCTGGGAAAAGAAGGCACAGCAGGGAAAAGGAGGACAAAATGTGTAGAATCCCCCCACACCACCTTTAGCAAATGTCACTGTGCCACTTTTAGCACTAGTTCCCTGTGCCTGTCTGGCTGCAGCCCCACCCTCTGACCTCTGCCCGGGTGGGATGGCCACAGAAGGAATCCAGTGTCTTGAAAGATGCCTAATTTGTAGTATTTTTCTTTATACAATGATTTTTTCACTGGCAGTTGTGTGAAACTGATGTCCTGAACCCTATGCTAGATCCAGAGCTCTGGTGATGTTCCATGAGAGGAGCATCTCTGGGTTTTCAGCCCCTCCCCCACGGAGCCTGTTACACCTGACTCTGCTGTGCTACCATCAAACCGGAAGTCCACTGCATTATTATTAAGTGCCTTCAAGTTGGTTCTGACTCATGGCGATTCTATATACAAGAGAATGAAATACTGCGCAGCAAAGCACCATTCTCCCAGTTATTAAATTTCAGTCCATTGCTGCTGTCACTGTATCAATCCATCTCTTTTTTTTTTTTTTTTTTTGGGGGGGGGGGGTCTTCTTCTTTTTCATCAATCCACCACTTTACCAAGTATGATATTCTTCTCCAAGGACTGGTCCCTCCTGATAACATGTCTGAAGTATGAAAGACAAATTCTTATAATCCTGGCTTCTACGGAACATTTTGACTGTACTTCTACCAAAACAGATTTGTTTGTTCTTCTGGCAGTCCATGGCACTTTCAATATTGTTCTCCAACATCATAAATCAAATATATAGACTCTTCTGACTCCATGGCACATAACCACCACCACCACAGTCTTCCTTATTCTTTGACCAACGTTCACATGCATATGAGGCTATTGAATATACACTATGGCTTGGGTCACGTGCACCTAACTCCTCAAACTGACATTTTTGCACTAGAACACTTGCCTAATGCAATATGTCATTTGATTTCTTGATGACTGCTTCTATAATTGTTGATTGTGGATCCAAGCAAAACGTAGTCTTTGAAAGCTTCAATCTTTGCTTCATTTACCAAGATATCCAATTGTGAGGATATCTGTTATTTTTACATTGAGGTGCAAGCCACACTGAGGACTGTAGTCTTCATCAGTAGGTTTTTAAGTCTTCTTCACTTTCAGAAAGCAAGATTCTATCATCTGTAGGTTGTTATCCTCCAGGTTTTAATTATCAATGGTCATTTGCAGCTGTTCTGCCTCATTTTCAGTTGTGCCCAATCAACAAATGAAGGTCCTGAAAGAGTTACTCCACTTACAACATTAAGGTAAACTCTATTTTTGATAAGACAGCTCTTCCTCAGTTGTATTTGAGCGCCTTCCAAACTGAGGAACTCATCTTCTGATACTGTATGTGACAATGTATTGCTGTTATTCATAAAAATTTCAGTGGGCAAACATTCAGAAGTAGTATACCTTTCCTTTTTCCTAGTCTATGTTAGTTTGAAACTCTGCTGAAATCTACCCATCATGGATGACCTTTCTGGTATTTAAAACACATGCAGAGCATTTCTCAAGCTGAAAGAAGTGAATAAAAAAATTTAAGCCTTGCTTTGAAATATTAAAGCACTTAAGAATTCTATGGGCAACTTATTGAATGAAGCAAAAATCTTCCAAAGAAGATGGAATGAATGAACAGAGTCACTGTATCAAAAAAGAAAGGTGGATGATCAACAATTTCAAGAGGTATCATATGACGAAGGGCCAATGTTCAAGATGCACTGAAAGCATTGGCAAAGAACTAGGCTCTGGGAATTAAAATAGCTCAACAGTTGATGTACTACTGGAGGCACTCATTCATCTATGCCAAGAAATTTGGAAGACACCTACCTGGCCAAAGAGAGGTGAGCCAACAGATTGTGGAAATCAAACAATATCATTAATATCACATGCAAGTAAAATTTTGCTGAAGATAATTCAAAAACAACTGCAACAGTACACTGACAGGGAACTCCCAGAGGTTCAAGCCAGAATCAGATGAGGACATAGAATGAGGAATATAATTGCTGTTGTCAGATGGATCTTGGCTGAAAGCAGAGAATACCAGAAAGATATTTACCTATGCTTTACTGACTACGCAAAGGCTTTCAATCATGTGGATCATGACAAACTATGGATGACATTGCAGAAAATGAGTATTCTGGAATACTTAATTGTGATCTTGAGGGACCTGTACACAAACTAAGACGCAGTTATTTGAACAGAACAAGGGAATACTGAATGGTTTTAAATCTGGAAAGGTGTGAACCAAGACTGTATTCTTTCACCATATTTATTCAATCTGTATTCTTTCACCATATTTATTCAATCTGTATTCTTTCACCATATTTATTCAATCTGTATTCTTTCACCATATTTATTCAATATGATTATTGCAGAGCAAATATTATGAAAAGCTGGATTATATGAAGCAGAACTGTCTTTGGAATTAGAGGAAGACTCATTAACAACCTGAGATATGCAGATGAGACAACCTTGCTTGCTGAAAGGGAAGAGGACTTAAAATATTTACTGATGAAGATCAAAGACCACAGCCTCCAGTATGGATTGCAGCTCACTGTAAAGAAAACAATCTTCATCGCTGGACCAATACATAGCATCAAGGTAAATGGAGAAAAGATTAAAGTTGTCAGACACTTTATTTTACTTGGATCAACCATTAACACTCAGAGAAACAGCATTCAAGAAATCAAAGGATGTATTGCATAAGGCAGATCTGCTACACAAGACCTCTTCATAGTATTCAAGTGACACTAAGTCAGTTTGAGGAACAAGGTGCACTTGACCCAAGCCATGGTATTTCCAGTAGCCTCAGATGCCTGCAAAAGTTGGACAATGAGTAAGGAAGACCATAGAAGAATGATGCATTTGAGTTATGATGTTAAGAAGAATATTAAAAGTAACATGGACTGCCAAAAGAAAAAATAAGTCTGTATTGAAAGAAGTACAGCCAGAATGTTCCTTAGAAGTCAGGATGACCAGACTTTGTGTCTCATACTTCAGACATAGTATCAGCAGGGACCAGTCCCTGAAGAAGGACATCATGCTTTGCAAAGTGGAGTGTCGGTGAAAACTAGGAAGACCCCAAGTGAGATGGATTGGCACAGTAGAAGTAACAATAGGCTTAAGTGTAGCAACAATTGTGAGGTTGTTTTAGGACCAGACAGTGTGTCATTGTGTTGTGAATATGAATTGTCACTATGATTTGGCACTGACTCGATGACAACTAACAACAACAATAATAACATAGCTTCTAGCATCGTATCAGCTTGGAAGTCACCTCAATACAACATACGTACAGACTAATGGTGACCAGTCAATGTGTCTGCAGTCTGTGACATATCTCACTGACAAGCATGAATAGTGAGGCATGTTTCTCTCTCTACATGGGTCGCTCCTATAGCCTGACTATGATATGCCACCATAGCGGGGAGAAATCACTTACCTTTCGAGCACAGGGCAAAACTTTAGTCTTAGGACCAACTTGAGGGGTTTCCACCTACATCTGCTTAACTCCTCTCTCCCAGCTCTCCATGTCCAGTTTTTTTTCCAGTAATCTTTGTTGGCTAAGTAATCCAGGCATTTCAACTTCTCAGAAGGATGCCAGTCTTCTAAATCTCTCATAGAATATGCCCCAATGAGAATTCAGTTAGTTGTATGGCTGTCGATGCAACAGTGTCAGAATGTCTTCTCAGCCACCCGCAGCAGCTGCGTGGCCTTTTCATTCTTGCGTTCTTCAAACCCGGCCCTCATCAAACAAGCAGAGTACTGGTACTCAATGGCCTGGTGGTAACTTGTGGGTTTTCTTTTTTCAGTGTGGAGGAAATATACTAACGGTCACCTCCCATCTTCAGACAGTCCGCTCAGGGTTCTGACACTATCAGAAACAAAGAGAGGTGAAGTCAATCTATTTGAGAGCAGAATCCATGACTTTGGGCATGGTAGCAGACCCTACAAGCCACCTACCTCCACTTCTTTCAGAAATCTTGTAGAAATGGTCAAGAAGTGGCTTAGTTGTAACAAGATTGAAAGAAAACAACAACAACATCCATTTCCAGGGGCTAGAGATAGGTCCCTTGTCATGGACTGAATTGTGTACCACAAAATATGTGTCGGCATGGCTGGGCTGTGCCGTGGAAGTGTGTAAGGGTGTACTGTGGTAGTTATGTGATGATCCCCCATGATGTGTACGGATGTGATCAACACCAGTAAGAGGATTAAAGGTGGCACACAATATCCTTAATGTCATCATAGGCCTGATCCAACATAATGGGAGTTTCCCTGGGATGTGACTTGCAATACTTTTTTACTTACAAGAGATAAAAGGAGACAGAAGTGAGCAGAAATGAGAGGAATCTACTACCACCAAGAAAAGAAAAGCCAGGAACGGAGTACATCCTTTGGACCCAGGGGATCCCTGCACTGTGAAGCTTCTAGATCCTGAGGAATATTGATGTATTGCTAGGGCCTACTGATGCTGAAGGAGACATGGACCGTTCTCCAGAGCCAGTGCACTGAATTTGGACTTCTAGCCTCCTAAACTGTGAGTAAATAAATGCATGCTAAAGCCATCCATTTGTAGTTCTGCTCTAGCAATATTAGATAATGAAGACACCCGTAGGCATGTGTATCTTGCTTCTGGAAAAAGAGGCAGTATCCAGAGACTGGCCCTACAGAATAGCCATCCAAATCTTGGCCAAAAGTCAAAAGAAGAAAAGACAGTCTTCAGATAGCTTTTTCTAACATCACCAAACCTTTGCTGAGCTTTTCTCTGAGGCTTGGGAAAAGGAGAAAACTTTTCATCCATTATTAAATTTTACTATAAAGCCATATTCAATTCTACAAAAGTAATACGTCTATAAAAATAGAATCTTGGTCATTTCTCAGACCAAAATATTCTCCCCATTTAGAATTCACATCGCTATTGCACTTCAAAATTTCGTTTAGAAGCCTTTGAAGAGAATTCGCATTGTGGTAACCCAGTATCCTCAGGGATTCTCTTGAGCAAAAGGGAGTATGACTGTACAAAGCTTTCTTCCTGGACAAAGTGATATTCGAGCTGTAACAGTTTTTCAAAACCAGGCTTTTACCTTAGGAAGTTCCAACAGGAAAGAGCGGAGATTATGGAGAATTTCAGGGCCAAGTTTTCCATCTCTTACCCAGACAGAGGAAACCTAAGGGACGTAGCAGGCTATGTGCATTTGGTTTCTTTTCTTCACTGATTGCTTCTTTGCCCTGAGATGACGCCTTTGAACTTTGACATGGATGTGCTTGTGGTACATAGCAATGTGCACGTTAGAGTGTGTGTGATGAGCGTGTGTGTGTGTGCATGTGCACCCATGTGTGGATGTGTGAGGAGTACATTTGGTTTTATTATCTCACATGATCTGGGGATTTTTCCCTTTGTACTCCATCCAGTTCTTTTTACTTTCGGAGAAAAGTAAACAATTACAGTATTTTCATACTTGGATCTTCTCCCCAAATTTTACCAGGTAAGATGGAGAAATTTTACTCATCATACTTAATCAGTTCCTGAAGACCTCCTGGAGTCTCCTTTGGGTTCTATAAAGTTTTCTGGGGTCCCTGCCTTTCATTTAAAGGAGATCTCATTGAGAAGAGATCTCAGCGAACTGTGTGTGAGTGCCCCTGCTGGCTTTTCTTCTTGCCTCACTGACCTCACAAAAGATGGATTTACCTACAAATCTGCCTCCTCCCTCTAGCCTGAAGCTTGGATTTCAGTATCAGAGACAGGACATGGAGACAGGACATGAAAATTCAGCCAAGACCTAAACGCTGCTACTCTCACTGTTTGTGTGAGATTTTTCCCACAGCTGCAGGCTTCAAGAAACCTAGTGTGAAGAAAGGGAACAGCAGGTTGAGTCTCAAACTCTCCAGAAACTTCAATCATGAATCAGAATTCGGGCCCCAGCACTGACTTGCGGAACCTCCAGGAGGACCAGGAAGCCAGGCCGTGCGATGACTAAGAGTCTGTGACTAGGCCTCAGAGGATGACGTCGCCGTCACACAGATGGCCATAAACGGTTATGATCAGCTTCAAGGGGGCATTGAATCACGTGTAGCCCGGGTGTGTTAAAAATCCACCCGTTAGGTTAACCCAAATGCTCACATTCTGCTTTCCTGTGCATGGGTATCAAAGTTAGTGCGGGTCCCTCGACACCATAATCCATTAACAAAAACTGAAAGCAGCTGGTTGGATTTCTAAACTTTCTACAGAGAAACGCATCTGGTCCCAGTTTGCTGGGAAAAAAAGAAGAAAAGTTTCGTTCTTATTCATAGCTTAGCATCAGAAAGCATTTGGGGCACCTTGGATCCCCAAATAGAGGTCTATCTTGCTGGTCTGAAGATTTCGTTCATGCTACAGAATGTGTGGCTTTTTCCCACTGTTAATGGCATTCTAGCTCCACCTCAGAAGCCACAGCAGAGTAGAAAGCCTGAAATCCCACCAAGTTGGGAGTTAACAAAGCAATTCTAGTTCCTCAGATCATGTGTAGGAAGGGGGAAAAAAAATCATTCGAAATGGGTTGTCTCAGTACCAATTTCTTAGGATTGTGCAAAGTTGAAGTATCGACTTAAACTTTCCGTTAATTTCAAAGGCAGGGCTCAGCCATAATTTATCTCTTTGATTCCACTGACCATCAGCAGTTGTGGCCGTTTACTGCCCTGCCGGGCTGTGGAGAACAGTTAAATGATGATGTCGTTACCCCCCTTGACTTCTCTTCCAGCCTGTTTCAGCAGTCTCACCCAGGCACTTCCTGTCTCCCCAGCTCCACTGTCTGGCACTTATTTCAGACAAGTCAATATGTTTAAATTATATCTGAACTCAAGGTAATTAATCATAAAGCTTTATGCTTTGTAATGTGTTTTTTTTTTAAACTTCTGGTTGGCATTCCACTGAATCACAATTAAAAAGGGAAAGCTTTCTGTGATGCATCGTGAATGTCACATAAATGTTCAGGCTGGGAATCCTTTCTGGACAGAGCTACACAAGGAGCACATTGAAAACCTCTGTTCTGTTGGCAACCCAAATAAGAGGGTCAAGATGGTATTTTGGGATATGTCATGCAGATCAAAGAAAAAAACAAAACAAAAAAACCCAACAAAACCCAGATGTGCCAGTGGAAGCCCAATGTAATCTATTTGAAAACCTAAGTCAGGTGATGAGTTTGTCTCTTTAATGCATTTTGCAAACATAGCAAAGGCTTTGAAGCTTGCCACATAATTATGCCATGGAACTGTATTGAATTGATGCTACTGAAGATTGATAAGTGCTTCTTGCAAACAGATTGTGGTCTCCTCCAGTTTAAATGGCAGCCTCATATCACATGACCTTAGTATTCAGTTTGATCATTCAGATCTAGTCCAAAGTGGTATCCACAGGACATGAGAGTTCCATTTTCTGGAGGGTAGACTGGTGTTCAGACATCAGACCCGCATGGAGAAAAAAACCCAAAAAAACCCACATCCCATTACTATCTAGGATGCTTCAAGAATCATGGGGAAAAGGTCAACATAGAGTCCAGAAGGAGTCCTGGTGTGGAGCTGTAGGATAAGTGCTGGACTGTTAACCCAAAGATCAATGGTTCAAACCCACCAGCCACTCCTTGGAAACCCTATACAGGATTGCTGTGAACCAAAACCAATTCAACAGCACTTAACAACAGAATTCTTAAGAATGGAGCTAGAGGCTCACTTGGAGATAAAACCTTCCAAAAATGATCAAAATTAGTAAATCAGATTTTGAGAATTAGAATCAGTAAGTCCGTAGGGATCACATATAAGATTGACTGATTGAAATTCTCAAAATCAACACAGATTATCACAAATTAGTTTCCACCATGCCAAACGTTGAGTCATAATGGAAAATCATGTTTCACACACATGCACGCACACACACACACACACAATAAAAGGATATTTGATATTTTCCTGTATAACAATATAGACCCATTTTCCCCTTATCCCTTGGACTGCATAGGCCTTGCTGTTCTTAAAAATTCTGATTAGAAAAGAAAGAGAAAGCATGAACGGAAGAGAGAAAGGAAGGGAGGGAGGGAGGAAGGAATGAAGAAAGAAAGAAAGAAAAAGGTTTCTAAAGGAAAAAGTTTTCTTTGATTAAAAACATTCAATAGAATTTTCTGTGATGTGCAATACACTTAAGTTGAATTTTTTATTGTATTTTGATTTTGCAAATTTAAATAGGCCCATGTGTTCAGTGGCTACAGTATTGGATAGTTGGTACAGTTCTAAGTTGAAACTAAATTCTATGTTCTCTTAGTTGTCATATCAATTGTTAAAACTTGGTTTAAAGATAAAGGATTTCATTGTGACTGATAGACTCATAAATCGTTATGATTTCAAAAATAGTTTACACAAAAGCTGGAATCCATTTTTCACAAATAAATGATCAACACAAGGAAGAGAGGCCTTCTTAGCAGTACATAATGACTGAATTGTGAAAACAGTGAAATCTGGTAGAGCCCAAGGGCATTATTAGATTTCAAATATTGAAAACATTTTCAGGTTTTTAGACAGTCTAGTTTTTAAGGCTATGAATCTCTTTTCTGAATGAACTAGGGTTTAAGCATCTCAAAAAGAAATCTTTTAAATCACTGATCTGTTCTAAAGATTCAGATTTACTGCCTAGATTTCCCTTTCAGGATAATCTCATATTTATTTGTTAGGTCTTTTATTATTTTCTGTTACTTTAAATGCCATCCTTTCACATCATATTTGGACAGTCAAGAATTTTGAAAAAAGTGACTTCCTATTTGTTTTTACCACTGACTGTCACCCCAGTAGAAAGTAATCCGAGGTTCTTGGTTTAAACAGACAATTCATTCTCTCATTCTGTCTTATATCTTTCTGGATGTAAAAGGAACAGATTGGAATCTACCAACACACCTACTTGTGCCTATGTCAAAGAAATACAAAGAGGAGCAACCCAACTTCAAACATTCTCAGGTCCAGACTCCTATGGCGGTTGGATTAGCAGATTACGAACCACATTTCTACAGCTGGACATCTGGGCTTTGCAGCTGCCACAAAGACCCCAGTAAGCTAGAAAATTCCATTTAAATCTGAGATTGAGTCACAAGGAAAGGAGGAATAGCAGGATTGGGTGGTACCTGAACCAACCCAAGAGGCTACCTCTACCACAATATCTTTGTCAAATCTCAAAGGTCCTCAGATACACCCTACCATAACGATGCCACAAAATACCAAGTCATCATGTTTAGGAATTAAACAATGAGCAAGTCACCCCGGTGGCATTAAGTTCTGTGGCCACACTCAAGGTTAAGGCCATTTGTCTATTTTAAAACTTCATAGGAAAGAGAAAACAACAATGTGGCATCTGTTTGATTACACCTGCCATTCTTTCTTATTCCTTGTGGGGACACTGGCAAGGTGGGTTAGACTGTGCTTGGCAGTGCTAAATGATTTAGTTCCTCAAACTTCTGCTGGTAGTTTTTATAGCAGTCTCCTTCCAAGATAACAAGGACCCTCCAGGGAATCCTATGCGTTAAGTCTCAAAGAAATGGCAAAATCCAAAATGTTTTAGGAAGGAATAATAGAAGAGCCTTCCTGTTATAACAAAGGTAGGGAAAGCCACTGCCTCACTTAGAAATATAGAGGGCTTTTACAAGTCTGCCAGTGATAATCTTATTCAGAGAGTAAATCAAAATTCTCAGGCTCTCAGAGAGATAGTTTTACTCAACAGCAGGCTGAAAGTCTTTGCTTTATGCAGATCAATGACTATGGAAAGTCATTGAGATTTTAATAATAAATAAAATCAATGTGGAGTCATAGTGTGGCACTGCAGAAAGATCACTCACTGCTAACCCAAAGGTAAGGAGTTCAAACCCACCAGCTGCTCCTCAGAAACCCTAAACAGGCTTGCTATGAGTTGGAACAGACTCGATGGCACTTAACAACAACAACATGTGTGATTGATGCAATTTCTGACTCTGACTGTTTCTACATTTGCCATGACAGAACTAGTGTGGCTGGAATTTTGGTCTAAACTGATCAGTCATGGTCCCCAAAGTCACTGTAATCAGAGAAACAGATATGCCTGTGTTTCTGCCAATTGTGCTACTGTGTAGACAAACCATGGATGATAAGATTGGCTTGGTTGCGATTGGAATGGTCTCCAGTGGGCTCTACCGCCACATGCAAAAGACTTTGTAAATTTTGTCAAGGCAGAGATGCATGTTAAATTCCAGTGCACAGTACATCTGAATGTGTTTCTCCTGGGCTTTCACCCAGGGAAAACCCTTCAAAGAGGCAGCTACGGTACAAGATAGAGCACTTGAACGAGACCCAAAACCCCCAAGCCTCTTAACCTCTCTGACTTTCAACTTGCTCATTTATCATACGGGGATCTAAAAAGCTACCTTACAAGTTGTTTTAGGAAAGAAACAAGTTAGCCTAAATGTTCCTGTTACATGGTAAGCAATTAAAAAGGGTCAATTATAAAGGGACAGTATTTTGTGATTGAATTGGCAGGGCCTCTGTAATGCCAGCCAGAGCCAATTATTTTTACTTTCTCTGTTATCTGAAGGTAGAATTTCTTACCTTCAACCAGGCAAACAAAATTCATTCTGGCGGCCCCTTCTTCAAGTGTGCATATGAAATCAGCCTTTCAACTTTGATTGCAGGGACAAGCCTTGTCCCCATGGCTCACTAGAAACAGACTTCCTGCTGTTGTTGCAGTAACTCCAATTTTCCCAAAGGGGCCATAATATAAAGGAAGACACTAGGTGACTAAATCAGGCTGCAGCTAACATAGACAAAATCCCCAGATAAACATTCACATTCCAACCCATTATATTGTTACTTCTTCAATCAGCATCATGTCCGATGCCCTGGGAGGATTATTCTCTAGGAGAGAGAGATGAGTTAGCCCACAGGAGGGAAGGAAGAGAATGAGGGAAAATAATTAATATTTTTTGAGAACATTTATACAAAGAACTCTGGTAGCATAGTAGGTTATACTTTGAGCTGCTAACTACAAAGCCATTCGTTTGAATCCACCAGCTTATATATGGGAGAAAGTGGGGCTTTCTGCTCTTCGTAAAGATTTGCAATCTTGGAAACCCTACCCAAGGTCACTATGAGTTGGAACCAATTGCACAGCACACTTTCTATCAGGGCTTTTACAAATATTAGTATGTAATTGTTAAATGGCATTACTATATTATGTCATTTAATCCTCATCAATGACCCTACAAAGTAGATGTCATGTCCATTTAATGAAACTGAAGCGCAAAGAATTTAAGTAACTTTCCCAATAGCCAGCAGATTTTGTTATTCTTGCTTACTTTTGAGTTGATCTAATGCATGGTGACCCCGAGAGGAAACACTGCATGAAGCATTGCCTGGGACCTCACCATCTTCACAGTTGTTACATTCGAGTCCATGTTGTGGCCACTCTTTATTCTGAGTTCATTTCAACCTAGAGAGTTTATCTTCCAGCACTCAATTAGACAATATTCTGTTGTAATCTATAGCGTTTTCATTGGCTAATTTTAGGAAGTAGATCACCAGGAATTTATTTCTATCCTGTCATAGCCTGGAAACTCCACTGATAAGGTCACAGCAACACTCAAGTCAGAACAGTGCATCAAACTGATGTTGTCGTTAAGTGCGACCAAGTCATTTCCAACTCATGTTGGTACTGTGCTGTGAAGTTAATTCTGACTCATAGGATCCTACATACCATTTCCAAGGATCAACTGGTGTGTTTGAACCACCAGCCTTGCAATGAGCAGTTCAGTGTTTATCCTATAGTGCTACACCAGGACCCTGTAAAGGGTTTCTGAGGAGTGGCTGGTGAGTTTAAACTGCAGAACTTGTGGTTAGCAGTCCAGTGCTTTATTCTTTAGTACCACACCAGGACATTGTATATGGTTTCTGAGGAGTGGCTAGTGTGTTAGAACTGCAGGTCTTGCCATTAGCAGTCCAGTGCTTACCTATAGTGCCATACCAGGACTCCAGGTTTGACTCGGCTGACTCCTGCTTCTCCCACTTCTCACTGTGCCATCTGAACTGGGGAATGAGGTCTCACTTGGTCTCTAAACCTTTCAAAATTTCTGCTGTCTTACATTAATCTGATGGAAATTTAATTTCTTGATCACACTGATCTTTGCATCACAATATCTCAAAGCTAAGTCAACTACAAAAGAGAAGGTTATGCTTTAAATTTGACATGACCTTCTTCCACTCAGCTTATCTGAAATCAGTTGTTTTTCAAAAAGAATTCAGAATTGTGTCCTGCTCATTTTCCTCAGAGTTTGAGGTGCAGATGATCAGGCTGTCACTGGGATGGTAAAATAGCTAAACATACTGAGAACATTTCAATATATTTCTGATTAGCTGCAGTAAGTAGGCCTGATGGCACAACTATTAACCAGAAAGTCAACAGTTTGAACCCACCATCAGCTTTGTTGGAGGAAAGACAAAGCGATCTACTCCCATACAGATTCCAGTTTGGGAAACTCTATGGGACACTTCTCCTCTGTCACAGAGGATCTCTATGAGTCAGAATCCACTTGACTGCATTCAACAGCAACAGTTGTAACTGTGTCAAGTTGTTCAGAAATATCTTCTCCCTGTCACACCCTACCTGCCCCACACCCAAGGGTAGGAAGCACCACCCCTTCCTGAGAATGCAAACTGAACTACGCTGGACACGTAGGGAGTTGGCCAGGAACTACAAGGTGATCTGTTGGAATGGCTGTGGTTGGAGCTCACATTTTGTGACTCAAGCTGGGGCAGTGCCTTTGTCATCCAGGGAGTGGCTGAGATCTCCCTAGTGATCACTTCCAGGCTCTCTTCAGCCATGAGTTCCACCGTCACCAGTGACCTTGGGTCAGCTCTAGAATTCATGGTGACCCAGTGTGTGTCAGAATAGAATTGTACTCCAAAAGGCTAACAATGACTGATTTTTCTGAGTTTGATCATAAGGCTTTTCTTCTGAGGCACCTCGGGGTGGACTGAGACCTCCAAACTTTCCAGTAGTTATTGTTGTTAAGTGTCATCAAGTCGGGTCTGACCCACAGTTGCCCTGTATAGGGTTTCTGAGGAGTAGCTGGTGAGCTTGAACCATCAACTTTTTAATTCAAACCAACTTTGCAGTCCAGTGCATTACCCCACAGTGCCACATCAGGACTCCTTTCAGTAGGAGCTGAGAGCATTAATGGTTTGTAGCACCTAGGGTGTCCCTAGCCCTGAGCAGATGTCCTTAAGTCCTCATAATTCCTACAGTTGTCAGGATCTTTAGGGATTCGGTCATCCCCAAGAAAAAGTCTGTGTGACATCATAGGATCAGCATTGGACTGTGAACTACAAGGTCAGCAGTTCAAACTCACCAGCTGCTCCTGGGAAACCCTATACAGGGTCATTATGAGTCAGAACCAACTCAACAACATTTAACATGGACTGAGTCCATGTCTCCACAACACAGAAGGAAGGAAATGTCCCTAGGTACATTATAAATGAAAGTCATTCAAACAGTCAAAAAACCAATGAAATAATGACAACAAACCTGAACGTTATGATTTGATCTCTAAATCAACTCAAATAACCTTTCTAACAAATATCCAATATCAAATCATCTAGGATCACTATGAACCACAAGGTTGGCAGTTCAAATCCACACCAACTGCCCCTCAGAAATCCTATACAGTGTTGCTATGAGTCAGAACTGACTAGGTGGCACTTAACAACAGCAGCAACCACATTTATTCATTCAATGTATGTTTTTAAGTCTACATGTACTTAAAATGTATCAGCCTTGAAGATATAAAAGTGAATGCTACAGATATGTCATAGATCTCAAAAAGACTGCAGTCGAAGAGCTAAGAGAGACAGACCAATGTTAGAGTAAAAGAAGGTGACATTTATAATGGACTCCTCAGTAGAGACAGCTCAGTGATAGACACAGAGCAAGGACTCAGTACATGATGAATGACTCAATGGATGAGAAGAACTACCATTCATAGAGTATACACAAATATGAGACTCTCAGCTTTCCTAAAGATTTACAGTCTCGGAAACCTTTTACAGGGTCACTATGAGTCACAGTTGACTTTGTACTACATTTGGTCTTTGGTTCTATACCAGGCATTATCCTAAGCATGTAAATGCTTTAACTTGCTTTATACATGCAATATATTTAATGAGGTGCAAACAATTAAGACACTCAGCTATTAACTGATAGGTAGAAGTTTGAGTCAGTCCAGAGGCGTAGCAGAAGAAAGGCCTGGAGATGTACTTCTAAAAACTCAGCCTTCAAAACGCTATGGAGCACAGATCTACTCGGAGCCACAGGGGGTCACCCTGAGTTAGAATCCACTCATCTGCAGCTGGTTTTAAAAGGCAGCAGAGCATAATGAGAAGTTAACCAGTTAGCCCTCACTTTTGAAAGTTTGCTTTATGCCATTTCACTTTTCCGAAAGACCTGCATTAGTATCTGATTTCGCTAACTGAAAGAAATCCAAAGAGGATTTTCGCTTTTATGGAAA
>NW_006408570.1:11165907-11167577 GCF_000296735.1 Chrysochloris asiatica
ATGTAATGAAACAAGTTATATGAATGGTTGAATGTGAAACTGATGATGTGCCCTGTAAACTTTCACTCAATCCACAATAAAAACCTTAAATTAAAATAAAAAAACAAAACAAAATGTATCCATGGTCTTACTGCCTTGTACCTGCATAAAAAGTTTATAAATAAATCTGTTCCTATGAGCTCAATGGAATGAGACACCCAAGAATGACTGCTAGACTGTGCATGCTAAAATGAAAGTCACAACCAAACTGCAGAGGATCCAAGGCTCCTCTGTCTACCACACAATCATTCATCACCTGTAAGGATGCACAGTGTTACATGTTTGATCTAATCAACTGGCATTTTAAGTAGAGAGTTCGATAAGAATAACAATGCGCTTTAAGTCTCCCTGCTTTCTCCCCACTTTCCCTTCGTAAAAACATCATCTTCTATTTGGTCTACATTCAGGTCAAGACTTTTCACTAATTTGCTAGTCATTAAAAAGATATTTTTATACCCAACCTGTAATATTATACTCTTCAGTGATTATGATAGCTCCCAGCAGAATTCCAGACTAGAAAATGAAGACTGGGAAGTTGAACTGCAATTATGATACTTTAATTCCACAAAAGTAGAACCACTGTTAAATAATTTATGGTCTTTGATCTTGTCACTGATGTACTAAAATCTTCACATCACTCAAAGCTAGATATTTTCTAACAGAAAAGGAATAGTTATTGTTCTATCACCCACCCACCTGGACTGACAGTACAGAAATAAAGGCTCCAGGTGCTTGTCTTCTGGAAAAGTAGGATCCCAAATGGGGCATTTCTGCAACTTTGGTGACCTGCCAGAATAAAACACTGCCTGGCATTTGACTCTGCTTGCCAGATTTGTGTGTCTCTAAATGTTGAACTGGAATCCTGGTGTGGTGCTGTGGGTTAATGCACTGGACTGCAAAGTCTGCTTGAACCTCAAGGTCAGTGGTTTAACTTCATCTGCTGCTTCTCAGAAACTCTATACAGGGTCGTTATGGGTTGAAACCTACTCAATGACACTTAACAACAACAACAACAAATGTTGAACTGAGAGGATGTAAGAGAATGAGTAACTCTGATTAAATTTGTCTGAACTTTTGCAAGAACCAAACTATGGCTCTCAAACATCAGTATGCATCCAAATCAACTTCAGAGTTTGTTAAAACACAGATCAGTGATGGTGGTTGTGTGTCGTTGGGTCGGTACTACTCATAGAGTCAGTTCCAATTCTTAGGACCTTATGTACAACAGAATGAAACACTGCCCAGTTCTGCATCATCCTCACAATTGTAACACTTGAGCCCATTGCTGCTGCCACTGTGCTAATACATCTCATTGGGGGTCTTCCTCTTTCTCATTACCCTCCACTTTTCCATGCATAATATCCTTCTCCAGGGACTGGTCCCTCCTGAAAACATGTCTGAAGTATGAGTGACAAGTCTGGTCATCCCAGCTCCTAACTAGCATTCTGACTGTACCTCTCCCAACACAGATTTGTTTGCTTTTCTGGCACTCCTTGGTGCTTTTGGAGTTCTAGTGTGGTGCCGTGGGATAAGTGCTCAACCTGAAGGTTGGTTTGAACAGCAAGGTCAGCAGTTCAAACTTACCAGCCACTTCTTGGAAACTCTATGCAGGGTCACTATGAATCAGAACC
>NW_006408570.1:11167792-11171832 GCF_000296735.1 Chrysochloris asiatica
TTACCAGAGCTCTTTTAAACACATATTGTTGTTGTTGTTAAGTGCCGTCGAGTCGGTTCCAACCCATAGCGACCCTGTATAGGGTTTCCGAGGAGCAGCTGGTGAGTTTGAACCACTGACCTTGCAGTTCAAACAGCTTTGCAGTCTGGCGCATTTACTCACAGTGCCACACCAGGACCCCCCAAATCAGAAACTCTGATTTGGGAGATCTAAGAAAGGGTCCTGGAATTTACCTAACAAATTCTCTGGAGTCCCTGAGTTTAATGTGGTCCATTGCTAGCGTTGGATGATGGCACCTTAGAAGACAGATTTGATGATCTCCCACTGAAGACCTTGTAGTGCAACCTTCATCCAATTCACAATAAAAAATTGAAAAAAATAACAAAGCCCTGTGGTGTACAGTGCTACACTGACATACATGGGGTTGCCATCAGTTGGAATAAACTCTGTGGCAACCTGTTGTTGTTAAATGCGGTTGAGTCAGTTCCAACTCATAGCAACCCTTTATATATATGGTTTCCAAGGAGCAGCTGGTGGGTTTAAGCTACCGAATCTGTGGTTAGCAATTCAATGCTTATCCTACAGCGCCATACCAGGATTCCGTGGCAACTGATGCTGGTAGCAAATTCCTAGATGATGCTGATACTGCCTGGCCCAGGGACTGTACTTACAGATTCCATGAGCTAACCTGTGATGCTTTTTCCTTGTTGTGGAGTCCCTTCTGACTCATAGACACCACTTTCTGAAGTAAACCTTTCTTCTGAGCATCCCTGAGTGGATTCAGAACTACAGCTTTGGGGCTAAGTATTCAAGCACTTAAACCATTAATGCAACCCAGGCACTTCTCTGTCCTTTCAATCCAAGCCTTCTGCCATCAACTTGATTTCTATTCATATTGACACTATGTAGGGTTTTATTGGTGAAACTGATACTCTTTATAGGAGCAGATTGTTTCATATTTCTCTCTTGGAGTGACTAGAGAGTTGGAACCATCAACCTTATGGTTAGCAACCTAGCCCACAGTGCCACCAGGGTTTCTCTTTTGTTCCCGTTGTTGTTAAGTGCTGTTGAGTTGGTTCTGACTCATAGAAACCCTGTACACAGTTCCAAGGCTGTAAATCTTTCCAGAGACAGAAAGCCTCCTCTTTCTCCTTTGATGCAGCTGGTGGGCTTGGAACCACCAATCCTGTGGTCTGCAGTCCAGTGTTTATCTTACAGAGCCACTGTGCTCCCCCATGTTTCCATAGACAAAGTTAAACTGTGACCGAAAGTACCCTGAACTCTTATAGCCCATAGAAATACCTTGGGAAATAACTGTGAGGGAGAGAAAAGAAGGGACTAGGTCTCACTGAGACCTGGTCTAGATCCCATTCAGTAAACAAGTCTTCTGTCTTCAAAGTGGGACCTCATCATCATTGCTTTTAACTGGGAAAGACAGTGCTTTTAACTGAGAAACAGTCCTGGAAGCTTGGGCGTTTTAGCATCTGGGAACAAAGACATCTACTTGTTGTTTTTGTTATTGTTGTTGTTGTTAAGTGCTGTTAAGTCAGATCCAACCCATAGCGGCCCTGTACAGGGTTTCCAAGGAGCGACTGGTGAGCTTGAACTGCCAACCTTGCAGTTCAAACGGCTTTGCAGTCTGGCTCATTAACCCACAGCGCCACACCAGGACTCTGGCTGTCAAGTGGGCACCAACTTATAGCAGCTCATGTACAACAGAATGAAACATTACCCAGTTCTGGACCACTGCCATGGTCATTGGTAACTTCAAGTCCACTGTTGTAACCGCTGTGTATTCTGAGTATCTTCTAAACTCAAGGGCTTATCTTTCAGTACTACATCGATGACACTCTGTTGTAATCCATAAGGTTGTTCTTGGCTAAGTTTTAGAAGTAGAACACCAAGACTTTCTGCCTAGTCTGCTTTGGTCTGGAAGTTCTACTGAAACCTGACCATCAGGAGTGGCCCTACTGGTATCTGAAATATCAGTAGCCTAGCTTCCAGCCTCACAGCATCATGAAAGCCACCATGGCACTGCAAATGGAGAGATAAATGGTGGACCTGAGTGTTGCTGCTGTTGTTGTTGTTAAGTGCTTCTGAGTCACTTCTGACTCATAGTGACCCTGTATAGGGTTTCTGAGGAGCGGCTGGTGAGTTTGAACCATTAACCTTGTGGTTCAAACTGACTTTACAGTCCAGCACATGAACCCACAGCACCACACATTGCTTATGTGCCTAATTGTTAAAGTCTCTATATTCATAATGGGAAAATCCCACCACTGATGATTAAGGGAAAAATAAACAAACAGGAATACCAGCAACTCAGGCTGGCTGGGACCAAATCTTTTTAATCAACTCTTTCACTGTCTTACATTCTAGCCATGTAACTTTTACAATAAGAGGTAAAATGCAACAAGGGCCTCAAGCATAACAGTCTCGAAGATGACTCAGGACAATGTTTGGTTCTGTTGTATGTAGTGTAGGGTCACTAAGTGTTGAAATGAACTCAAAGGGCACCTAACAACAACAAAGTTCAGTTTGGGTTGTCTTCATTTACAGACTACAGGCCAGAGGCTTGCATAGCAAGGATTGCATTGAATTTGTTTGCAGGATTTACTTTAAAAAGAAAAAGGAGGTGCCGGAAGGTGTCAAAAAGATTATCAAGACATTATTTAGCTTTAGAAACAAAGAGCGCTCAGGCCAGATGGACGTTCACAGGCTCCGTGCTGACTGGTTTCTAAAGTCTGCACTGAGGAATTCTAGAGAATGGTTAGGTGATGGTACCACTGTTCCCTGATAATGCCCCTCAGTAATTAGCCCCATTTTTTTTGCCTCAGGGGTCAGGATAATTCAGGCTAAAGCAGGTGGGTTGTTTTGCAATAATGGCCTGCATAACTAAAGTGAAGTGTATCTGGACAGCGTGAAAAAAAAAAAAACACACCTAACTTTTAGAAGAAAATATGTTGTCAAATATGACAAGTGTTCACTTATAAACAATCTTTCAATTCTCCACCCTCTGCCTAGGGTGGAGACTAGAAGGTACCTGAATTGTTTGGGGCTTGTTTTAATCTGAAGGAATGCTAAATGTCAGCACTTCCAAATAAAAGTAAACTGCAGGGAGCCATCAAAGGCCATAAAGTTGAGGTGGTAATAATAATAATAATATTATCCAACACTGACTGGGCACATACTCTAACCCTGACAATGACCCCACGAGGAAGGGCAGGCCTGGAGATTGGGTAACAGCTCAGGGTCACACAGTCAATGGCAGAACAGGTCTCCAAACTGGGTCTGTCCGACTCCAATGCCTCTGCTGGTACAAATTATTGTAAACTAGGGCAATTTGCTTTCTGAAAAGCATTATTGATATTTGGGAGAAAGGAGGGAATATGCAAATTAAATCTTTTGTTTTATTGTTTTGTAGCCAGATGGCAGCTATAAAATAAAAGCTCCAGTCACAGCAGAGAGTGTATACCTGAGGGCAGGTGCAGGGGAGCTAAACATACTCACCCAGACATAGAACCCAAGACCTAGTTTCCATTCTGCCATTTGGGCAATAAATGTCCAGAACCAACTGCCATCAGCTTGATTCCATAGTAACCTTATGTGTGTCAGAGAAGAACTCTGCTCCATAGGGTTTTCAAAGTCTGAGTTTTCAATAGTATATCTCCAGGCCTTTCTTGTGTGCCACTTCTGAATGGATTTGAATCACAAATCTTTAGGTTAGCAGCTGAGTGTTCAATCTAGTCCTGGTCTCCTTGGATCCTTGATTATAGCACACAATCTATTAAAAGTGCCAACGGCTCTGCAAACCATCTAACAGAAGGTTGCCTTCATTACAATTTTATTAGACCTTAGTAAGCAAAAGTGGCAATTTGATAAATTAATTACAATTCTGAATACTCCTCACTGAAAATTTGTAATCATTTTCCAAAAGACTGAAAACATATTTAACACATTAACTTGTTGCTGCTGGCAAGAGATTCTGACCCATGGCAATACCAGGTATAAAGGGGCTACAAAAAGATTTTAGAAAAATG
>NW_006408570.1:11171932-11173740 GCF_000296735.1 Chrysochloris asiatica
AAAAAAAAAAAAAAAAAAAAGTTGAAAACTGAAACTCATGTTCAATGTGTGGTTTGCAGGCAATCCTTAAAGGCAGCATACAGCCAGAGCAGGGAGAATGGCGTCAGTAAACTCCTTCCCTGGTAACTACACTCAGCATCTCAGCATCAAGTTGCCATAGCTTTGAATGGTGGCTGTGAATACTATATGCTAGTGTTATTTTAGGTTGTATGTGTTGTTTGGTATAATTTGGTAGGTTATATTTTGTGTCAGGGAATGCTCAAAAAATTTTCCCATATAAATTAATAGTAATTGTTGCTTTGTTTTTCAGCTTATGAAAAGTTTCATACCAATGCCTTTTTATACTAGTAAGGGAAAACAGAATTTAGAATCAGAGTTCCTAGTTCTAAATCTGGGTTTCAGACGTCAATTGCATTATGTCCATAGAGGGATTAACGTGGACTAAGGTACCTAGGACAGAGCTACTTTTGTAGAATGAAAGGAAGGAAAACAAGCACGCCCTTCCTCAGGAATGAGTCACCAAAGGCTTTCTACGAGTCTCCATGTAATCTTTCTGAGTGAGTTTAATGAACCAAGTGGACTGAGTGAACTCCCAGTCCCCTCATCTCCTGGGCGTCAATGATCATCCTTTGTGGGTGTGAGAATCCTAGAGCTGACTGGCTCCCTCCAGATAAACTAGACCCACCTGCACATGGAATCCTGGGGCCAGCCGTGGTTAACAGAGGCAATGCTGCCTGACAAATGCAAGAGCATGAAAGGGGAGGAGGCAGACAGCCGAGACCGGGAGTGGTCCTTCCTCAATTCTCAGAACCAGGGAGTCTGCAGATCCTAAACAGGAATGGCGGGAGTCCACTGAAAATAGCAGCATTCCATTTGCACAACAAAGTCAGACTACTTTAGGTAAAATTAACAATATGTTCCAGCTTCCAGCACAAAATAGTCTCCATGGGAAGACAAGCCCAAGGCATAGGAACAGAGGGTTAATAGTGCCTGTGAACAGTACTTTGTAGATTGTACAATAAATTCTTCCTTTCTTGTGCTTGGCCAACTGAACATGAGACACATTTAGGGTATTTTGCTTATTTTTGGTATTTTAAAGGACTCCTGGTGTGGTACTGTAGGATAAATACTGGACTGCTAACTACAAGGTTGGTGGTTCAAAGTCCCCAGCCTCTCCTCGAAAACCCTATATAGAGTAACTATGAGTTGAAACCGCCTCAGTGGTACTTAATAACAACAGTATTTTTATACATGAGCATGGAATCAAATAAACTATGGCATGCACATGCTAATTAGATACCTTGGAGCTTTCTTTTGGAATTTCTGTATATTCCCACAGAATCAGATATGGTGTCTCTGTAGATGATGGGTTTTAAATTACTTTATTTGAACCCTGGTTCAGAAAGAGTTAATTGATGTTAAGTAGCATATCCTTAGACTGTAGAGAGTTTTTCTGTTGTTTTTTTTAAATAATCTTAACACCACAAGAATTTCAAGATCTGGTTCAAAACTCTAAGGCTGTTAGATTATAAACTTGGCAAAACCTTGTACTGCTTTCACTATGAACAAGACACAAGCTATTTTGAAACACAAATCTATACAAGCTAACTATGACTTTGATCCAAATGGCTCAATTTACTGTTTCTTAGATAAAATGTTAAAGAAGTACTATAAGAAATGGGAAAAAAATCTGTGTGCCCAGTAGCTCTTTGATTTATAGGAGAAAATTTTAAAGGAATCTATTTGTTCAATGTCTTAGAAAGCAAAATGTGTCCATGGTCTGGGGAGAACAAAGAGGATGGCGGATT
>NW_006408570.1:11192017-11193024 GCF_000296735.1 Chrysochloris asiatica
ACATACACACAATGGAATACTATGCTACCATGAAGAACAACAAGGAAACTGCAAGCCACCACATAACATGGATGAACCTTGAGGACATTATGCTGAGTGAAGTTAGTCACAAAAGGAGAAATACTGCATAGGACCATTATTGTGAAAGAATAAGAAAAACAACCCACAATAAAAGGGGGAAAATATTATATATATATACATTTGCTGATCACCAGGATGTATGGGATGAGAGGAGGAGAGGGAGGTAGGGGTAGATAGAGCACAGGGTAGGGAATAGACACAGGACAGCTTGTGTGTGTGTGGGGGGGTGGCAATACCCAAGAAGTGGGAGGGGAATGGAAGAACAAGGCTGATGGGAGAACAGATAGGCAGGTTCACAAGGGCTAAGTGGGACAGAAGTAAATTATGATGTATGCACAACCTTGGAACAACAGGGCTCTGGGATACAGGGACTGAAGCATAGTTTGAAGGGGTAAAAGAGGGGAATAATGTTAAGATGCTTGGCTGTCTTTTGAATTTTGGTTTCCCTTGCCTACCATTGTAAAATAGACACTTGAGGGGGATAGAAAGGAATAGCCAGAATCATCACTACAGAAAGCTTGTAAGTCATACATTCCATGTTCTGACTATTAATGGATGTTTACAGCTGTTTCTCTTTATTTTGAGTCATACCCTACCAGCAAATGAAGGTCCCGTGGGCTTTTCTCCCATGGACTTTACTCTATTTGCGTCATCACAATCAACTTTACTTTGAGGAGGCAGCTCTTCCCAAGTCACATTTTGAGTGCTTTCCAACCTGAGGGACTAATTTTCCGGTATTATATCTGACAGTGTTTCTCTGCTATTCATGAGGTTTTCCGTGACTAAATATTCAGATGTAGTTCATCACTCCTTCTTCCTAATTTGTATTTGTCTGGAAGCTCACCTGAAACGTGTGCACCATGGGTGACCCTGCTGGTATTTAAAATACCCGCGTCATACCTTTCAGAATCACAGCAACTCACAAG
>NW_006408570.1:11197774-11199371 GCF_000296735.1 Chrysochloris asiatica
TCATGATCCACACAATCAAAAGCCTTTGCATAGTCAATAAAGCACAGGTAAACATCTTTCTGATATCCTCTGCTTTCAGCCAAGATCCATCTGACATCAGTAATAATATTCCTTGTTTCATGGCCTCTTCTGAATCAGGCTTGCACCTCTGGAAGTTCTTTGTCAATGTAAACTTGCAGCTGTTTTTGTATTTGTTTTAGTAAAACTTTATTCGCATGGGCTATCAGAGACACTGTCCAATGAATTCCGCATTCCATTAGGTCACCTATCTTTGGAATGGGCACAAATACGGATCTTTTCCAATCAGTTGGCTAGATAGCTGTCTTTCAAATTTCTTGGCATAGATGAGTGAGTACCTCCTGTGCCGCATCACTTTCTTGAAATCTTGAAATCACGAAAGATTTCAGTTTTTATTATATCAATTCCTGGTCCTTTATTATTTGCCAATTCCTTCAATGTACCTTGAACTTCCTTCTTCAGTATCATTGGTTCTTGATTATATGCTACCTTTTGAAATAGTTGAACATTAACAATTTCCTTTTGATACAATGATTCTGTGTATTCCTTCCATCTTCTCTTGATGCCATTCTGCATCATTCAATAATTTTCCCAGAGAATCCTTCAATAACGAAAGTCGAGGCTTGAATTTTTTCTTCAGTTCCCCCAGCTTGAGAAATGCTGAGCTTGTTCTTCCGATTCAGTTTTCTGACTCCAGATCTTTGCACATTTTGTTGTAATATTTGGTTTTATCTTCTCAAGATGACCTTTGAAATTTTCTGTTCAGCTCTTGGACCTCCCAATTTCTTCTATTTGCTTTAGCATCTCTATGCTTGAGAGCAAGTTTCAGTGTCTCTTCTGATATCCATTTTGATCTTTTCCTTCTTCTTGCCTCCTTAATGGCATTTTGCTTTCTTCCTGTATGATGTTCTTGATGTCATCCCACAACTCTTCTCATCTTCAGTCTTTAGTGTTTAATGTATCAGATTTGTTCTTCAGACATCCCTAAATCCAGGTGGGATATATTCAAGGTCATATTTTGGCTCTCATGGACTTGTTCTCATTTTCTTCAGCTTTGGATTGAATTTGTATATGAATAATTGATGGTCTGTTCCACAATCTGCCACTGGCCTTGTTTTTGTTTTGTTTTTTTAATGTTTTATTGTGAATTATGTGATGGTTTACATGGGAGAACTTTAGTTTTACATTCATCCTATCATATAGCATTTCAATGCCATGGTTACAAAACCCTGCATGCATCATCAACCAATCAAAGGGTATACCCTGCAAGCCTGCCCCCCAGTTGTCAGCACGCAGCCCCTCTCCCTCTCTGCATCTAAAGTCCCCAACCGCTCCATCTCTCCATGTCATTATCTCTCCCTCCATCTCTGGCGTCACTGCTTTTCTGGGTAGGGTCCTGCTCTCCGCTCTTCTCCCTTGATGGTCCCAAGGATCTCCGCTAAAAAGTTAATCACTCCCCTCCTTGCTACAAAATGTCTACCTTTACATTTCCAACACTCACAATCAGTCCTGATAACAATTATTCACTATTGTATCACAAGAGACCTATCTGCATTTCATTTCATCAGCCCTGCCTAGA
>NW_006408570.1:11199471-11202332 GCF_000296735.1 Chrysochloris asiatica
AAAAATCCTCACCACTGGACCAATAAACAGCATTCTTTTCAATGGAGAAAAGATTGAAGTTGTCAAGGAGTTCATTCTACTTGAATCAACTATCAACATTCATGGAAGCAGCAGTTGAGAAATCAAATGATATATTGCATTAGGCAAATCTGTTGCACAAGACCTTTTTAAAGTGTTGAAGAACAAAGATGTCAGCTTGATAAGGTGCGCCAGACCTATGGTATTTTCAATAACCTCATATGCATGTGAAAGCTGGACAGTGAATAAGGAAGATCTTAGAAAAACTGATGCTTTTGAGTTAAGGTGTTGGATGAGAATATTGAAAGTGTCATGGGCTGCCAAAAGAACAAACAGATCTGTGTTGAAATTAGTGGAGCCAGAGTCCTCTTGGAAGCCAGGATGGCCAAACTTCATCTCTCATACTTTGGACATATTGTCAGGAGGGGCTAGTCGCTGGAGAAGGATATCATGTTTGGTAAGGTTGAGGATCAGAGAAAAAGAGGAAGGCCCCCAGTGAGATGTATTGGCAAAGTGGCAGCATCAATGGGCTTAAACGTGGCAACACTTATGAGGTTGGCCCAGGATTAGGCAGTGTTTCATTCTGTTGTGCATAGGGTCGCTATGAGTCAGTACCAACTCGATAGCACCTAACAACAACAACTGTTAAATGCCATCAAGCCAGTTCTGACTCACAGAGATCCTGTATAGGATTTCCAAGGAGTGGTGGGTGGTTTTGAAATACCGACCTTGTGGCTCAAACTGACCTTATGGTTCAGTACATTATCCTGCAGCACCACACCACGTGTGTGTGTGTGTGTTTATAAATGCTGGGACATAACTATCCTGAAAACATGATGGAGAGGAAATTGTCAAGGAAGCAACAACTACAAATGCCGAATGATTCAGGAAAATTGTTAAGTTAGTTGGTGACTCAAATGTAATCATGAACAAGTTTCTCATCTACATGAATACCCAATGGGATATCTCAAAACCTTAAAGGACGTGGGACAGTTCTCTGTGGTACCGAACTGTCCTCATTTTTCAGACTGTTCCCATCCATAAATCATTATGACAGCTGAAATGTGTCTCCACTATATTCCAAATGTCCCTTAAATAATTGTGCCAGCCTTCTTAAGAATTAATGACAGAGACTGACAAACCAACTGACTTACCAATCGTTTTTATTTTTCAACGGACTGTTTGACCTTAGACAAACTGCTTAATGTCTTCCAACTTCAGCTTCCTCATTTGTAAGCTACATAATTAACAACACCTGGTGTGACGCTGTGGGTTAATATGCCAGACTTCAAAGCCGTTTGAACTGCAAGGTTGGTGGTTCAAGCTCACTAGCTGATCCTCAGAAACCCTATACAGGGTCATTATGGGCCGGACTTGACGGCACGTAACAACAACAACAACAACAACAACCTTTTAAAGTATTTTGTGAAAATTGAAAGCATTAATAATTGTACGATGCTTAGATTTCAAACTCCAAGCAAATGTTAGTTTTTTGTATTATCGTTGGGTTGGTATCAGATTTCTCCTAGCCTTCATTCCTCAGTCTATAAGCTATTACTAACATGGAGTGTTCGTCTCCAACATTATATAGGAAGTCTGCAAGGATCATGGGGGAGGAAGGAGTTGGACATCCCATAAGGATGCAAAGAATCATGCAGGACCCTGAACTAAGTTTTCCATCCTTTTGCTGACTCTAATTCTACTAATAAGCAGCAAAGATGTAACAGTTTCCTTTTTTATTGCACGCCACTTCTGCTTCAGCACTTTTCTGGGTTTTCTGTATAAGAAAATATGAAGTGATATTGCTCCCATATCGTGGATAACGAATTGATTTTCCCAACTTGACTTGTTGTCTCTTTAGGGAAGGGCTGATGTGCTAAACGTTTTCTATCACATCATGGTTCATAGCATAGGACCCAGAGCAAGGTTACTCAAAACATGGCAGTCAAGTATGTGGTGGTGGAAACAAACAAATAAATTATACATGCAATTATATGTGTGTGTTTGTGTGAGGTCCTGGTGTGGTGCTGTAGGATAAGCACTGGACTGCTAGCCATAAAGTAAGTAGTTCAAACCTACCATCAGCTCCTCAGAAACCCTATACAGGATCGATATATACATGTGGAGTCCTGGTGTGGTGTGGTGCTGTGGTTTAATACACTACATGACAAGGTTGGTTTGAACCACAAGGTTGGCAGTTCAAACTCACAAGCTACTCCTAGGAAATCTTATAGAGGGTCGCTACAGGTAAGAACCAACTTAACGGCACTTAACAATAACACACACACACACACATATATATATGACACTTATCTTTGTACCACCCAGGGATATATATATATGGATGTATATCCAGGGATATATGTTGTTGTTAAGTACCATGGAGTTGGTTCCGTCTCATAGTGACCCTGTACAGGGTTTCCGAGGCTGTAAATCTTTACGGCAGCAGAGAGCCTCATCTTTCTCTTGTGGAACAGCTGGTAATTTCTAACTGCTGACCTTGTATATATGTATATATGGATGTATATCCCTGGGTGGTACAAAGATATCTGTCTATGTCTCGTGTTGGTATAAAGCTACTATTGGTCAGTATACTCAGCTGCTAACTAAAATGTTGGAAGTTCAGTTGCACCCAGGAGGCACTGAAGAAAAGGTCTGGCAACTTTCTTCCAAAAGGCAACAGCAGTGGAAAATCCTATGAAGCAGGTCTGCTTTGAACCACACAGGGCTGCCATGAGTTGGAGTCTCCTCAACAACAACTGGTAACTGGATATATACATGTAAACATAAGACCCAGCATTTACATCTCTCTCTCTTATATATGTTGTTAAGTGCTGTCAAGT
>NW_006408570.1:11202621-11206621 GCF_000296735.1 Chrysochloris asiatica
GCGAGGAACGTGGTCACCAATCAGAGCATGTATTCCCATTAAGTATTAGTCTTGGAAGGGGGTATATTCTGAAGGGACCCGACCATTTGCCTTGATGTCTCCTGGGCGAGCAACTTTCTTGTTCTTGTAGTAATCAGTCAGTCTGCCTATATTGTTTTGTATTTTTCCTGTCAGTCTTTCTTTCAAGAAGTATCTTCAGTTCTTCTAGCCACTCCAGATTGGTCTGCTTGTCCTTTAAAGTGGAAATTTCCCTCCTCTGAAGATTCTGGATGCTGTTCAGGATTCCGCCTATGGTCTTATATAATGCAGAGGCTCCACAGGAAGCCTCCTTCACTGGGCACATTATAGCCCCATTTTAGGTATTCTAATCAGTTATAGACAGAAGACAGACTTACAAGCTTTCTATGGTGATATTTCTGGCTATTCTTTTCTTTCTGCCTCAAGTGTCTATTTTATAATGATATGCCAGGGAAACCAAGATTCATGAGACAGCCAAGCATCTTAACATTATTTCCCCCACTTTTCCCCATTCCAACCATGTCTCAATCCTTGTATCCCAGAGCCCTGTTGTTCCAAGGTTTTGCATACATCATTATTTACCTCTGCCCGGCTTAGCCCATGCAAACTTGCCTAATTGTTCTCCGATCTGCTTTGTTCTTCCATTCCTCTCACCCTTCTTGTATATTGCCCCCCTCTCTAGCACCCAAACTATCCTGTGTCTATTCCCTGCCCTGTGCTCCACCTTCCCCTCCCTCCTCTCACGCCATCCCCACATCCCAGTAGCCAGCAAAGAATTCCCCACCCCTCTTAGTATGGGTTTTTTTTCATAGTCTTTTACAATAGTGGTCCTATGCAGTAGTTCTCCTTTTGTGACTTACTAATTTCACTCAACATAATGTCCTCAAGGTTCATTCATGTTATGAGGTGGCTTGCAGTCTCCTTGTTATTCTTCAAGGTAGCAAAACATTCCATTGTGTGTATGTATCACAGTTTGTTTATCCATTCTTCAGTTGATGGGCACTTTGGCTGTCTCCATCTTTTTGCTGTTGTAAATAGTGCTGCTATGAACATTGGTGTGCATGTACCTACTCATGTCATGGCTCGTATTTCTTGTGGGAAAATGCCAAGTAGAAGAATTACTGGATCATAAGGCATTTCTATTTCCATCCTTCAGAGGAAGTGCCACATTGCTTTCTAGAGAGGTTGAACCATTTTGTAGCCCCACCAGCAATGCAGGAGCATCCCAGTCTCTCCAAATCCCTGCCAGCATTTATTTTCCTCTACTTTTTTGATCTTTGCTGTTGTTGCGAGTGTGATATCTCATTGTTGCTTTGTTTTGCATCTCTCTAAAGGGTCGCTATGGGTCGGAATCAACTCCACGGCACTTAAAAACAACAACAACCATGGCTAATGATTGTGAACATTTCTTCATATGTTTGTTGGCCACCTGGATCTCCTCCTTGTTGAAGTGTCTATTCATGTCTTATGCCCATTTTAATTGGGTTATTTGTCTTTTTCTTGTAGAGGTGTTGTAGTTTCCTATATATTTTAGAAATAACTCCCTTGTCTGATGTGTGTGAGGAAAGAAAGAGTCCCCACTGAATACTGTTCATCTTGTCTAGACGGGTTTGGTAAAAAGAGATGAGGATAGATTCTTATGATTCAGTAGTGAGTAATTATTATCATGACTAACTGTGACAGTCACAATTGTAAAGGTAGAAGTTTTGTAACAAAAACGGTGGAATAGTTAATCTTATAGTTCAGAAACAGAGGACCCTAGGACTATCAAGGGAGAAGGGCACAAGCGGAATGCGGTACCTTATCCAGAGAAGCAGTGACACCAGAGATAGAAAGGCAGAGATGGGGCATGGAGAGAGGGAGCAGCTGAGGACTCTAGATTCATGGAAAGAGAGGGACTGAGATCTGGTGGCCAGAAGACATACTTTCAGAATATGCCCGTTGGTGGTCTAAATTATTACATATGCCTGAGTGTTTAAAAAAAACAAGAGCTAAAATACTGTTAACTGATGGCACATGGAGGGGATTATAATCATTGTAATGAAACAAAGTATATGATTTGTTGAATGTAAAACTGATCATCTGTCCTGTAAACTTTCACTCAATCCACAAGAACAAACAAACAAACAAACAAAAAAAACCGAGACGTCGCTGGAAGATCTAAAAAACCACATGATCTAATCTACATTTTTTTTTAACTCACATCAAACAGAGCTATTTATATAACAAATATTAAAAAAATTTTTATCAGTGACCTCCAACATCATTTTTATTACCAAGATCATATTCTCCAGCTACTGATACTTCTTGCATTTTTGGTCAATTTCAGACTGAAGAAGTTGATAGAATTCATTAAGTTCATCATTATTGGCTTTGGTAGTTGGTGTGTAAATTTGAATAATAATCATATTAGCTGGTTTTCCATGCTTGTTTGTGCTAAGTGCCATCGAGTGGGGTCCAATCCATAGCGATCAAGTAGAAAGTTTCCAAGATTGTAAATCTTTGCAGAAACAGAAAGTCTCATCCAGCAGAGCAGCTGGTGGGCTAGAACCACCAGCCTTGTAGTTCGAAGTTCACTGCTTATCTTACAGAACCACCTTACTCTGGTCTTCTTTGTAGGTGTATGGATATTAACCTATTAAAGAGAAAAAGCTTTATACTTCAAGACAGATCTTGAAATGCTCCTTTTGATGATAAATGTGACATCATTCCTCTTTAATTTGTCATTCCCAGCATTGTAAACTATATGATTGTCAGATTCAAAATAGTCATTACCAATCTATTTTAGCTCACTAATGCCTAGGATATCAATCTTTATGTGTTCCATTTCATTTTTGACAACTTCTAATTTTCCTAGATTTATACTTCATACATCCATGTTCTGATTATTAATAGATAATGCAGCCGTTTCTTCTCATTTTGAGTTGTATCCCATTAGCAAATGAAGATGCTGAAAGTTTGGCTCCATTCAGATCATTCAAGTCAACTCTACATTGAGGAGACAGCTCTTACCCAGTCGCATTTTTAGTGCCTTCCAATCTGAGGGGCACATCTCCTAACACCTTCTCATACAATGTTCCACTGCTATTCATAAGGTTTTCAATGGCTAACTATTCAGAAGTGGTCTGCCTCTCCTTTTTCCTAGTCTGTCTTAGTTTAGAAGGTCCTTTGAAACAAGTCCACCATAAGTGGTAGGCCCACACTGTTGGTATTGAAAATACTGGTGGCATCGCCTCCAGCATCACAGCAACACATGGTCTACCACAGTACTACAAACTGACAGATGAATGGGGGATTTCATATACAGATGTGTTGTTGTTAAGTGCTGTTGAATCGGTTCCAACTCATAGCAACCCTGTATAAGGTTTTCAAGGAGCAACTGGTGGGTTTAAACTGCCGACCTTGTGGTTTGCAGTCCAGTGCCACACCAAGAGTCTCTCTTTCTTTTTCTTTCTCTCTATATATTGTTGTTAAGTGCTGTTGACTCAGTTTCCGAGGAACAGCTGGTGAGTTTGAACCACCAACCATGCAGTTCAAACCAACCATGGAGTCCAGTGTTTATCCTATATCACCACACCAGGACTCTCTTTCTCTCATAAATATGTTCTTGTTGTTGTTGTTAGGTGCCATCAAGTCAGTACTGACTCCTAGTGACCTTATGCACAGCAGAATGAAAACTGCCCAATCCTGGGCCAACCTCACTACTGTTACCACGCTTGAGTCCAATGATGCTACTACTTGGCCAATCCATCTCACTGGGGGTCTTCTTCTTTTTCTTTGACCCTCCACCTTACCAAACATGGTATCCTTCTCCAGCGACTGGTCCCTCCTGACAATATGTCTGAAGAATGAGAGGCTAGTTTGGTCATCTTGGCCTCCAAGGTGCACTCTGGCTGCACTTTTTCCAAAACAGATCTGTTGGTTCTTTTGGCAGACCATGGCACTTTCAATATTCTCCTCCAACACCATAACTCAAATGCAT
>NW_006408570.1:11206721-11208449 GCF_000296735.1 Chrysochloris asiatica
GGTCATCTTTCTTTGAAATGGTCACAAATATGAATCTCTTCCAACCAGCTGGACAGGTAGCTGTGTTCCAAATTTCTTGGCATAGATGAGTGGATGCCTTCAGCACTCCATAAGTTTGTTGAAACATTTCAATTTGTATTCTGTGAATTCCTGGAGACTGTTTTTCACCAATGCCTTCAGTGCACCTTGGGCTTCTTCCTTTAATGTTGTTGTTGTTAAGTGCATCAAGTCAGTTCTGACTCATAGTGACATTGTATAGGATTTCTGAAGAGTGGTGGGTTTGAACTCCCAAACTTGCAGTTCACATCGCCCTTGTTGTCCAGTGCTTATCCTTCATCACTATGCTAGGCATTGGTTTTCAGTCATATGCTGCCTCTTGAACTGGTTGAGCCTCAATAAAATCTTTCTGGAACAGTGACTCTATATTTCTTCCATTTTCTTTAAATACATCCTGTTCCATTCAATATTTGCCTGTAGCATTTACCAATATTGCAAGTTGAAACTTGAAAAAAATTTTCAATGATTTCAACTTTAAAAATGCTGAGCACATTCTTACCTTTTGGTACTCTGACTCCAGGTCTTTGCAAATTTCATCATAATACTTTACTTTGTCTTCTTGAGCTGCCCTTTGAAATGCTCTATTCAGTTCTTTGATTTCCTCATTTCTTCCATTTGCTTTAGCATCTCTATGCTGAAGAACGACTTTCAGAGTCTCTCTGACATGCATTTTGGTCTTTTCTTTCTTTTCTGTTTTTTTTTTTTTTTTAAATGACTTTTTGCTATCTTCATGTATATTGTTCTTGATGTCATTCCACAACCATTCTGGTCTTCAGTAATTACTGTTCAATGCATAAATCTGTTCTTGAGATGGTTTCTAAATTCAAGTGAGATATATTCAAGGTCATATTTTTGTTCTCATAGACTTGTTTTAATTTTCTTTAGCTTCAGCTTGAACTTGTGTATGAGCAATTGATAGCCTGTTCTACAGTTGGACCCTGGCCTTGTTTTGATTTATGATATTAAGCTTCTCCATCATCTGTTTCCACAGATTTGATTCCTGTATATTCTAGCTGGTGCGGTCCATGTATAGAGTCACAGTTTATGCTGTTGTAAGAAGTATCTTTCATGGGTAAGTTGTTGGTCTTGCAAAATTCTATCAGTGGAAAACCCAAGATTGCAGACAGTACCCATTTGACCAAGCCTCAATGGCTTGAAAATCAGAACTCGATTTGTTGTTTGTTGTTAGGTGCCATCAGTATGGTACTGACTCATAACAACCTTATGCACATCAGAATGAAACACTGCCCGATCTTGGCCCAACCTCACAAATGCTGCCATGCTTGAGCCCATTGATGCTGCTATTTTGCCAAGCCATCTTGCTGGGGGTCTTCCTCTTTTTCTCTGACCCTCCACCTTACCAAACATGATATGCTTCTCTAGTGCCTACTCCCTCCTGACAATATGTCCATAGTATGAGGGATGAAGTTTGGCCATCCTGGCCTCCAAGGAGCACTCTGGCTGCACTTCTTCTAACACACACATGTTGGTTCTTTTGGAAGCCCATAGCACTTTGAATATTCTCCTCCTACACAATAACTCAAAAGTGTCAATGCTTCTATGGTCTTCCTTATTCACTGTCCAGCTTTCACAAGCATATGAGGTTATTGAAAATACCATAGCTTGGGTCAAACGTACCACAGCCCGCAAGCTGACATCTTTGCTCTTCAA
>NW_006408570.1:11208615-11211146 GCF_000296735.1 Chrysochloris asiatica
ATACATACATACATACACATACACATATACATATACCCTGGGCTATATGTGGTTGCTTCTGGCCTGACTCCCTGCTCCTATAGCCTCCGTCAACCTCACACAAGACATGCATCATGTATATCCCCTTCTCTATAATTTGTATCAACTCTGGTAGGGAACTCAGAATTCTTGATTGCTACAAAACTAAAATAAAAATTAAAGACAACAACTAGTATCACACATATGTTGTATGCATTGCAGATTTTATCGAAGACCTAGAGTTTACAGCATGTTGTTGTTGTTGTTGTTAGGTGCCATCAAGTTTGTTCTGACCCCTGGAGACACTAAGTACAACAGAATGAAAAATGCCCAGTCCTGTGCCATCCTTACAATTGTTGCTATGCCCATTGCTGCTGCCACTGTGCCAATCTACATCTCATTTTTGCTGACCCTCCACTTTAACAAGCATAATATATTTCTCCAAGGACTGGTCTTTTCTGATAACATGTCTGAAGTATGAAAGTAAAAATAATGCTTCTCAGAAGCATTCTCCCTGAATGAACTTCTTCATACACAGATTACTTTGTTCTTCTGGCTGGCCATGGTATTCTCAATATTCTTCTTCAACACCATAATTCAAATGCACCAATTCTTCTAAAATCTTTATTATTCATTGTGGAACTTTCAAACACATCTGAGGCTAAGCCCTCAAACTGGAGGTTCTTGAACACTTTAAACATGTCTCATGTAGCAGATTTGCTTATTGCAATGCATTATTTGATTTCTTGAATGTGGCTTTCATGAGTGTTCATGGTGGATCCAAGCAAAATGAAGTATTAGACAACTTCAAACTGTTCTCCATTTATCTTGATGTTATTTACTAATTCAATTGTGAGGATTTTTGTTTTCTTAACATTGGGGTACAATCAATACTGAAAGCTGTAAGTCTTTGATGTTCATCAGTGTTTTAAGTCCTCTTCACTTTCAGCAAGCAAAATATCATCTGTACATCACAGCTTGCTAATAAGTCATTCTCCAATCTTGATGCTATGTTCTTCTTCATATAATCCAGTTTCTCCAACTATTTGCTCAGAATACAGAATGAATAAGTATGATGAAAGAATGCAGCCTTGGCCCACATCTTTCCTGATTTTAAACCATTCAGTATCCCCTTCTTTGCTTCTAAGACCTGCTTCTTGGTCTACATACAGGTTCTTCATAAGCACAATTAAGTGCTATGGAATACCCATTTTTTGCAAAACTATCTATAGCTTGTCATGATCCACATACACATAAGCCTTTACATAGTCAATAAAACACAAGTAAACATCTTTCTGGTATTCTCTGCTTTCATCCAAGGTCCATCTGATCTCAGCAATGATATCCCAAGTTTCACATTCTCTTCTGAATCCTGCTTGAGTTTCTGACAGCTCCCTGTCATTGTACTGTTGTAGCTGTTTTTAATTACCTTCAAATTGTACTTGCATGTCATGCTAATGGTATTGTTCAATGATGTCTGCATTCTTTTGGGGCTTCTCTTTTTAATATGTACATATACGGATTCTCTTCCAATCAGTTGACAAGCTAGCTGTCTCCCAAATGTGTTGACATAGATGAGTAAGTGCCTCCAGTGCTGCAACATTTGCTGAAATGTTTCTATTTGTATTCTTTAATTTTCTGTATACTAATTTTCTGCCAATGCACTCAATGCAATTTGGACTTCCTCCTTCAATACCACTAGTTCTTGAGCATATGTTACCTCTTGAAATGGTTGAACATTGACCATTTCCTTTTGGAACAGTGACTCTGTATTCCTTCCATCTTCTTTTGATGCTTTCCACATCACTTAATATTTTGCCCAAAGAATCATTCAATATTGGAAGCCGAGGCTTGAATTTTTTCTTCAGTTCTTTCATCTTGAGAAATGGTGATCATGTTCTTCCCATTTGGTTTTCTTACTCTAGGTCTTTGCATATATCATTATAATGCTTGGTTTTGTCATCTCAAGTTCCTCTTTGGACTTTTCCGTTCAGCTATTTGATTTCTTCATTTCTTCCATTCGCTTTAGCATCTTAAGAGTCTCTTATGTCATCCATTTGATCTTTTCTTTCTTTCCTGTCTTTTTAATGCCCTTTTACTTTCTTACTGTACGATATTCTTGATGTCATCCCACAGTTATTCTTGTCTTCAGTCATTTGGATCTAATGCATCACATCTCTTTTTGGGAAGGTCTCTAAATTGAGGTAGCATATGCTCAAGCTCATACTTTGGCTCTCATGGACTTGTTTTAATTTTCTTCAGCTTCAGCCTGAGCATACATATGAACAATTGATGGTTTGTTTGACAGTTAACCTTGGCCTTGTTTTGGCTGCTGATAATTGAGTTTTTCTACCATCTCTTCCCACAGATGTAGTCAATTGGATTCCTATGTACTTTATCTGGTGCGGTCCATGTATATAGCTGTCTTTCATGTTGTTTTAAAAAGACATTTGCAATGACTAAATCATTGGTCTTGCAAAATTATATCATGTGTCCTCCAACATCATTTCTAT
>NW_006408570.1:11211246-11259121 GCF_000296735.1 Chrysochloris asiatica
TTAATCATCACTGACTTTAGTGGTTGGTGCATACATTAGAATAATTGTGATATTAACTGGTTTTCATTTAGGGATGGTAACCTATCAAAGTCAGTTAGCATTGTATTTCAAGGCAGAGCTTGAAATGTTCTTTTTCATGATGAATGCTATGCCATTCCTCTTGAATTTGTCATTCTAAGCATAGTTAGCCCTATGGACATCAGATTCAAAATGGCGAATACCAGTTCATTTCAGCTCTAATATTAATGTCTAGGATATCAATCTTTTGGGTTCCATTTCATTTTCGACAAACACCAATTTTCCTAAATTCACACTTCATACATTCCATATTCTAATTAACTGTTTCTCCTCATTTTGAGTTATGCTCTATCAGCAGATGAAACCTTTGCTTCATTTGTGCCATCGTGCCACTTTGAGAAGTCAGCTCTTTTCCAGTCATATTTTGAGTCCCTTCCAACATGAGGGATTCTTTTTTATGGCACTATATCTGACAATATTGTAGTGCTCTTCATAATATTTTTGTTTTCTGGCACTGTATTTGACAATGTTCCACTGCTATTCATAAGGTTTTTTAGTTCCTAAATAGTCAAAAGTAGTACATTCTCTTCTTCCTAATCTGTCTTCATCTAGAAGCTCTGCTGAGACCTGTCCTAATGGGTGACCCTATGCTTTTCAAAATCCTGGTGGCATAGCTTCCAGCATCACAGCAACACTCAGACCACCAAAGTATGACAAACTGACAGAGGAGCACAAAGATGGCAGCCTAGTGTTGCAAATAATGGACATTCTAAGGTTAGATTCTCCTGTTTTGTCAAAGTTTTTTGGGCTGTTCTGACAATATTCCTGGCGTCTAGTCACTCAATAATAAATACATAGAAATCTTTCATTTTATTTTGCAGACTAATTCTACTCTCAAGGCGCTATGGTAACGTAGAGGTTATGAATCAGGCTGCGAACCTTAATGTCAGCAGTTGGAGACTACCAGCTGTTCCGCCGGAGAAAGATGAAGCTTTCTGCTCCCATAAAGATTTACAGCCTCAGAAACCCTGTACAGGGTCGTTATGGGTCAGAATCAACTCAACAGCACTTAACAACAATAACAACAACAGTTCCCAGGCCCAGGCTGGACTCTGGCCATGCCAACAGCTTTCTTTGCATCCTCCCACCTCTGTGCCAGACCTCATACTTTAAGATCCTTCTAGGTTCCGCTACTGGGAGCACCAAGGACTCAATGTCAGTAGGATTGGTCCTGCTGATATGAATAACAGGCATCACCCTTGTTTAAAAAAAGACAAACTGAAAAAAGCTAAAGCTGGCAATATATAAAATACATACGTTTTTGTCCATTTTAGATAACTTACCACTGAGACACATGGCTTGGCCTCTAAAGATGACCAGATAAAGACTTTTCAAGTATTTGCCATATTGTGAGACAGGTTTACAGAAGCCACTCTGGGTCATACATATGCTGGATTCTTACCACAAATCAACTACCAATGATTTGGTTGCAATAATAATTCCATGTTCACTTTTTGGACAAAAATTGTCCACCTGACCCTAATGCCACATAAAGGAGGATGCTACTGTAAGATTGAGAATGATTTTTGTGTGTCTCAGGTCTCTCCTTTTGTATAGGGCAGACCCAATTAAGTTTAGGTTTGCAGATCCGAAGGGATCACAGGTGATAAAGTGCAGAAGGCGGAGAGCCAATAAGTGTGTTCCAATAAATATCAGCAAAAATAATTTAGTTGGGGCTACAAAATATTAAGTATTTTATATATCTATATTTATATTTTCAACATTCCTGTCATTTCCTATCAGAGAGTTGAACCTACCAAATTAAGAACACAAAACAAGAATAAAATGCCTCTAACACAAATAGTAGCATTATTAACCACTAGATGACATATTTTTCCCCTAAAATCGAGGCCTAGTGCCAATACCTTAGTTCAGTTAGTATTAGCCTTTTACATTTCTCTCATAGTATTGAAGCAGGATAATTTGAAACAACAAAATGTCATTTGAGCTAAGCCTCATATAACCTAATAGTTCATTTAATTCATCTCATGGATTTTCATGCTATGAACAAACAAAAATAAGCAACCAAACAAAAATCCCATTTCTGACATTGAAATATGTTTCCCCTCTAGAACAAACAAACTATGGCATAACCATAGTTTACCCTACTTACATTAGGTGACCCAGTGATTAAAGATTCAACAGAGAGAATATTTTCCCTGGTGAGAATATTTTCCCTGGTCTAGAAAAGCTCATCAATTATAACATCAGGTTTGTATGTGTGTACTTTCTTTTTTAATTCTTCCCAACCCCCAGAAGAGAAAGAATGCAACAACTTCTTAAATAACTCAAATATAATGTCTATAGATATGTAAAAATGTTTTCAATGTAAGGCAGAAATCCAAAGTAAATCGACAAAATTTAAATAACTGAACAGAATACAGGGGGAAAAAAATCTCTTTAAGCTCTGTGTTCATTCTTTGTAGCACAAGACATACTTTATATTTTCTTGGCCATGTTTAAGCCATTCAGGCACTACTGCTATAATATTTTTGTCACTTCATAACCTTTATTTTATAGTTTCAACTTTTAAAAGAACTTTATTCATCACCCCACCTCAAAAACTAGGAGCACATTTTAAGTATGCTGCCACCAAGTGGCAGTTCTACTACAGTCCCCAGATTCAGAGTTTAAAACTCTGAGCTTTGCCTACTGTTCAGAAGCATCTCTCTAGGAACACCTTTTTCTTTACAGACTTACTAGCGTTCTTTACAAACTTCAATGACCACTACTGATGCATCAAAAGCACCAACGCATGCAGCAGCGTAATAACAGACTTCCTTGTACTCGAGTATAAATTCCTTCAAAATGACAATACTAATAGGAAATGAATTTTATTCTACATATGAGATACCCATCACCAGTTTTAAACAGAAAATCTCAAAGATTATATTTCAGAGCAACTTTTAAAGAAGTGAACAAAAGTAAATACCTTCTCCACCGATTCTTAGCTTTTCTTTCAATCACCTTATTAGAATTGTTAAGCTAATTGCTAAGCTTGGCATCAACATCCCTTTTCAGCAAAATTTCCAGAACTTCCTAGTTTCCTCTGATTCAAATAGCCCTCTGGGCTTTGCTAACATCCATATATTCTCTTTCTGTCTCAATAACAGATATTCTAGGCGCCTCACCCAGGCTGTTAGAATTAATTCAGTACTCAAAGCCCTTTCCCCTTTTCACTTCATGTGACAACAGAGAGCACACAAGCCTTCTTTTCTATTTCTCTACAACTACAAGAAGCAAAGTTTCCACTTTATTCATTTGCTTCCTGACTTTCATAACCCCCAAGCAGCTATTCCCAATAAGAGCATCTGGAAGAACTTGTTAAAACTAATTTCTATAGAGGACTTAATTAGTGGCATCAAGCTCTCAAATGCCTAACAATATATTCAGATCTTTCAACCTTGTAAATGATCCCAGTGATACCTAGCAACAAACAAAACAAAAGCCTCATAAACTGCTTCCTGAAGGCACCTACATCCCTTACACAGAACAGATAACTTTTAGTAAGCTATATAGTATTTTTGAACAAGACTTAAATTGGTTTTATGACAGGGGAGTTTTCCACATCACATTGGGTTGTATTTTACAATCCATGTAGCCTCTAACAAAAAGTGAAAATGGGATTATTTTCGAAGTAATATTAGTAACTTGGACCCAGAAATTTTCTTTTAATATTGGATAATTAAGCTTCACTTGTCCACTTCTTTTATATTCCAATTCCTATCCCTTACCTCCCTGTTCCTCCTTAACCTCCCTATCCTTGGTTTCTCATCAGCTTACTCTTCTTTTGTGTGAATTTTCCTCAATGTCTGTCTCACCAAGCAGCTTTCCTTCAGAGATGAGAGCTGCTTACAGATTCAGCATCTCTTAAAACCCTTACATATCCCAAACAATTCCAGCCAGTCCACTAGCTGTCCTATAGCAAAAGTCAGTTATGACACAGATGTATCTTTTTACTTCAGAAAAATAAAGGTTTGATTCACCCACCAATGTTTAAAGTCCTCCTATTTTCCTTTCTTGCCTTCACCACTATTTCCACAAGAAACTGGAAACCAGGGAGCCTGCCTTTATAATAAGAACTTTACTTTTCCGAATCTTTCCATTTTGGGTCCATAAAATGAGAAGATTAGATTGATTGAACTGAAAGGCACCTTCTATTTTAAGATTAATACTTTAAAAAATAAAGTAATGGTAGCGTAGTGGTTACAAATCGGGCTGTGAACCACAAGGTCAGCAGTTGGAAACTACCAGCTGTTCCATGGGAGAAAGATGAGGCTTTCTGCTCCTGTAAAGATTTACAGCCTTGGAAACCCTGTACAGGGTCGCTATGAGTCAGAACTAACTCCATGGCACACAGCCACCACCAATTTAGAATCTATCCACTCCCCACTTACAGGCATGGTTATTCTGTGAAACTGAGCGTTATACCATTTTAGAGGATGGCTACATCAGGTCACAAAATCAAAGATGACTGCATAATTACTAAATCACTAAGAAGCATGGCCTAGCCAGGCTGACACATGACCTTAACCATGACTGTAACCACTGGCCATGCTTACAGCCAGTGTTACTTTTGCCTTGCACACACCTCATGGTCTGTTGTTGCCAAGTGTAAGTTGTTAAGTGCACAAAATAGCCAGAGAGTCGATTTTTTACTGTTGCTGTAAATGTAAAAATTTTACTACTGTTGTAAATGCACAATGTCGATCAACAAGATAGTGCAAAAGTGAGAAGTAGGTGCGCTAACACTTAATAGAACACAATTTATGATCTGCCTGCCATGTACCAGAGGCTACATATACTTTACAAAACTACATAATCACCATGTGTTGTTGTCACATGACAATGAGTTGACTCTGACAAGTGGCATGTGTACAAAACGGCTCTATAGGGTTTCCAAAGCTTCACAGCTTTCAGAAGCAGATCACCAGGTCTTTCTTCCAAGGCACCGCTGGGTGGCTTAGAACTGCCAACATTTCAACTAGTAGTCCAGTGCTTAACTGCATGCACCCCTCATGAACTTTTCCATAATCACCATTAATAGTTAACATTCATTGTGTTCTGGCCATGAGCAAAGCACTTTCTATGCATTTTTCTTATTTTCCTCTCAGCATTATAAAACATGTACTATTACTACCCCTTTTTTGTTTGTAAATAAGGAAACTGAGACACAGAGAGATTGAGAAACTTGATAGAGATCACACAGCTAGTAAGTAGTGGAGAAAGGGTGCGAGCTCCCAGTTAGTCTGGCGCCAGTAGGAAAGGTCTTAATCATTACGGCCTACTCAAAACAACTCTACAACTACGATATTATTACCACCAACTTCTATGAGTAAGCATTAATTATCTCCCAATCAAGTCATTAAACAGAAATATGCGTAGCTTCTCACTGTAGTTTGTTTTTCAGAACATCTGATCTTCCAAATTGGGAGCACCATGATCGTGTGTACATTTATATCCAACTAGAATGCTACGTAAAGTTAAGTAGAATTGTCTTAAATAAATATCAATAGAATGTTTTATACAGACTAAAATGTTCTAGTAGAAATAGCTATTAAATGTAAAAAAAAAAAAAAAATAGACTGTTATAATTTTTTATTTCTAGGAATTCTTTCATCAATCACTTTGTCCTCTGATCATATCTTACTCTAAATTGTAAAATATATCATGTATCGTATGGCTAATCTTTCCAAAAATACAAAGGTTGTGTAAGGTCTTATTTTGCTGTCTGTTGTGTCTCCTAGGTCTTGTTATTGGCATCTTGTATCCTGAGGTTTAGTGTCTTCCAGTATAAAAAGCTAGCTATTCTCAGAATTTTATTTGTGGAAAATCTTTGAGGACTGAGAGGAAGACGAGTTTCTGGGTCGCTTAAGAAAATACTTGTGTTTGTTTCTGTGAAAGACTGGGGGATGGGGGGGGGGCGCGGAAGGGATGGGACATTACCAATACTGGAAAATAGGAATTTTTATCAGATGGAGATTTTTCAGACCACCCAGCTCTTATGAACTTGACCTACAAAGTTTTATGAGAGCTGTCTTATGGCTACCAATTTTCAGGGAAGGTTTTTCTCATCAGTTTACTACTAAGGCCTGAGTGGACAGAGAGGCTGTTAGCTTTATTTCTAATTCATCCTTACACTGAGGAGATAGCCACCTGGAGTCTTAGCTTTCTGGATGTTCTACTAGACTCAGGTGGACCTTACATTTAGTCATTTAACCTACAAGCGCCACAAGACCTCCCCCAAAAATGTTCTTTTGAAATTTTTTCAGGTTCCAATTATCTCTCTGGGTTCCCACCTTCATTCAGTTCTAGGTCTGAATATTTTTTATTATTTTGAAACCTCATGGAAAAATTATAAAAAAAAGATTTCTTAAAATTGTATTCATTATATAGTCACTTTCAGTGAAGGGTAAGTTCAGGCACCTTGTCCATCATTTTGCCATTTTGTTACTGAATTATAATTTCCACATATATGATCTGCTTCTATCAAGTAAATGGATTTAATACTAATAAAAATCCTAATTACTGTTGTTCTTAGACGCTGTTGAATCAATTTAAATTCATAATGATTCCAGATAATAGGGTAGAACCACCCATAAAATTTCCTTGGTTGTAATCTTTACAGGAGCAGATCACCAGGTCTTTCTCCCTATGGGCCTATGTCACTGTTGTTAAGTGCCATCGAGTCAAGTCCAATTCACAGTAACCCTGCCTAGTGTTTCCAAATAGTGGTTGGTGGGTTTGAACCACCAACTTTGTGATTGCCAGTACAGAGTTTATTCAATAGTACCACACAAAGACTCCAAAGAGCCTGAACTGCTGAACTTTTGGTTAGCACCACAGTTCACTGTTAGTATTGAATGGAATGAACACATGGCCATCAAGTCAATAGAACTCAGAGTGACCCAATAAGACAGAGTAGAACTTCCTCATGGGATTTCCAAGACTTTTCATCTTTATGGAAGCAGATTCCCACTGCTTCCTTTGGAGTCACTGCTGGATCAGAGCTACAGATCTTTTGGTTAATGCTCCAGTGTTTAGCCACCATGGCTCCTCGTGAACAAAATTAGGTACATGAAAAGCACGTTGGTAATTGTTGTGTGCAGCTAAGTCGATTCCAACTCATAGTAACTCCGCGTGACAGAGTTAAGTGAAACATAGTCATGATTCATGAATACTTTCCCTTCCATTGTTCTTAGCTGCTGTTCAGCCAGTCAGTGGCTCACGGCAACCCTGTGCTCAAGGAGACAATAATAATAATAATAATAATCCCCATGATTGGTTGTAGATTGTACCTTTGTGATCCTTACTTAGAGTGTTCATTGACTGAGATGTTGGAAATGGATCGCTGGTCTTTCTCCAGAGTTTGTCTTAGTTTGGAAGCTCCATTCAGCATCATAGCAACAGGGCTGTGTGTGCATGTGCTACATTGACTGGAAACCAAACCTGGGTCTCCCTTATGGAAGATAAGAATTCTATTAGTAAACTACTCATTCACAAATATCTGTTATGGCTTCCCGTGGCTCAGACACCATTCTAGGTGCAAAGGACATGACAGTGATAGAGAAAGAGAAAGGCAAAGATTGAGTGAAAAAAGAATATTTAGAAAGCTAAGGAGCTCTGGTAGCATAGTGGTTACGAATTGGGCTACTAACCTCAAGGTTGGCAGTTCGAAACTACCAATGGTTCTGCGGGAGAAAGATGAGGCGGTCTGCTCCCATAAAGATTTACAGCCTTGGAAACCCTGTGTAGGGTCACTATGAGTCGAAGCTGACTCCACAGTACACAACAACAACAACAACAACAATAGTACCTCACAGCCATTCAGTTTCTAACACCCTACCTATACAGACAAAATGGGGAGATATTACAAGTTCAGTTCCAGACCACAGAAATAAAGCAAGTATCTCAATAAAATGAATCATACACATGTCAGTGCATGTAGGAGTTATGTTTCCACCAGACATTATTAAGGGTGGAATAGCATGATGTGAAATTTTGAAATACTGTGAGAATTATCAAATTGTGTCACAGAGACATGAAGTAAGCACAAGCCATTGGAAAATTGGCACCAATGGAGTTGCTTGACTCTAGGTTGTCACAAATACTCAATTTGTAAAAAATGTTATCTCTGTGATGCTCAATAAAGCAAAGTGCAATAAAGTGAGATATGTCTGTACTAGCAAAGTCACAACTATGCAATCTGTCTCCTATGGCCAGTAGGACTTGGGTCAGCAACCTGAGTGCAGCTTCCAAGCACAGGGTATTTGGAAAGTGTAAAACCAAAGTCAACAGGACACCCATGGAAGGTCTGGGGATGAGAAGGGCTGTTGTTTTTCATCATAAGTCTTTGGAATCATCTGATTTTTTTACTACATGTATATAATGCTTTTATGAATGTAAATTATAAGAACACATCCACAGAATGATACATTTTTGTGTATGATTGATGAATTCAAAAGAATACTATGGACCTGTATGGTCAGGAAAGGTTGGGGCCTGTGCTACCTAGTGTCTCCCAGAGATTCCCTGGAATTGAACAAAAGTCCCTGGAAGTTCTTGATAGATTGCTGAATGAAGGGGTAGGTAAGTGACTGGATCGATGAAGAAAACAAAGTTATGTTTAGAAGAGTAAGTTGGATAGCAGTTAAGACTGGAGACAGATGGTCTACAGGTTGTCCTCATGGGAATAAAGAAATGTTACTGTCTCTCTGGGAAAGTGCACCTCTGTGCTAGAGTAGTGACCCTGTGAGGTGAGCTTGAACAGAATCTCAGTTCCCACTGGCCACCTTGCTTAGGTACTTTTCTGCGTTGAAAAACCTGCTCAACTCTACAAGGCACAAGTTAAGCACCACACGTTTCTGAGTTAAGACTACAAGTTTCAAACCAAAGATTATTGTACTGCCTTCAAGTCAATTCTCACTCAGGGCAACTCCACATGTCCAGAGCAGAGATGCTACACAGGATTTTCAATGCTGTTAACTTCTGAAAGCAGGTCAACAGGCTTATTTTCTGAAGTACCTCTGGGTGGGTTTGAACTGCCAAACTTTTGGCTAGTAGTTGAGTGCTGCATGGGCTGAAATCCTACCAATTCTTCTTACTAGTATTAGGATTGTTGTTAAGTGCCATCAAGTTGGTCTGACTCATAGGGCCCTGTATAGGGTTTCTGAAGAGCAACTGTTGGGTTTGAACTGTCAACCTTGTGGTTCACAGTCCAGTGCTGATCCTACAGCGCCACACCAGGAGTCCTAGTACTATGACACTAAGCAAACAGTTAAGTTTCCACTTCCCTCACGAGTAAGTAAAGTGGGAGAAAAGAGTTCCTGTTATGGAGATCCAATGAGTGAATGTGTGTCATCCAGCCCCTAGAATAGCGCTTTGAGATAGTAATTGTTCAATCGGGGTTTGCTATTATTCCATATTCCTGCACTTTGTGTACATTTGCAAAACATATTTCAGTTGCCACAATGACTTCGCTGTAAAATATGTGCAAATTTTATCTTTCAGTGAGAAGAGCTGTGAATGCGGAGTCTGAAAACTTCTGTTTCAATGACAACTTCTCCACATATCGGTTTAAAGCTAAGTGGCTTGGAGCAACTCACTTCACTTCTTTAGAGAAGAGGTTTTTTTGGGCCTTCAAATTGAAATAATAATGTTTCACAGCATTGCTCTCAAGTTTAAATGAGAGGGTATGTATAAAATAATTTTCTTTTCATCACAAAGTACTATAAAACTAGAATGTATTGTAAATCATTGAAGAACATAAATCCTCCTCTACTTTTCTCCTGTACATATACATGCTATATGCATTCACTAGATACTTGTGAATTGATAAATAAGTTTATGAATGAATGAAAGGGTAACAGTAGTTTTCAAAATGGGGCATAGATTATCTGCATCAATGTTACCTGGGAAGCTTATTTTTAAAAATACCCTATGGAGTAGGCTGAATTAGCTGTTCTCAACCTTGGCTGTACACTGAACAGACCTGAGGAGCTTTACAAAATACTGGTGCCTGGGTCCAATCCTCAGAAATTTAAATGAAATTGATCTGGGGTGCAGTCCAGGCTTCTAGGATTTTAATCTGCTCCCTGGTTGATTTTAATAATAAGCCAACATTGAGATTCATGGCTGTAACTGAATGTGCCTGGGTGGTGAGGCAGAGTCTGATATTTAGCAATGCAAAAATTATGTCTAATTCCCTTCTCCTTGCCTCTTCCTCCATGACAGCTGGAAGGATAAATCACTCACTTCTCCAACCTTCATTAAAGCTAAGGTTGACTCTGTGCCCAAGTTTGGCCCAATGGTCATACATCTATTGAGTTGGAGGGGGACAGGCTACTTTAATGCTCTTAATGTTGTGATAAATAACAAACAAATATCACCATTGATCCTCCTCACTCTTCACCCTTATTCCTGCTTTGAACACCCATGTGTAGCTAGACCTACAGATGGTAAGTAAGAAGCCAGGGGGACTTCAGTAATACCAGCCTAGACCTTGCTGAGCATTCGAGTCAGCATTTGCCATCTCCTACCTCTGATCTACTTTTTTTTCTCAAATTTTTTAAGCCTCTAAAATCCAGCTTTCTATTACATGCAGCAGAACACAATCCTAACTGACAGAAAGAGAGCCTGTCTATTTTCTTTTGTCAGTCTTAATAGTAGACGCTGATATATTATATACTTCAATGTAAAAGTAACTTCAAGTTTATTTACAGAGTGAAGAGTTTGCCTGGGAAGGAATTTGAAGAGTAGCTTACTTGAAGGTGTGGTCTCTTGTCATTTAAAAGTCTCAGAGATTGTTCTACCTGTTGAAACACCCATGATGTAAGACCCAGAAGGGGCTTTCATTAAATGAGTTCCTGAAAAGTTCTCTTCCTTAAGTGTTCCTTTACAGAATTGCACAATATTTAGATTAAGGACAGGCATTAGAAAAAAAGTAAGTCCTCTTTTCTCAACCCACCTGCCCTGGCAATTTTGAGTGATGACTTGAGGAGCAACAAAAGGATTAACCTCTGACTGATTCTGTGGCGTTCCCTGGATAGCTTGGCAAAAAAGGTGGTATGGCTTCTCCTGCCCTCCGCAGTCTCATAATCTCATTTAGAGTTACTATCAGCATAGGCATGTCACTCCTCTGAGCAGTTACAAAATGTCTAACAAGGTTCCCCTCATGACTGCAGGAGACCCCATTCTCACACTCTTGGTCAGGGGTTCCTCACACCCTAAGCCCTTTATGAAAGGGGAGAGAGATTGGGGCATGGTCCATAGAATGTCCAACTGTGCCCAACTGCTGGGCCTCTCCATGGAACAGCAAAGGAAAATGATTCTCTTTACACCACTGTTGGAGGACCCCTGGGTTACAGGGAGGGTTATAGGCAAAGCAGACCTTGGAGACATAGCTGAGTGCCAAGTGAAGGTGTGTTGGGAGCTAGGGGAGAACAGTGAAAGGGAGTGATGGGTGTGGAGGACCTCCTATACAAGATTGCTGAGTTGGGTTTTGAAAGATTTGTATGTGTTGAATCGTCTCTGCTTATGAGCCTTGGCCTACATATTTCATTTGTAGGTCTTCCTTGGACCCTTTAGTATACACTTAAACAGTAGTTTCCTTGCCCCAAGTATAGCCATCTAAACTTTTTTCCCTACCCTATTTGGTGTGGTGCTGTAGGATAAGCACTGGACTGTGAACCACAGTATCGGTGATTCAAACCCACCAGTTGCTCCTTGGAAACCCCACACAGGGTTGCTATGAGTCGGAACCGACTTGATGACATTGAACAATAACAACAACATGCTTCTTTCCCTAACCCAATCCCTTGGGATTTCTATCAGGCAGTATATACAGCCACCTAAGCTCTGTAGAAACATGACATATTATTTTGCCTTTGCCCCACACAAAAAAGTTCAAATCAAACGTTATGAATTATCTTTGAAAGCTCACAATATTGTAAACCCACCACTCACCAAGTTTAACCTTGTTGCTACATTGTTTTACTTTTCCTGCCTCCCAAGCACAACTTGAACAATCCCAACAGCAGATTCCCAAAATCATGATAAAGGGCAATACTTAACAAAATTCCAAAACGGGAATTACCTAGAGCAGGACCTGCTGAAAAATCCTGACTTTTTATTTCTGAAAGAGGGTATGGCAACCTACATTTTTTCAGCTATCCACTATAGGTTTAATGGCTCAACAAATCTGGTAAATGATGAAGAACAGTAAAAAGAAAGATATGCCCTTCTCTTATCTTGAGTCTGTTTAAAACCTGCAAGTCTTTCAAAAGATAGTTCAGCTTTCTTGCGTAGGAGACCTTTCGCCCCACTCCAATCTATCTTGTCCTCCACTCACCTTCATGTGGCACCAAGCTCTATCTTCTATGACCTGTATCACCACATAGTCTTCCATGTAGCTGTGTGCTAAGCCCCTTCAGAAAAATGTGCTTCCAAATTCCCAAGGGAATGCTTTCAAAGTGTAAATGCTAGGGCCACCCTTCTCTTGTTACTCTACCCAGAAGATCTAGAGACCAAGAAATGTTCTTTTGGAAAAGCTCTTTAGGTAATTTTGATGAATGGCCACCTTTCTTTTTCCACACTTCATGCCATACTTCTTTAAGAATCTCTGCACTGTGAAATCCTTAAGAGCACAGATAGTGTGTGACACATGTCTCTTATTTCCACGTGGTTTACTATATCACCTTGACTTTGGTTAATTGAGTGCTCAATCAAGATGTTTTGATTATATGATTGATGAATTAAATGATTAAAAAGGGTAAAACAATAATAATAGTCTGTGAGTAGCCAAGAATTAATTGCACTGGACCTCCACTCCACATCTATATACTCACACCATGCTTGCTGCAAATTCCAAAAGCTTGATGAATCAACTTACTCTATATGTGGAACTATGGCCACTAATAGTCAAGACCAGTCAGTGATGCCAGACACCTAAGGAAAATGGATGACCTCTCACTTTTCCCAGACCACCAAAACACAGGCACCTTTGTTGTCATCATCATTAGATACCCTCGAGTTAGTTACAGTTCACAGCAACATTATATACAACAGAATAAAACACTGCCTGGTCCTACATCAGCCTCACAGTTGTTACATTTGAGCCCATTGCTGATGTCCCTGTACTAATCCATCTCATTGGGAGCTCTTTTTTTTTTTCACTGACCTGCCACTTTACCAAACATGATGTCCTTTTCCAGATATTGGTCCCTCCTGCTAACATATTCTAAGTATAGTAATATAGTGGATCAAAGCAAAACAAAGTCTTTGACAACTTCAATCTATTATCCATTTATCTTGATAGTATTATTTATTGGTCAAGTGGTGAGGATTTTCATTTTCTTCTCGTTGAGGTGCAACCCATACTGAGGACTGGTCTTTGATTTTCATTAGTAAGTGTTATAAGTCCTCTCAAGTGAGATTGTATCATTTGTATATTTCAGGTTGTTAAATGAATCTTCTAATCCTAATGCCATATAATCTTTCTTCATATAATACTTCTCTGATTATTTGCTCAGCTTACAAATTGAGTAAGTAGGGTGAAAAAAGTACCTTTTCTGATTATAAGTCATTTCCTAAATTTAAACCATTTAAACACACACCCGTTCTTATTTTAAACCATTCAGTACCACTTGTTCTTTCCAAATGATGGTCGCCTTTTGGTCTATGTACAGGTTCGTCATGAGCAACACTAATTTTCTGGAACACCCATTTTTTTGCCATATTATCCATAACTTGTCATGGTCCACAGAGTGAAATGTCTTTGTATAAACAATAAAGCACAGGTAAATATCTTTCTGGTATTGTCTGCTTTCAGGCAAGATCTACCAGACATCAGCAATGATATTCCTAGTTCCATGTCCTCATATGAATCAGACTTTAACCTCTGGCAGTTTCCTGTCAATGTACTATTGCAGCCATTTTTAAATTATCTTCAGCAAAACTTTAATTGCATGCAATACTAAACAATATTACTCAATTATTTTCACATTCCATTGGGTCACCTCTCTTTGGACTGGGCATAGATATGGGTCTCTTCCAATCAGTTGGCTAAGTAGCTGTCTTGCAAATTTCTGGGCATAGATGATTGTCTCTAGTGCTGCATCAGTTTGTTGAAACTTTTCATTTGTGTTCCGTCAATTCCCAGAGCCTTCTTCTTTGCCAATGCCTCAGTGCACCTTGGACTTCTTCATGCAGTACAATGATTATTGATTATGTGTTACCTCTTGAAATGGTTGAACATCAATCATTTCTTTTTGATGCAGTGACTCCATGTATTTCTTCTCTATTCTTTTGATCCTTTCTGCATTTTTCAATATTTTGCCCATTTTTGTTATTGTTGTTAAGTGCTGTTGAGTCAATTCCAACTCATAGCGACTCTGTATAGAGTTTCCGAGGAGCAACTGGTGAGCTTGAACCAACCTTGTGATTGAACTGAATTCGCAGTCCAGTGTATTAACCCATGGTGCCACCAGGGCTCCATTTTGCCCATAGCATCCATCAACATAGCAAACCAAGTCTTGAATTTTTTCTTCAGCTTTTCAGATTGAGAAATTCTGAGCATGTTCTTCCCTTTTGGTTTTCTAATTCCAGGTCTTTTCACATTTCATTATAATATTTGACTTTGTCTTCTCAAGCAGACTTTTGAAAATTTTTACTCAGCTCTTTTACAGCTTCATTTCTTCCATTTACTTTAGCCTCTCTAGACAGGAGAGCAAGTTTCAGAATGTCTTCTGACATCCATTCTGGAATTTTCTTTCTTTCTTGTCTTTTTAATCACCTTTGGCTTTCTTTCTGTATGATGTTCTTGCATCATCCCACAATGCTTCTGGTCTTTGGTCATTGGTGTCTAATGCATCAAATCTGTTCGTTCTTAAGATGGTCTCTAAATTCAGGTGGAATATGTCCAAAGTCTTATTTGGGCTCTTTTGGACTTGTTTTAATTTTCTTCAGCTTCAGTCTGAATTTGCATATGAATAATTGATGGTCTGTTCCACAGTCTGCTCCTGGCCTTGTTTTGACTGACGATATTGAGATTTTGTACTGACTCTTCCCACAGATGTAGTCAACTCAATTCCTTTGTATTTCTACTACTTAGGTCATTTGCTTATAATCATTTATGCTGGTTAAAAAAGACATTTGCAATGAATAAGTCATTGGTCTTGTAAAATTCTAACATGTGATCTCCAGCATAATTTCTATTCACAAAGGCCATATTTACCAATAACTTAGTCCTCCTCTTTGTTTCCAACTTTTGCATCCCAATCATTAATAATTATCAATACTTTTTTTGTTGTTCATTTGTTTTAAAACACAAGTTTATTATCTTACAGTTCTGGAGGTAAATCAGAGTTTTAGCAGGGCTGCATTCCCTTCTGTGGGCTCTACAGTCCATCTCCTTGCCTTTTCTGACTTTTCCTGAGCATGACTGCTACACAATGCAGAGCGCCACAAAATTAACTCCTACCAGGGGACTAATAACCAGAGAGCTCTGCACTGCAAGGAAAAAAGTCCACCAGGCACCAAAGGATTTCCCACTGTAATAAAGAATCTGACTCTATCTTTGCTGTTTGCTGATTTCTGTTTTAGCCTCACTTTTGCTTTTCCTTTTGACCCTACATCTAGACAGGCAAATAGAGATGCCTTCATGCATGCCTCTTTCTTTGGTGCTGGAGGGAAATATGAACCTCACAAACCTCTAGCCTGCGAATAGAAATTTTCCCCAGTTCTACTCCTTAGCTTTAAGACCCAACTTATTCCTTCTGCTTTGCTTAAACCAGACCATACTTGCTTACGATTGTCTAACTCTCCCTGGGAGGAGTAATAAACTTACTCTCAAATTCTCTTAGTAGATCATCAGCCTTGACATCAGAACCAAATTTCGGTCCTGTTTATGTAGGGTAAGCACAACACATCACATACATGACACATGTAGGGTACTTCCTAAGGGGAATGATGTTTTCATGCATAAAGTTTACCTTCAGTCTGAAGGTATCTCTACTTAAATAGGGCTCTCTTAGCTGTGATTCCTTCTGTACTTAACAAGGCCTTAGTGGCATGTGTCTTCTTCTGGGTTTACTGCACTCATATACCCTTATTTTATGTGAACACTGGTGGTGAACAAGTGTGCAATTCTGGATGAAAGCTTTCTGACATTCACTGCACTCATGAAGGCTTTATCTAGTGTGAACTTTTTGATGTTAATAGGTTAGATCTACAGGTAGAGGATTATTGATAATCTCTACATTGGACAGACTTTAGTATGAGCTCTTTTATGATGAGTAAGGGTGGAGTGTCAGATGAAAACTTTCCCACATTTGGTACAGTCCTACGGTCTTTCTCCAGTGTGAATTCAATTACGCAGAACAAGGTAGGGGCTTTGGCTGAAAGCTATGCCACATTTGCTGTATTCATAAGGCCTTTCTCTTGTATGGATTTTCTGATGTAATGCTATGTGAAGGCTTCCCTACATTTGCTGCCTCATATGACCTTTCTCTGCTGGGAAAAATCTGATGCCATACAAGGGCAGAGATTTCACTGAAGGCTTTCCAACAAACATTGAGCTCAAGGCCTTCCTCCAGTGTGAAATTTCTGGTACTGAATTAGCATGTAACTTTGACCAAAAGCTGTCCACATTCCATTCACTTGTAAGACCTTTTTCCAGAGTGAATTTTCCAATGGTTTTTCACTTTAGACAGGTGACAGAAGGCCTCTCACACTCCTTATATGCATGAGTGTGAATATTTTCTATGCGTAATGTTGTTAGGTGCCATAGACGTGGTTCTGACTCACAAAGACCCAGTGTACAACAGAAGGAAACAACGCCTGGTCCTGTGCCATCTTCACAATTACTGTTATGTTTGAACCTACTGTTGTTGCCACTGTGTCAATTCATTTAATTCATTTAATTAAGGGTCTTCCAATTTTTCACTTAGCCTCCATTTTACCAAGTGTGATGTTCTGCAAGGACTACTCCCTCCTGACAATGTGCTCAACATATGAGAGAGGAAGTCTCCCCATACTCGCTTCTAAGGAGCATTTTGGCAGTACTTCTTCCAAGACAGATTTGTTTGTTCATTTGACGATTCATAGTACTTGCAATATGCTTCACCAACACTACAGTTCAAACGCATCAATTCTTCTAGTCTTTCTTATTCATTATCCAACTTTCACATGCATATGAGGTGATATGAGTTGATTTCTCCTTGAAGCCATTTCTGCCTGTTGAGCAGCTAACAGGTCTCTGTTCAGCGTGAACCATCAGGTGGATGAGAGGGTGGAGGTCTTCAGGAAGGCTTTCCCACAGCCACTGCACTTGAAGGGTTTTCATGTGGCATGGATTCATGTGAACTGCTTGAGACTGGAGCTGTGTGGAAAGACCTCCCTGCATTACTCAGTGTTCCTGTGTGGATTCTCCCTGTTGTGAGTGGCCTGGTGCTAGAGGAAGTCATGGTTGTCTAGGACAGCCACATTCTCTGCTTGAGGAAAATTTCTATGCTGTGTGGCTCCTCTGATGCGTAATCCGAATTGAGGCAGCACATGTATCACAGGTGAAAGGTTTCTCTCCACTTTGAAGTACCAATTAAGTTGAAGGTTTGAGAGGAACCAGCATTCTGTCTATCACTGGTCTGTGCCCTGATGCGTTACCAGATACAAGATTTCTACAAAGAACAGATCACCCATGTTATAGGGATAAGCCTTCAAGCTAAAAGGACTAGCACTGGAGCTCCAGACATGTGATATTACTTCTCCAGAACTATTCTCACCTAACGGTGAATTCTCATCTTCCCTTCCATATGAAACAGCTGAGACGAACTCAGTAGCGTTGATGTTGCCAAGAGAACATGCGGAAAGAGATGGTATGCGAGGGGGGAATGGCCCCAAACCACCACTGATATCTGGATGAACTTGAGCAATGGCCAGTCCTTTCGAGTCTCAGTTTCCCACTGGGCAAAAATACCCAGGATTCTTTTCCTGAAAAGGCCTTGAATACGTACAGGCTCTCGGGGCCACCCATTTTACTGATGACAAACTGAGGTTCAGGAAGATAAAGACATTGTCCCAGTGTGAAAGGCAAGAGCCTTCTCAGTCTAACCCACTTTTGTCACTTAAGCCCTGGATGTTCAGGGCCCATAGCCTTCTGAACATCGTGCCTTCCCAATGATCTGGGCACCCCATTAGGCATACAAAGATGCTCATAGCCACAGGAAGATCCTTGGAAATGCTTCCTCTCCTGCGCTGTCATTGCCCAGCAACCAGTGAGGCTTTGTAGTTTGCACCACGAGTGCAGTTTCATCACAAGTCACTCTTCCCAGACTCCATGGCAAAAACCCAATTATCAATACCAAATTGATAACCAAATGGCAATCAATCTTGATTGCATGTTTGATCAATTTCAGACTGAAGAAGTTGGTAGAATTCTTCAATTTCATCATCTCTGCCTTTAGCAGTGTGCATAAATTTGAAGAATAATGATATTCATTGGTCTTCCTAGCAGGCATATGGATATTATCTTTTCACGGATAGCACTGTACTTCAAGATAGATCTTGAAATGCTCTTTTTGATGTTAACTGTGATGCCATTCTTCTTCAATTTGTTGTTCTCAGCATAGTAAACCATATGATTATCAGATTCAAAATAGTCAATACCAATCCATTTCAGCTCACTGGGCTAATGCACTGGATTGCAAAGTCAGTTTGAACTGCAAGGTTAGTGGTTCAAGCTCACCAGCTGCTCCTCGAAAACCCTTATATAGGTTGCTATGGGTCAGAACCGACTGGACAACACGTAACAACAAAACAACAATGCCTAGGATATCTATCAAGCTTTATGTGTTCCATTTCATTTTTGACAACTTCCAGTTTTCCTATTTGTACATTCCATGTTCCAATTATTAATGGATGTTTGAAGATGTTTCTCCTCATTTTGAGTTGTGTTCCATTAGCAAATGAAGGCCCTGGAAGCTTTGCTCCTTGTTCGTTTTCATCGGTCAACTCTACTTTGAGGAGGAAGCTCTTTCCCAGTTGTATGTCTTCCTTCCTGAGGGCCCCATCTTCTGGCACGATATTGACAATGTTCTACTTGCATTCATAAGGTTTTCAGTGACTAAAAATTCAGAAGTAATATGTCTCTCTTTCTTCCTAATCGCTCTAGTCTAGAACTCAGCTGAAGCCTGTCTACCATGGTGATCCTGCTGATATTTAAAATACCTGTGGCATAGCTTACAGCACTACAGCAACATACAAGTCACCACAGTATGACAAACTGAAAGATGAATGGGGCACGCACCCTTGCCCACTTCCAAATGCCACATACGAAAGAGCTTCAAAAAGTTCATGGAAAAATGAATTAAAAGATAATGGAATTTGTTCACATACTTTTTTAGGCTCCCTCACGTATTGGAAAATCTGGGCTGTGTCCAGGGCATTGGCAATATAAATCGTCAATTTCAAATACAAACAGACCTCTGGCTAAGAACTCTTTACTGAAGTTCCAGCTACCTCAAAACCTACTCTGCAAGTCCTTAAACATCTTCCATGCAAGGCTGACTGAATCTTGCTTTGACTCTGATATTTAAACATGTACCATCAGCAGATAACTAAAGAGCTAACAATAGCATATCACCGGGGTCAGAAGGAATAATATGACAGCCCAGATTGTGCATTGTATGATTCTGACATCTTTGTAAGCTTCAAATCTCTTCTATCCCAGACTGTCAATGGATCTGTTGCAGCAGCTCCCTAGAATGCAGGGCCTTATTAATAAGCGGCAATCATAAGCAGTTCATGGTGATTGATTCATGACATTGGTTTTGGTTACTTGTTCAGGGCTTAGAGGAAAAGGAATGCAGGGCAGATCCGTTTGACTGGGAGACACTTGGACGATAAAGCTTATCCTGGCATGTCAGTGAAGGTTCTGGCTGACAAGTAGATGAAAATACTGAGAACCCCAAAGGACTAGGACAGGAGAAGAAAGGTGCTGAAAAGAAGTAATTTCAGAGTTGGCAAAACACTAAATAGAAAGTATATTGACTGCATAAATTTGCCTTGGGCTGACTCTGCTGTCACCATTAAAAAAAAATCTTGGAAACATGAATGTGTTTTTAAAGATCATTAAGGTGGTATTTTAGGTTGGCTAAATCTAATTCTCAGGATCTAAAAGAGACCAGCCCAATGTAAAACTTTAGAAGGAAACTAAGACTTAATCTTGCTTAAAGACCCCTTAGTTTCACTTATACACACAAACTATCTAACACAGATGGGGGCCGCAAAGGACTCACTTGTTTCAGTCTGGACACTGGCATATACTCCTCTGGACCACTAGGACACTCATTGTTGAAATGCATCCTGCTGTAACTGAACCCACACCAACACTTCAGGTCTCATGAGCCTGAAGTCACACCACTGGGACTGCTAATGTGCGGACAAATTAATTTCCTAGTCCTGATTCCTTTAAAATAAAACAGCCTTCTCAGGCCAAAGAAATAAAGAAAAAAGGCAAAAGGAAAGAAAGAAAAGAAGGCAGGAAAGAAGGGGAAGGAATCAAGGAAGGCAGATAATGCTTCAGCAGATGGTGTTCATATGAGCTCTGAAGACTCCATGGAAAGGGCTTCAGAATAGGCTGGTAGGTTTGAACCACCAACCTTGAGGTTCAAACCAACCTTGTGGTCCAGTGCTTATCCTACAGTGCCACACCAGGGCACTCCTACCTGATCCTCATTCTCATATCCACCCCCACTCAGCCCCATCCCAATAAACCAAGAGATTCTGCAAAACTGGTTTGGTGAAGTTGTTGGGTGGAGAAGTATATTTCAACAACACTAGGTGGTTAGTGTTAGGTGGGAGACAGACACGTTTTAAAAGAACGTGATTTGGACTGAATCTGGAGACAGACACAAACAACATATTTCTCAATAATGAGAAAGAGATGAAGTCAGAATCATACTGGGTGGAGCAGAGTAAGAAGATGGGACAGAGTGATTTTCTCTAAAGCTAAAAGCTCTAGAAAGCTGACACAAGAATGTGACCTTAACATGGACTCTTCAAGGTGAAGTCGGGGTCACTTCATAGAAAATATACAAGGGGAAAGATGGGCCAGGAGTGGACATCTGAAAGAGTTAAAGGAAATTGTAAAGAAAATTTATATTGGTATGTGTTTTTATTATTTTAAATATCCCTCACCCTATTAAGAAGGCCTGGTGTGGCACTGTGGGTTAATGTGCCAGACCGCAAAGCCATTTGAATTGCAAGGTTGACGGTTCAAGCTCACTAGCTGCTCCTCAGAAACCCTACAGAAGGTCAGAAGCGACCCGATGGCAATTCACAACAACAACAACACCCTATTAAAAACCATAGATCGAGAACTTTTAAGTACTTTTCAAGTTAATCTATCCAAATCCATATCTCCCTAGAGGCAAAGTTTCACCTCCATTTGCCCATGACGAATTAACACCTTGAAAATATTAGGTTCAACATGCGCAGTTGTACCTGTTGTTGCTATTGTTAAGTCCCGTGGAGTCAGTTCTGACTCATAGCGGCCCTGTATAGGGTTTCCTAGGAGCAGCTGGTGAGTTTGAACCACTGGCCTTGTTAGCAGTCAAATATTTGTACCAATACCTAATAGTAATTATTAACTATAATTAATAGTAATGGAGTCCTGATGTGGCACTGTGGGTTAATGAGCCAGGCTGCAAAGCCATTTGAACTACAAGGTTGATGGTTCAAGCTCACCAGCTGCTCCTCAGAAACCCTACAGAGGGTCAGAAGTGACTCGATGACACTTCACAACAACAACAATAGTTAATAGTAAATGACAAGTGGAGGCGAAAGGCTGTGGATAAAGCACTGGAACACAAGGTCAGTGTGAGCCACATGGTCAGCAGTTCAAACTCACCAGATGCTCCTTGGAAACCCTATACAGGGGTGCTATGAGTCGGAACTGTCTTAATGTCACTTAGCAACAATAACAACAGAAGTGGTGCTATAGGATAAACATTGGACGGCTAAACTCAAGGTCGGCAGTTAAACCCACCTTGAAACCCTACACAGGGTTGCTACTTAACAACACCAGTCCTGATGAAATGTTCCACAGAAGCACCTTATCACACCTTTTCCCCCCATAACAGCTGCTGGTGAGCTGGAACAACTGACACCTACTTTTGAGGCCAGGATTCCTTGTAATGGTCCGTAAATGATCTTAAATCTCAGAGACTTCTTGGAATCATTTGGTAAGAATGATAGATACCGCTAAGAATTGGTATCAGTTCAGTTTTCCAGTTGCTTTCCTCTATAAGGGCTTCTCAGACCTGAGCAGGCAGCAGCCACCTTAAGAACTTGTTAAACAGATGGCTGCCCACCTCTTCCCAACCCCAACCCCCGAGATTCTGACTCTGCAAGTCTCGAGTAGTGCCTGAGAATCAGCATTTCTAACAGTTCCCAGGGGATGCTAAGTCTGTGGTCTGGTGCTAACATTGATTATTTCTTGGAGTCTGATTTTTGTGCTATAGGATAAGCACTGGACTGCTAACCACGAGGTCGCTGGTTCAAACCCACCAGTCACTTCATGAGAGAACAATGAGACTTGCACTTTATTCTCTGCAGGGCAGAGAGGGGCCAACTTCCCAACACAGGCTGAGGAATGTGGTACCAAGTTGGTGACCACTAGAATGATGTCAGTGGAGATCCAGGACTCCTGACCCCAAACTCATGTGCAAGAGAGCTAGAAAGGCAGTGCACGCACTCCTGTGTGCCTGCCTCCCTTCCTTGTTTCCTTTTGATCCTTTTGAAATCATTGATTTAAAAGTTAAAACAACAACAACAAAAAATGAACTGAAATTCACTAAGTACCAGTTGAAACGAGTCTCAATGCTGCGCTTATCCTGAATGCCAACAATGTGTTTTTCTTGAGCCTTTCCTAATGGGAAGAAATAGAGGTCCACCTGGGAATCTTCCCAGCATCCTTTACAGCGGTCAACTTCTATGGCTCAGGCTCCCACCCAACCCTGTCATTAAACAGAACGCTAGAATCTGACCAGCACAAGGACAAGGGCAACCATGAAAGTCAGGGGAAAACCTATCCGTCTCTCTGTCAATGGCACGCATCACTCTGATGCTTCAAGTACGATCTACACACATCATTTTGCTTGATTTATGGCCCTAATTAGATCCCAATGGCAGTATTCCATCGGCTAACAATGCATATCCTAATCACCTTTTCTTCATACAAATGATTTCTTTAACTTTGTATGCATAACTTAACAGCTTTTATTTTAAAAACTCATGTTAACAGCTTTCCTGTGGTAACCAGTAGGGGTGCTATGATAAGAATCTAATTTGCTGTAAAAATGACTCATTTGTCAAATAAGCATTAAAATAATTGTTCCCCTTTTGACTGTTACCCTGCTGTTTCCAGTCATTTTCCAAAACTAAATTATTTACTCATTTGAAAGTTCAGCTGTGCATATTTTAATTGATATTCCCTCATAGGACTCATATTGTTAATGACAATAATTAACCCGAAAAGGCTGCTAAATAATTATGCTGGAAAGATATGAAGTATTTGCACAGAAAGTAAAATCAGCATTTGAAAAACTATCAAAATGTAAAACTTTCATATTTTATGGCAAAGCAGAGTAATAGTTCATAATCAAATTAAAGAGAGAAAGGGAAAACGTAGATTATATGATTTGAAGCTGAATACTTTATGTTTTCAATATAGAAAAGTAGTCTAGCTAACAAGATTACTCTGTCATCTCAGTAAGCGCCCAATATTACTATTCTAGCTGGAAATATAAATTGTTCTCCAACACTTAGCATGGCTTAGAACTGGAGCAAACTAGCTCTCAAGTAGAACACCGAACACATATTCATTGCCTCTCTGCTAGATAAATCTTTCTGCAATGGGCTCAACAAGCTTCATGCATATCCAAAGAGACACAAACACTAGCCAGACTGTACCTGAGGAGTTCTTAGAACTTGCTGGAAAGTTCTAAGGAGATATGTTGTTGTTGTTATGTAACATGGAGTCGGTTTCGACTCATAGCGACCCTGTACAGGGTATCCGAGGCTGTAAATCTTTACCGGAGCAGAAAGCCTCATCTTTCTCCTGCGGAACAGCTGGTAGTTTCGAACTGCTGACTGTGAGATGAGCAGCCCAATTCGTAACCACTACGCTGCCAGAGCTTCTTGGGAGATATGGTGTTGTTGTTGTTGTTGTTGTGCCGTGGAGTTGGTTCTGACTCACAGCGACCCTGTACAGGGTTTCTGAGGCTGTAAATCTTTACAGGAGCAGAAAGCCTCATCTTTTCCCCCTGTAGAACAGCTGATAGTTTTGAACTTCTGACCCTGAGGTTAGCAGCCTGATTCATAACCACTACGCTGCCAGATATAGGAACTCTTTATCCTCTGGGATCCAAAGAGAGCAGAATTCAAAAGCTGTTTTCTCTAGAACTTGGCAAATTAGACAGACAAAGAAGGCACTACAGAGAACCCAGCACTCAGTAACATGGGGTCTTCCCTGGCCAATCTCCCAGGCCTTGCGCGTCCCTCGGATCCATCAGTCTTACATTCCCAAGGAGTCAGCTGGAGACCATTCATACAAGTGGGCAGTTACCACTTGAAGTGGGAGATAAGAACCTGGCTCTGACTGTCTCGTGAGTACTTTGGAACTAGAGCAAAAAGCAACTTTATAAAGCTACAGAATTGCTAAAACCTCATGCCAAGTCTTCCATTGGTTTATGCTTCCCATTGGGGACAATCAGCCAAATTTGACATTAAAAAAAAAAAAATGTCTCTGTCATTGCTCCCACAAAACTCAAACCCACTGCCATTAAGACAGTTCTGAATCTTAGTGACCCTACAGGATGGAGTAAAACTGCTCTCTAGGGTTCTCAAGACGGTAAATCTTTATAGGAGCAGATAGCTTCCTCTTTCTCCTGCGGTGTGGCTGGCAGGTTTGAACTATTGATCTTGCAGTTAGCAGCCCAACACTCGATCCACTGCACCACCAGCACTCCTTTTGCTTTAGTGTCCCTCATTTTTACCTTTCAAATGATACCACTGGTAGGATACTAATCTAATAAAAAATGATTATAATGCTTTGTTTTTATATTATTCTATTTATTTTGTCTCACAGGTGCAAAGATGAATGCTAATGGGGAGTAGAAAAATAACTTATGAATGCATGGCCACTCCCTCCTTCCACAAATATCTTCTGGAAACTAATGAAATAAATATATGGGTGAAGGTGGCCCTAATTATGCTTGTCGTTGAATAAACTTTCAACTGATAATAAAGAATGTGATTTGACTTTAATATCTATTTAGATTATTTCTAGAAGCCCATGACTGGTGCAAATGGCTAAACACTCAGCTACCAACCATAAATTGGGGGTTCAAATACCCCCTGAGGCACCTTGGAATAAAAAGGTCTAGCAATCTGCTTTCCAAGTTCACAGTCATGCAAACCTTGTGGAACACAGTTCTGCCTTGCAACACATGGGGTCACCATGAGTCTGAATTAACTCAACGGCAAATAGAAAAAGAAAAAGATTGTTCCTTTTTTACTGTCTTAAGCTAAGAAAGGCATCCCTCATATTAATCAAGGTGGTGGTGGTTATGTACCATGGAGTCAGTTCCGACTCACAGCAACCCTGTACAGGGTTTCCAAGGTTGTGAATCTTTACGGGAGCAGAAAGCCTCATCTTTCTCCCCTGGAACAGCTGGTAGTTTTGAACTGCTGACCCTGAGGTTAGCAGCCCAATTCATAACCACTATGCTACCAGAGCTCCTTAAATTAATCATATGAATATCAATTCATGTCAGATAAAATGAATACCATAGAACAACATGACAAAGATTGTAAGGTACACAACTGAAAATGAACTCATATTCTTTCTTTAAAAGAGAGCAAATAATTGCAAAACGAGAATAGGCAGAAGCAATGTAAGAAGATGTGGAATAAGAAAACTCAGAAATAAAAACATAGTCATTAAAATATAAACCAAACTTATATCAACAAACTAAAATCTAGCCTGGACAAATTCAGAAGAAAATGCTAGAATTACAAGTTTTATAAAGGAATTAATCCAGACCAAAGCTCAGAGAGATCACAGTAAGACAATAACAGGAAAGAAGAGCTAAGAGATATAGACTGAGGGGTCTACATCAGGGGTCAGCTGACTATGGCCTGTGGACCAAATTGAGCCCTCTACCTGTTTTTGTACAACTTTCTAATCTAAAATAGTATTCACAGTTTTTAATAGTCTGAACAAGATCAAAAGAAGAATATTTTATGACATGTGAAATTATTTAAAAATATAATTGTCAATATTCATAAATAAAACTTTATTAGGACACAGCCACATTAATTTGTTTACATATTGTTTATTGCTAGTTTTGTGTTACAGTGGTACAGTTGATTATTTACAATAGACAGAATTGTCCATAGAACTCATTTATATTTACTGTCTGATCCTTGACAGTAAATATCAATACAAGAACTACTAAAAAAAAGTTTTCAAATTCACATCTAACATTCTAGTTCCAGAAAGAAAGCATAAAGGGACTGGCAGAGGAGCTATATTTGAATAGGTAGCAAATGAGAACTTTCCAGAATTTAAAAAGATTTGGTAGTGTGAGAGGTTTAGTACTCTGCTTCTTAACTTTTCCTTATCTTAAGAATATTGATGGAACATTTGTTGGGCCATCATTGAATTGAGTTTTACAATCTAAGGTTCACAGCCAACTGTACTATTTCATTGGGCTGACCAGTTAATTAGACAACTCATCAATTTAGTCAACCATCTGTCGGTTCACTGACATGATTGTTAAATTCTGCTCAACAGCATCCAGAAATCCAAATCCCATAAATCTAAAAAATTCTCTAGGATCCTACAGGTTCATCTCACTAAATTCCTGCCTTCTCCTGCGAGTGTTCTGGCTCACTCTATTCCTTCTGCCAAGCATGCCCTTTCCACAGTTCTTCATAATGCTACTTTTTCTCATCTTTCAAATTTCAGCTAAGACATGATCTTACCCTCCCTCTCTTCATTCTGCAGATATGTTTTGAGTGGCTATCATATAGTAGATGCTCTGCTGGGTGCCAGGGTGACAAAGATATTCAAGTATCAGCTCATTCCTGCAAAGAATTTCCACATTTTATTGACACTTGGGCAACTGAACTATGCAATGATAAGAACTAAAATAAGGAAAAATAAGGGAAGAACATATAAAACTTCGGGTTTAGTGCAGTTGGGGAAGGCTTCCTCAGTGAAGAGAGACCTTAATGGAAGAATCCAAGATGAGTAGGAATTTGAGAAGGAGTAAAGTGGGTATGTGGTATAAAGAAGATGAGCGAACTCTAGGCAGAAGGGATATCATGCACAAGGCAAGTGGCATGGATTGTGTCCCGCCATAATATAGCTTGGCTGGGTCCTGATTCCGAATTGTTTGGCAGTTATGTAATGATGTAATTTAACAGTTATGTACTGATGTAATCATCCCCTATGAAGTGATCAGCCAATCAATTGTAAGGAGATTTTGGAGCTATTACTCAAGTCACTGCCCTGATTCAATGTAAGGGGAGTTTCTCTGGCGCATGACCTGCATCACCATTTATTGTACAAGAGATAAAAGGAGAGAGAAGAGGACAGAGAAGTAGAGTCCTGATAGCACCAAGAAAGAAGAGTCAGAAGCAGAGTTCAACCTTTGGACCTGGGATCCCTGTGCTGAGAACCTCCTAGACCTAGGGGAAGACTTATCAGTCTTATCAAGACACATGGAGATCTCCAAGCCATGCTCTAAAGGCTCACAGATGTTAAAAGGAGGCAAGGACCTTCTCCCAGAGCTGACAGAGAGAGAGAGAAAGCTTTCCCCTTAGAGCTGGCACCCTGAATTCAGACTTTGAAAAGTTTCATAACCTGTGAGAAAATCAATTTCTGCTCACTCAGGTAGTCCACTTGTAGTATTTCTGTTACAGCAGCACTGTCTAACTAAAAAAAGCAGAGAAGTGAGAGAGGGCATTCAACTTCACAATGTCTGTGTAGTTGGAGGGTACAGGCTGGCTGGACATGTGGGAGGGTGATTAGTAATAAAGGAAGCTTACAAGGCAAAATAGGAGCTAGATCATTAAGAACCACTTAAAATATTATTAAGAAACCTGGAGGTTTTCCACAGGTAGAAAGAGGAGTTTTGGAAGATTGTATGCTGAGAGTACACTGTGATTACATTTGAACTTTAAAAAGAAAGATGGCTCTGACAGTAGTGAGGAAGATGGTTTAGTGAGGGCAAACCAGGAAGCAAAGGAGTCAGACTACCCGTAGGAGACAGTTGGAATAGTGATTTGGGGGATAACAGATGTGGATAAAGTTAAGGGGTGTTAGGAAACTGGCTCAAAAGGACTTGGTTTTGATTGGAATTTGAAGACCTGGAGATGACAAAACAATCCCGCAGATAATTTTTGTTGTTGTTAAGTGCCATCGAGTGGATTCTGACCCATAGCAACCCTATATAGGGTTTCCAAAGAGCAGTAGAGATAACAGTGTCACCCAGTGATGTAGAGAATAGAATGCAAGAGCAGGAGAAGTAGGTGGGTTTGGTTTGGAAATATGTTGAGTTGGTGGTGCCTGTGAAATAACCAAGGAGAGATATATGGCATTGTTGTTGAGCGTCATCAAGTCAGTCCTCACTCATCACAACCCTGTATAAGCTTTCCAAGAGCAACTGGGGAGCTTGAAATGCCAACTTTGTGATTACCAGCCAATTGTTGTTGTTGTTAAGTGCTGTCGAGTCGGTTCCGACCCATAGCGACCCCGTACAGGGTTTCCGAGGGTGTAAATCCTTACAGGAGTAGAAAGCCTCATCTTTCTCCCACGGAGCGGCTGGTAGTTTCGAACTGCTGACCTTAAGGTTCGCAGCCCGATTCATAACCACTACGCTACCAGAGCTCCTACCAGCCAATAGGCAGATGGATATTTGGGCTGGAATGCAAGAGAGGGGTCTGAGTTGGAAGTATGATTTGGTATGATAAATGAAATCATTCTATCCCTGTGGTTCCCAGAGAGTGTAGAATATTGAGGAATGCCAACTTTTACAGCCTCAAAAGAAGAAGAACCCACAAAAGAGAGTTGTAATGCATAACCAGAGATATAAGAGCTATACCAGAAAAGTGTAGTTTCTTGAAAATCACAAGAAGAAAGAGTTTATGATGGGACAGAGTCATCTACAACTTCAAATACTTAAACATGGCAAGTCACAGAGAAGAAGTAGACACTTGATTGAATAACATGCAGATAGTATTTTCTGGGAAACGTGGAAAACAACAGACTGTTTGCAATAGTACTGCTTTTCTTGCTTTCAGCAGTTCCTCTTTTTGTTGTTAAGTGTGATCAAGTCAGTTCTGACTCACAGCGGCCCTGTATAAGGTTTCCAAGGAGCAGCTGGTGGATTTGAACTGCTGATCTTGTGGTTCACAGTCCATTACTGATCCTACAGCACCATACCATTGCCTACTTGTCTGGAAAATACAGTAAGATCCTTGAAGGCAAAGGCTGTTTACCTTTGTCTCCCCAGCACCTAACAGAGCACCTGCTATGAAGCAGACACTCAATAAATATTTGCAGAATTAATAGTGAATGAATAAGATCATGTCTTAGCTGAGTCTTGAAAGTTGATGAAAATGTGGTATCATGAAGAACGATGGAAAAGACATGTCTGGCAAAAGAAATAAAGTGAGTAAGAAAACTGGTTTCTGTGACCAAACACCTCACTTATTACTAGAACAAAGAACCAGGTGTGCCAAAAACAAAAGTGAGAATTATGGAGTCAGGAAAGGCAGACGTGTTCTGAGACTGTGTACAAACATCCCAGGTGGGGGCAGGAATTCAGTGAGATGGATGATTAAGGTGAAGAAACAGTGTCATAGCTAATCACTCCTAGAAGTTGGTTGTGAAGCTGAGGGGGCAGGTAGGGCTTACAGCTATATGAGGAGAGTGTCAAGAGTTGACATCATAGTGTTTTCTTATTTAATAAAAGTTACTTGATCAATTAAACATTTATAGGTAAGAGTAAGGAAATAGGAGAACGAGCAAGATCCCTGAGGAGGTACTAGGAACAAGTCTAGAGCTGCATTGTCCATTGACATAGCCACTAGCCACAGGTGATTCTTTACACTTAAAGCAACAAAATTCAATAAAACATAAATGCTAACTCTTCAGAGGAGCCAGATTTCCAATGAACTCAAGTGACTCATGTCTACCATATTGTATACTGTAGATAAATTATTTCTTCATCTCAGCAGAAAGTTCCACTGGACCCCTACGGTAGAGGGAACAACTTGCTTTGGTTTCAGCAAGAAAGGGCAGAGTTCACCCATTATGAAAAGAGACATGCAGAAAGGCTAGGCATTGATGTAGGCAGATAAATTAGTCTGGTGGCCGGAAACTGAAGGTTACTATCTTGTTCTAGTTTTCTCTCTGAAGTTAGAGGCAAGGTCTGCTAATGAGAAGATGCTTGACTAGGATATAAAAAGATGATGAAGGAACATTGCAGTAGCTGTCATATAAAATCAGATAAAGATAAAAGATCTGATTGTTGTTGTTGTTGTTGTTAAGTGCCATGAAGTCAGTTCTGACTTGTACTGAATCTATACAGGATTTCCAAGGAGTGACTGGGGGGTTTGAACCACTGACCTTGTGGTTCCACCATTTATCCTACAGTGCCACATATTAGAAGGCTATAAAAATAAAATCAAAAAGAACCCACTGCTATTGAGTTGGTTATAGCTCACAGTGACCCCATAGAACAGAGTAGAACTGTTCTGTAGGGTTTACAATGCTGTAAAATTTTACACAAGCAGAAGGCATCTCATCTTTCTCCTGGCGAGTGGTTGATGGATTCGTACCACCAAACTTTCCGTTAGCAGCCCAATTCCAGACCTTGAATTTGTAGCAGCCCCATCTCTCATTAGTCAGAGATGGAGCAGATAAATTCCACGATGGATGTTTTACTTGAAAAATGATGAACCCAAGGAGTCAAAGAGACTTTCAAAAGAGAGTTTGAAAAATAGATCATAGAACCAGGATAAGTAGGCAAGAAAGTGAAGACAAGAGAAATCAGAACACTAAGAGAGGGTTGAACAACACGAGTCAACCTAAAGAGCAAAGACTTTAGGGGTCCAGAAGGATAGGAAGGCAAAGTCAAATTGTAGAATAGCAGCGGTCTCCTAAGCAGAGCGGTAGTGGTGACATGAAGGTCTATTGAGTAGCCAGGGGACGAGGTGGATGGAACTAAGTGAAGACTAAGATTAGGGACTGTAGCCATCAAGGAACTAGGTTGCCAGTAAGCGAATGGCTCATCATTTAAAGACGTTTTCACCCCAGATGATGGGAAATCTTGGCTTGAGAATAGAAAAGAAGACTGAGTCAGATGTTGATGTCTCCAGTGACAGAGAAGCCCCGCCATTGGAAGACCTTAGCATAAGGAGAGGCAGAAGGCAGCATAATTGGATGTCATGAGCCTTAAAAAAGGGAAAGCAAATGCATGCACATAGTAGAGCGAAATTATTATGATATGTATGTTGTCGTCATTGTTGTTGTTGTTGTTGTTGTTACCTGCTGTCACGTCTGTTTCAATTTCTGGAGATCTTGTATAAGTTTTCTGAAGCTGTAAATTTTTACAGGAGCAGAAATCTTCATATTTCTAAAGGGGGACTAGAACCCACAACCTTGTGATTTGAAGTCCAGTGCTTATCCTAAAGAAAAACATATGAGTATAATACTTGTATGTTGTTATTAAGTGCCATTGAGTTGGTTCCAACTCAAAGAAATCCTGTATAGGGTTTCCAAGGAGCAGCTGGTGGGTTTGAACTTCTGACTATGAGATTAGCAGTCTAGTGCTTATTCTACAGTGTCACACCATATTGTGTATTATGTATAGTAATCATGACAGGGTCATAGTCTAAAAGGGATCTTAAGGAGTCAAGCAAATGCTAATGGCAACTTCCAAACTAGAGCCGTGTCAGGTCATATTGGGTGCTGGGAACTAGCTGCAGAAGAAGGGAAGGGGAAAGCCAGGAGTTTTGCTTATACTACAAAGTGGATGCCAGGACAGGGAAGAGACTGAAAATGGATAAGAAAGACTTTATTGCCAAATCGGGATTCCAGGAAGCAAAGTGGAAAGGTTAAGGAGGGAAGGACCCTGGAGACATTGTATCAGTTCCATTTACATCATTCATTCATTCATTCAATTAGTAGTTAAGAATGTCTTCCAAGTGATGAGCCATGTGCTTGGAGCTGAGGATGTAAGGACCTTCTCCCCAAGGCATGTTCCATCAGTGTAGAGTAGGTGGGGGCACAGTTCGAACTTCCTGACATTATCAGAGGGGAAGATGCACCAAAGTGACTCCAGGGTCAACAGCAGTGGCAGCAGCCAGGCCTGCTTTTCAGGGGCGGTGCCATCAAGTCAGTGGTGCCATTTGGTTGACTTCTCCCATCACTCAGCAGTAACTCATCATTACCACTATCATTCCCACCCTGTCACCTGACAGGGTGCAGGCGGGCTGGCCAGCTACATTGCCATGGCAGAAAGGAGTGCCTTTGCCTTGGACAATGGAAGAAAGGCTGAGCTTCGGGAAGCCAAGTGGGGCAGAATGGGAGAAGTGGGCAGCAGGACGTGGTGCTTGGCCCTGTGTGGGACAGGGCAGAAGCACAGTGCACGTGACTCTGCCTTCCAGGAGTAGAAGTTCACCACCCTATCCTGCCCACTGGGAGGGAGATGAAACCATGAATTACCTTACTGGTGACACTAACTCTTCTGCGACCACTCTCCATCCATTCATTATAAGCTATCCTGACACTCCTTCTAAGCATCTGCCCAGGACATCACAGTGGGTGTCAAGACTGTGACTTCCCCGAGCAGAGACATGAGGTGGTGATGGCATTGGCTACAAGCATCTGCTGCAAGGACTCTCGGGTCATTGGAGAATTAAGGTACTAATGCAAACTGTTGCCAACACTCTGTACACATGCAAATAGAGAGAGAAATAAATCCTACACCAGATGCCCCGTCAAATCCTTTCTTTTTTAGATGCCAATGTGAAACAACAAAGAAAGTAAGCAAACATGAAATTCACCCTCAGAAGGATAACTGTGCTCTATTCATGGGACTGTCTCCAGCAGATTAAAATCTCCGAAGTAAGAATCCTATCTAACTCTTCTGTACCTGACACTGCTGGGCATAGGATCCAACACAGAGTGAGCATTCAATAAACAGGAGTTGAACTGAAATGAACCGAACCAAACAAATGACATTTATATGATATTTAACAGCTGACCAAGTTATTTAAAATTAATTATCCCAGGGTTATAAAAACAAGGTAATCATTATCTTGAGTCTCTTTTCTTAAGTGTTCATTATCAGGTGCTGTTGTGAATGGTAAGTGCCATTGAGGGTTTCCAGGGAGCAACTGGTGGGGTTGAACTGCCAACCTTGTGGCTTGCAGTCCTGTGTTGATCCTACAATACCACACCAGAAGTGCCTATATAACTATTTACCTCACTATACAAATGAAAAAGGAACCCTGGTGGTACAGTGATGAAGCACTCAAGTGCTAATCCCAGAAGGTCAAGTGCTAATAGACCAGTGACTCAACAGGAGAAAAAAATCTAGCAATCTGTTTCCTTAAAATTATTGTCTAGAAAACCCTATCACATGGGGCCACCCAACAACAACATATGTAGATGAGAAAAGTTAGGTTCAAAAAGTTCAGTTACTTGTTTTGGGCTAGCCAACTAGTTATCAGTGGAGACAGGCCTAGAATCTATCTAATTTTGGAAAGTTTCTGCCACAAAATGCTGTAGTCCACAGGGAGTTAATTCCTTGGTGGGTAGTAAGTATGAAAAAAAAATTAGGCTCTAGACAACAGTAATAATCATGATCACTTACTGTCCCTCACTCTGTGCCAGGTTTTACCTGTAAAATCTCTAATACAACAATCTATTGAATGCCCTTCCTTATTCCCATTTAATACACAAAGAAATGGAGAATCAGAAAGACTCTTTAATTTGTTCAAGTTCACAGAGCAAGATGTACAAGACAAATTCCAGCTTGAAACCCAAATCTGTCTGTGGTCCATGTCGGAATTCTTTCTTCCATTCTATCCTATCCAGAACCATCCTATGTTAGTTAGTCCCTGAGTCTACATCCTAATAGTTCTGAAATTAATGACCAGGAAGGATGGCGACCTGAGTGCTAAGAGTCAACATCAGTTTGTTGGTAGCTACCCAACATTGACTAGGGGATAAATAAGGAAAACGTAACCAGAAGAAAGAAAGAAAAGATCACTCATAAAGTCTTTCATTCATCAAATACTTAGTCAGTGCCTATTGTGCGCTGGCCACTGTTATAGGTATTGAGGATAAAGCAGAGTATGAAGCATTGTCCCCAAGCTCATGAAGCTTCTATTCCTACAAATCCCTGCCGTCTTATGGTCCACAGTCTAGCTCCAGGCACCTCGGTCCACCTGTACAGCAATGCCTGCAAATCTGCAAAGGATGCTCAGGCTCTCCTGCACCCACACCTAAGGAAAGGCAGGCTGTCATGTAATCAGAACCCTCACAAGGATATGCAGGGACTGGATTTTAATCGGGCTGGGAAAATTGGACCCTCATGGTCATTTGAGAGAATATACTCAGCCACCATGTCTGTTCGTCAGTGGGGTGTGCATTTTAGTGAAGAAAGCAGATGGTGAACAAGTCTCGGAAATGGGGCGCTGAACTGAGCCACAGGTACTCAAATGACCTGTTCTTCCTTCAGCTTCAGTCTGCATGAAGGGGCTTAAGATAAGGGAATTTTTCATGAACTTTCTGACCCCCAGGTAGTTCACTGTGTGCCTTACCTAAGGGAGCCAAGAGGAGATTGTGCCTCTAAACCTCAACCTTCAGAAATGGCTTTGTTTCCTTTTTAAAGACTTTCCTATTACTGCCCGCCCCTCCTTCACTAGGACTGTCCTCCTCACTGCCAAACTTATTTTTATGGTTCATCTCTTAGACAAGTACAAAATAGTGTTGGCACCAAATGCGCTCTCTTTCTCATTGGTCACTGGCACAACATCTGCATGTGCAGTGGGAACAGTAAACACTGTAGGTTAAGTAATTCATTACAAATATTTTCCTTGAGCTTTGAAACTTTTCAAACAAACAACAACAATTGTATCATAATAACCTTCCAGAGGTTAACAGCAGGCAGGTGGTCAGGTTCACTTGTAATGCAAACCAGGCAGTTGTTTGATTATAAACCTTTGATTCTTATGGAGATCTGGGGAAAACTCCTTGCAAGGAGGAAAAAAAAAGAAAGGGTCTTCTCTGAAAAATCCCTGATGAAACAACACATAAATGTCAAATGACAAAAATAAGGAAGTGTGTCATAGACTAAGCATTTTAATGTCTTTTCTGGCTTCCCAGAGTACTCTCTGGACCTAGCTGTATTAATGGCACCGATTCTTGAAGAGGCTGTGCACAGCGTGAATTTTTATGACCCAAATAAAACTCAGAGAGGGTCACTTTCTCTTCCATAGTCAGTGTCCATAGCAGATGTGTGGGAGACTCACATTTCAAAGAAGCCACCCCTGTCAGCCTTTTACCTGGATCCAGAGGGTATGAGGGCACGTGTGAAGATGGAAGGAAACCCAGAGCATTAGTCTGTCTGTCTCCAAGCCATTAAGAGTCCTGGGAATTCCCCTGGGAAGCCTTGGCAGAGACAGCAATCTCCAAGGCCTGATAAACTGGTTGGAGAGAAGGGTGGATGAAAAGTTTCTAATCAAAACCTTACAGCATTAGTACCACGTGGCCCCACAGATTGATAGCTATGACTGCTTTCTTCCCCTCCTGGTGAAATGGGACAAAAGAAAAGCGCTCCTAAATCAGCATTTAATTACTGGTCTATTATATTACAATCAGAAACATTTCAGAAAGAAAAGAAAATAAAGTTGAACCATTCTATGCTGAGATCTGTGGCAAGTGGTGAAATGCAAAAACTTTAGGATTCCAAGGAAAACAGGAGCCATGCAATGGCAATTACTTTTTTTTTTAAAGGGAAATAAGGAATGAAAATGGAAAGTGTGGAAGAGAGGTTTCCGCTGTAGTTTTAAGTATAGTTATGGAGTCTCTGGGTAGTACATGTTGTTGATGAACTTGACTGCTAACCAAAAAGTTGTAGGTTCCTGTCCACCCAGAGGTACCTCAGAAGAGAGGTCTGGTGATTGTTTTCTAAAAAGTCAGCCATTGAAAATCCTATGGAGAACAGTTGTGCTCTGACACAGGTAGGGTTGCCGTGAGCCAGAGCTGACTTCAGAACAACTCATTAGTTTAGTCCCAATACTTTAGAAAGGTGGGACCACAGGGTATGAAAATAGTTTTTGATTTGTTTTCTTACTAGACCAGAAAGACAAAAGAAAGCAAAAAGTTAAATCACCACAGAGAGGATGGATTTAAAAAAAATAACAACAACAACAACAACAACAAAATCAAGATATTTAACAAGTACTTGGGGCTTTCTACTAATTTGCAGGAAGATGGTTATAGGGTTAACAGTACTCAGTTCTGATAAAAAATGAAGGTAATGTCTGTTGAGGAATCCCTTGGTGGTATAAATGGTTAATGTGCTTGGCTGTTAACAAAAAGGTTAGAGGTTCAAGTCCATCTAGAGGTATGTCAGAAAAAGGCCTGGTTATTTACTTCCAAAGTATCTGCTATTGAAAACGGTATGGAGTAGTTCCACTGACACACTTGGGGCTGCCGTAAGGTGGAGTCTATTCCACAGCAACTGACCGAAGTCTTTTAAGAGCTTTTACACTGTAGCAGAATCAGACATTGTTGTTGTTAAGTGTGGTCGAGTCAGTTCAGACTCAGAGATCCTTTGAGGCACTGCTGGTGAGTTTGAACCACCAGCCTTGCAGTTCAAACCATCCTTACAGTTCAGCGATTATCCTACAGTGCCACACCAGGACATTAGCTACTTCTTAATTGCTGGGTACCCTGAAGGTAAGAAAAGTGCAATTCATTAAATATTTATTGAAAGCCAATCTTCTACTCTGTTATGCAATATGGAAGAGCCCTAGTGACATCCTGGTTAAGCATTAGACGGGGTAGACGGTAGACGGGAACCAAAAGGTCAGCAATTTAAACCCAGCCAGTAGCTCTGGGAGAAAAAAGCTGATGATCTATTCCTGTAAAGATTACAGCCTAGGAAACCCTATGGGGCACTTCCAGTCTATCATATAAGGTCATTATGAGTTCAATCCTGGACTCCTGGTGTGGTGCTGTAGGATAAGCACTGGAATGCATACCATAAGGTCAGCAGTTCAAACCCACCAGTTACTCGGAAACCCTGTCACTATGAGTTGGAATCGACTCAATGACACATAACACCATTGATGACACGAGTTAAAACTAGAGGCTTGATCAGATTCGGGTTTGATTTTTTTTTTCCCCCAAGATGCAGTTGTTGTTGTTGCTAAGTAACATGTCACCAGTTCTGGTCCGTAGTAACCCTTTATAGGGTTTCCAAGAAGTGGATGGTGAGTTTGAACTGCCAACCTTGTGGTTAGCAGTCCAGTCCACCATAACTTCAAGATGGAGTTGGTACTTCCATTAATAGGCACATAATCTGGTTCTCTCTTTCATTGAGATGTATTCTGATGATCAGTATACATTGCTGTTGTTGTAGTTAGTACCATTGAGTCAGTTCCAACCCATAGCGACCCTGTATAGGGTTTCTGAAGAGTCACTGATGGGTTTGAACCACCAACTTTTCTATTAGCAGTCCAGTGCTTATCCTACAGCACTGTGCAGGACTCCACTATCTAAGTTGTTGTTGTTATTAAATGCCATCAAGTTGATTCCAACTCAAATGACCCTTTATAAAGTTGAGTGATTGGCGGGTGTGAGAAATGTTTTCTATACTAACAAATGCTCAAGTAATCCAGACTATACTCATTTTAGTGAGAGAGAGGTTTTCTTTATTCAATTTTGCAAAATCGGGCACCCAACCCAGTAGACACAGGCAGAGATGTGCCACATGGCTAGCCCGCAAACAATTTTATTCCCCTGTCCCTAAAAATCCCCTCCTCCAGTCCTCCTTCCACTGGGTATTAAAAGGTCACATTCTCCTTCCAAAGTCCACTAGTCCTCCTTACTGTGAACACTCATTTAAAATTAGTTTCCTCCTTCCCTCATGAACCTCTCCAATTTCTTTGTTGGTTGTATTTTTATTTTAAAGTACCTAGTAGGTCAGGTCAAACTAGTTCTTCACCTCTTTTTGTTATCCGAACCTGCTACCCCCAAGACTTCCCTAAGTCCTGAAGATGGACCACACCCACAAGAGTTATTTCTCACAGTAGGTTTGAACCACCAACCTTGTGATTAGCACTCTAGTACTCATCCTACAGGGAGCTCTGGTAGCATAATAGTTACTAATCAGGCTGCAAATCGCAAGGTCAGCAGTTAGAAACTACCAGCTGTTCCATGGGAGAAAGATGAGGCTTTTTGCTCCCATAAATATTTACAGCCTGAGAAACCCTTACAGGGTCGCCATGAGTCAGAACCGACTCCACAGCACATAACCATCACCACTCATCCTAGAGCAAGACACTAGGACTCAGTATGTAGATTAAGAGTTTGCAAACTACATCGTGTAGACAAAATCTAGTTAGCATCCATCAGATTTGTAAATAAAATTGGATTAGGACATAGGCATGCCCATTCGTGTACATACTGTCTGGGTTGGCTTTTAACTCCAACTGCAGAGCTGACAAGCTGTGGCAGAGACTGCAAGGCCTGTTAAGAGTGCAGCCTTCACTGTCTGATTCTTTACACAATAAGTTTGCTGACTCCTGATAAGATCCATCAAGATTTCAAAATAGTGATTTTCTAATTCTATGCTTTTGTTTTGTTTTTATTAGCTGAAATACTTCTATAAAGAGAAGCTTTCCCTCATCAACTACCTGTATTAGGTTATCTGAGGGAGCAATAATGTAGGAAAAGCAGGGTACCTACTAGATCCCAGTGTGGCACTGTGGGTTAACACGCAGGACTGCCAGGTCTGTTTGAACCACAAGGTTGGTGGTTCAAGCTCACCATCTGCTCCTCAGAAGTCCTGACTTGATGACACAACACGATCAATTTTTAACACGAGGTCATTTTTTAACATTCTCCACAGGTTACCAGTAAGATTTTGTTTGTTTTGTTTTATTAGTTGCTTGGTTGGCTGGTTCTGCTGTTTTTAAGTATCCTTATGAATTTATCATTTTTAAAATACTTGATTTGGTATTTAAATTCATCATACTCAGTCCTTACAAATGTTCAGATTGTCACATCTTTTACAAGTGGAACTTTATTAAATGATCTCTTGTATCCTTTTAAAATTATCCTCATGATATTCAGAAATTTATAGCAACCTGGTCTAACAAAATGTTCGGAACTCATCTTGTACATTCTTTCCTCATACATGAATCACCCATTTCTCCAAGGAGCCATGGTCCCTTGGTAGGAAATGGTGTTTAATGAACACAATCTGGATGCCTGAGCTACATACTGATACTATTGTTGTTGTTAAGTGCTGTCAAGTCGGTTCCAACTCATAGTGATCCTATATAGGGTGTTCAAGGAGTGACTGGTGAGTTTGAATTACCAATCTTGTGGTTCAAACTGATTTTGTAGTCTAGCGCATTAACCCACAGCACCAAACCAGGACTCCACATACTGATACTTGCTGTTGTTATGTGCTGTGGAGTCAGTTCTGACTCATAGCAACACTGCATAGGGTTTCCCAGGCTGTAAATCTTTACAGGAGCAGAAAGCCTCATCTTACTGGGTGGTCATTATTTCTAAGTCTTTTCAGAGGATAGGACTGAAGATGTGTGGGGTTGGTTTTGTTTTGTATGTTTGTTTTAATTTGCTTTTTAAAGAAAGAACAGCATGAGCTTGCACTAATTTATCCAATTGAAATTCAGGACCACAGAAGTTTTCCTTTATGTCATTTATTTTTAATTATTTATTTTTTCAAACTACTCTGAAAAATCTCAATTCTAGACAGAGCATTGTTGTTGTTGTTGTTAAGTGCCATCGAGTCGGGTCCGACCTATAGCGACTCTGTACAGGGTTTCCGAGGGTGTAAATCTTTACGGGAGTAGAAAGCCTCATCTTTCTCCCACGGAGCATATATATACTCAAATGAGTGTATACATATATATATATATATACATATACAAATGAGTATATATACTCATTTGATTTATACCATACACACACACAACAACAACTGCAGGATCCGGATAATGTGACTAATGAAAATAGCTGAAGATTGTTTTTGAAGTTCTTTTTGCTACTAGAGAATATCTCACTAGACTTATCCAGTCAAGTCACTCTAATAAAGTTCAGCTATGATGAAGTAGGACATTTTGACATGACCATTTCAAAACAACTCAAACTGTTAAAGCATTGTTTTTATTACCAAGTAATATTTGCAACAGAAACCACAGATCCCCACCCAATTTCTGAGCCACATCCCAGATTGGGGGAAGGATGGGGTGAGACTCAAAAATGAGGTGTGTCCATTGTATACCTCACATGGTAATTTTAAAATATTTACATTTTTTTTTTTCTTAGGAGGATATATCATATTATTTCATTTTATTTCCTTTCCAAAGCACAAATTCCCCTAGGAGAAATAATAATAACAACAATAATAACCATCATCATTTGAACTACCACTAGTGGGGTTGTATACTGTGGAGTCAATTCTAACTCTTAGTAACCCTGTATAGGGTTTCCTAGGTTGCAAATCTGTATAGGAACAGAATGCCTCATCTTTTTTTTTCCCCATTAACGTAGATTTAGATTTAGATTAGAAATCCTGCCCTTACAGTTTACCACCCAACTTGTAACCCACCATGCTACCAGGGCTATCCTTTAGTATTAATGGGAGTCCTGGAGTGGTACTGTAGGATAAACGCTTCACTTACAAGGCTGGTGGTTCAAACCCAAAAGTTGCTCCTTGGAAACCCGATACACAGAGTTGCTATGAGTGGGAACTGACTCAATGGCACATAACAATAACAGAAATAAGGAAAGGAAGTCACTAACTAAACTAGCTGTTGGTATGTGCTGTATTCAGTTGTGATTTACAGCAAGACTCTGTATAGGGTTTCCGAGGCTTTAAATCTTTACCAGAGCAGAAAAAAACTCATCTTTCTCCTATTAAACTAACTTGCTTTTGTTATTGTTAAGTATCTTTGAGTCGATTCCGACTTATAGCGACCCTGTATAGGGTTTCCAAGGCTTTACATCTTTGAGTGAGCAGAAAATCTCATGTTTCTCCCATGTAGAGTCTGGAGGTATCCAACTGCGGACCTTACAATTTGCAGTTTAGTGTTTATCAGATGGAGCCACAGAGTTTTCCCAGTCTATTTGATAAGCCTTCTTTAAATCACCAAATGACTTTTGAGAGAGAGGGCTTTTAACAAAGATGTGTGTCTGCCTCCTTCTCTTCTCTGCTCCCCTTCTCCCCTGCCTGGAACTGTCAGGAGTGTGTGCACCGTCATTTTCTGTAAATAAAGCTTTAATGCAACACAGCTATGCGCATTCGTTTATGTATTATTTTTCACTCCAATGGCAGTTTAAGCGATTGCAAAAGAGATTTGTTGCTGTTGTTAAGTACTGTGGAGTTGGTCCTGCCTCATAGTGACCCTGAACAGGGTTCCCAAGGCTGTAAAGCTTTATGGGACCAGAAAGCCTCATCTTTCTCCCGCGGAACAGCTGGTAGTTTCAAACTATGTGCTTCAAAATTTAGAATACAAAAAAAAAAAAAAATTGTTACTTATAGTAGGCCGTTTAGAGAACAAAATTGTTTATGACTGCTGTAAGTTACGGGTTGAATCTATACCTGCCAGGTTATAGGTTGGCCCTCGAGTTTAAATTATCACAAAACTTTAAACTTACCCAGAATAAGCTCCTTTCATAAATGGGATCTAAAAAGTCTCCGCAACTCAAGCTTAAGAAGTGCCACTGAGAGTAATACAATTATCATAAGGTTCAGTCTGCAGTTTTTTGAAAGTTGTGAAATAAACAAAAAATTTCCTTTTAAACAGGAAACAACTGGAAATATCAAAGTACTTTAATTAATGATAATAATAGCTACCATTATTGCATGCTTTTCATTTGCTAGGAGTGATTTAATTCTTCTATCAACACTCAGAGGTGGGCACTATTATGATTTACATTTTACAATAGAAAAAAACAAAACTTCAAAAGAATAAGACAGTTTCTCAGTACCAGACAGGTAGATAGTAAAAGCTCTGAAACACAAACCCAAAATTTGGCAAAAACCTGTACTAAACCACTAGCCTATGCTACTCCTAAGCCAAGACAATGTGGTTCCTCATCACCCCAAACGTAGACTCTGAATGGTTCCTCAGAAAGAGTGTATCCTTGTTGTTCTGGATCCAGACTACCTAGAGACAGAACTAGTGTGAGTTACATGAGAAGAGAAGAATCTGTTTAGAAAATGATAAGACAACTTCTTTCATTAAAGAGGGGTCCAATTAAGTAGGGCAGTCCAAACACAGACATTTATTCTTTTTTTTTTTTCCTTTACCCACACTAAAATAACAGAAACTCCGCTTGAGAAAGATGAGGCATTCTGATCCCATAAAGATTTACAGACTCGGAAAACCTATGCAGGGTCACTATGGGTCAGAACTGACTCCAAAGCACACCACCACCACCACCAAAAACAAGGAAGTAGGCGAGAAGACATCAGCAGATGAGAAATGTTAATCCACTTTAGTGTTGTTGTTGCTGTTGTTAGGTGCTGCTAAGTCAATTCCAGCTCCTATTGACCCCATTTGGCAGAGCAGAACTTCTGCAAAAGGTTTTCTAGACTGTAAGCTTCATGCTATAAGATCAGCAATTGACTTTGAACCACAAGCTGGCAATTCAAATATATGATGCCAGATAATTTCTCTAAATGAAAAATTTTAAAGCACCACATTACTAGAACTCCAACTGGACAAAGAATACCCAGAAAAATTCATTTTTAAAAGACATATCAGGCAAACCTAACAAAAGAAAAAAGGGAGAGGACACAAATAATATGCATTAGAAACCACACAGGCGATGTCACAACAAAACCAAAGGAAATTAAAAGGATAATAACAGAATACTATGAAGAGTTGTAATCCAACAAATTTGAAAACTTGGAAGAGAAGGATAAATTTTTAGAATAACATGACATACCTAAACTCACACAAGAGTGAAGTACAAAACTTGAACAGGGAGGTGGGGCTTGATGGCGACTAGGGTGGAGGTGCAGTGAAGTTCGCCATCAGCAATACCAGTAATACCACAGAATACCAGGCAAAGCAGATCCTCCAAAACTGGGCAGAGCTCCAAAACTGGGAACCACAGAGATAGGAATATTTTGAAGGTTTGAAGACTTATAGATTGTGGAACTTGAAGCTCAAGTAAAAAAAAATCACATACCTCTCTGAATCTACCAGGCTGGGCTCAGAGGCCCAGAGCCAACATCTTGGGTAAGACCAAATGGCAAGACCAAGCAGGGACGCAGAAACACCACGGAAAAACACCGTAGGAACCTTGGAGCAAAGGTAGACAATATACACTTTATCAGTTTTGCTTTGTTCTGATTTTCTTTTCTTTTTTTTGTCTTTTGGTATCTGGTCATTGGCACATTCACTGTTTGCCCACCTCCATTCTGGTGACTACAGGGGGAGCCTGAGCGAGTGGACAACCCCCCACCTTACCACTGGTGGATTCTTCTGCCATGCACGCGCACAGATACTCAGCCCAAGAGAAGGCCCTGAATGTTTTTTGCTTGTTTGTCTTTTATTTTGATTTTTTTAATAGGAAAAAGGGGAGGACAGGGCTGTAGAGAGGGAAAGAGAGTTTAAAAACAAAACAGGCCGAAAATTAAATTAAAGCCTGAGTTATAGCATAATAACCAACAATGACATCCTGAAATCTCTCAGCCAGCTTTGAAAGCAAGAAGCTAAAGAGAGGACATTAAAGACATACTCATATTAGGCTACAGATTTTTTTTTTTTTCTTCTCTCCCTCCTCTGTAATTATAGACTGCAGTGTTCAGTCTAGTTTTTGTTGTTGTTTTTGTGTTTGTTTCTTTATGTTATTTTCCTCTCTCTTTCACTGGTGCTGTTTTGCTGTTATATGCTCCCCTTTCTACCTTTGGAGGACTCTTTCTCGCCATATATTACACAAGAAGAGTCAGCAACTGCTGCCATACAGCCAAGCTACAATCACACTCTATAAAACACCAAAACCCAGGCAAGAACGAATACCAACTGCCATATAGCAGGGAAAGAGACAACACCTGTGAAAGTTACTCTGCATTAAGCAATAAGAAGAGTGAAAAGGGAAGCTCACATCCTGATCACATCTTGCTGGAAGCAATCAGAAAGCATAAAAAATAACAAGACACATAGTCAATAAAGTATTGAGGCCACAGATGAACACTAAACATGTCCAAGAAGCAAAAGCAGAGGACCATATCAGCACATGTCGAGAAACAAGATAAAATGTCTGAGACAAATGATCTAGAGGTAGACCTGGATTCTGGAAGGAGGGCAGGCCTTGGAAATGCCTGAGAAGGATTTTAGAAAAATGATCATAAAATGTTTCAAAACACTTTACAATGGAGTTGAGAAAAGTAAGGAAGAACTCAGGAAAGCACTACAGGAAAAATCCAATACAATAGATAAAGCATTTTAAACAATTCAAAACCTACAGAAAGAGGTCCAAACAATCAATAACAGAATATCAGAAATAGACAATACTCTGAAAGGGCAAAGGAGTAGAATAGACGAGAAGGAAGGCAGAACTAGTGAACTGGAAGACAAATCTCTCAATACCACTAAGATAGAAGAACAAACACAAGAAAGGATAAAAAAAATCTGAAGAAGGTCTAAGATTCATGTTGGACAACATGAAGAGGAATCACTTAAGAATTATTGGCATTCGAGGACAACAAGAATCACACAAGTCCACAGAGGAAATAGATGAACTACTAGAAGAAAATTTCTCTAACATCCTGAAAAGTGAAAAGATAAACATTCAAGAAGCTCAACGAACTCCAGGAAGGATAGACCTCAAAAGAAAATCACCAAGACATATCATAGCCAAGCTCTCCAAAATTAAAGACAAGGAGACACTTCTGAAAGCAGCCAGGGAAAACAGATGTGTCACATACAAAGGCAAGCAAGTCAGATTAGGCTCGGATCTCTCAGAAGAAACCAGGCAAGCAAGAAGGCAATGGGGAGACATATATAAAACCATGAAAGAAAAAAAACTGCCAACCAAGAATCCTTTACCCAGCAAAGCTATCAATCAAATATGACAGTGTAATCAAAACATTCCAGGATAAACAGAAGCTAAGGGATTTTGCCAATGCCAACCCTGCACTACAAAACATCCTAAAGGGAGTTCTGTGGATTGAGAACCAACAAGAAAAAACAACAACCAGCGATTGATATACGCGACAGCACCTCCCAGAATTAAGTTGACAGAAGGAAGAGTCGAGAACAGAACAAAACTATAAGAACAAACTCAGAAAATCTGGGAGATCAATCTATGATCAAAACAAGTACAATGTAAAAGAAGGTAAACATGGAGGAACAGAGATCCAGATGGTGAAATGGTCAGGTCGATTACAGAATAAAATAGACTGCACTAAATGGACAGAAAAATTAATGGACTATGAGACAACCTCAGAGAAAATTAACACTTCACAACATACCAAGAGAGTGAAAACCCAAGAAAATCATGGAAACATCAAAACTATGAGGAAACTGACAAGAAACAACACAAAAAGCATGGACTCAACAAAGGAAGACACACAAAACAAAGAAAGCAGCAACAGCACACACACACAAAACAAACATAATGGCATCAATTAATAAATACCTATTGATAATTACACTGAATGTAAATGGATTAAATGCACCCGTTAAGAGACAGAGGGTGGCAGAATGGATAAGAAAACAAGATCCTTCAATATGCTGTCTGCAAGAGACACATGTCACACACAGAGACAAAAACAGATTAAAAGTCAAAGAATGGAAAAAAATATATACCAAGCTAGTTGCAATGAAAAACAAACAGGAGTGGCAGTACTAATCTCTGATAAAATAAACTTCAAGGCAAAAAACAGCACAAAAAATAAAGATGTACAATATGTCATGATTAAAGGGACAATTGAGCAAGATGAAATAACCATAATAAATATCTATGCTCTAAATGAAAGAGCTCCAAAATATATAAAGGAAACTCTAATAGATTTGAAAAAAGTAATAGTGGGTGATTTTAATACACTGCTTTCAAAAATGGATAGAACAACCAGAAACAAACTTGAAAAAGATACAGGTGAACCAAACAACAATATCAGCCAACTGGACCTCACAGATGTCAGATCTCAGAGCATTCAACCCAACAAATGCACAAAACACATTATTTTCCAGTGCATATTGAACACTCTCCAGAATAGACCATGTTTTAGTGCACAAAGTAAATCTCCATAAATTTACAAATATCAAAATACTACAAACCATTTTCTCAGAACAAAATGCTATCAAATTAGAAATCAACAATAGGAAGGCCAAGGAAATCAAGTCTAATACATAGAAACTGAATAACACCCTGCTGAAAAGCGACTGGGTAGTAGAAGAAATTAAATGTGAATTCACAAAGTTCCTATAAACAAATGAGAATGAAAACACAACATACCAGAAACATTTGGACATGGCAAAAGCGGTGCTGAGAGTACAATTCATTGCAATAAACGCAAGCATCCAAAAAAAAAAAAAAAAAAAAAAACAGAAAGAACCAAAATTAACACAGCAACTACAACAATTAGAAACAGACCAACAGAGGGAACCTGTAGCAACCAAAAGAAAAGAAATAATAAAGATACGAGCAGAAATAAATGAGATAGAAAACAGAAAACTATAGAAACAATCAACAGGACAAGAAGCTGCTTCTTTGAAAGGATTAACCTAGCAAAAGAAAAGAGGGAGAAGACACAAATAACATGAATTAGAAACCACATTGGCGATGTCACAATGGAACCGAAGGAAATCAAAAGGATAATAACAGAATACTATGAAGAGTTGTACTCAAACAAATTTGAAAACTTATAAGTGATGGATACATTTTTATATAAACACGACCTACCTAAACTTACACCCAGTGAAGTAGAAAACTTGAACAGACCCATAACAAAAGAAGAAATTGATCAGGTCATCAAAAGACTCCCAACCAAAAAAAGTCCAGGTCCAGATGTCTTCAATGAAGAATTCTACCAAACATTCAGGGAAGAGCTGTCACCAATTCTACTCAAATTATTCCAGAAGATAAGGAGGATGGAAAACTCCCTAATACATTTTATAAAGCAAGCATAACCCTCATACCAAAACCAAGGAAGGGCATCACTAACAAAGAAAATTATAGAACAATATCCCTCATGAACATAGATGCAAAAATTCTCAACAAAATCCTAGCCAACAGAATCCAACAACAAATCAAAAATATAATACATCATGTTCAACTGGGATTCATATAAGGGATGCAAGAATGGTTCAACATTAGAAAAATGATCAGCATTATCCACCATATAAATAAGAAAAAAGAAAGGAACCACATGATCATATTGATCAATGTAGAAAAGTCATTTGACAAAACCCAACATCCATTCCTGATAAAAACACT
>NW_006408570.1:11266301-11267780 GCF_000296735.1 Chrysochloris asiatica
GGATAAACAAACTGTGGTACATACACACAATGGAATATTATGCTACCTTGAAGAGAAACAAGGAAGCCGTGAGGTATCACATAACATGGATGAACCTTGAGGACATTACATTGAGTGAAATTGTCAGTCACAAAAGGAGAAATACTGTATAGGACCACTATTGTAAAAGACTAAGAAAAAGAACCCATACTAAGGGGCAGCGGGGGATTCTTTGCTAGTTACCGGGATGTGAAGGGTAGGGTGAGGGGAGGAGGGGAAGGTAAAGCACAGGGTAGGAAATAGACACAGGATAGTCTGTGTGCTGGGGATGGTGGCAATGCACTAGAAGGGGGAGGGAGTTGGAGGAACAAGGTGAATGGGAAAACAATTAGGCAGGTTTGCATGGGCTAAGTGGACCAGAAGGAAATAATAATGTATGCACAACCTTGGAGCAACAGGTCTCTGAGATACAGGGATTGAGACATAGTTGGAATGGGCAAAAGAGGGGAAATAATGTTAAGGTACTTGGCTGTCTTTTGAATCTTGGTTTACCATGCATTCCATTATAAAATAGACACTGGAGAGGAAGGAATAACCAGAAATATCAGCAAAGAAAGCTTGTAAGTCTGTCATCTGTCTATAACTGATTGGAATACCTAAAATGGGGCTACAATGTGCCCAGTGAAGGAGGCTTTCTGTGAAACCTCTGCATTACATAAGACTATAGGTAGAATCCTGAACTCCATCCAGAATCTTCTGAGGTGGGAAATTTCCACTGGAAAGGATAAGCACACTGGCCGAGAGCAGCTAGAAGAACAGAAGATACTTCTTGAAAGAAAGACTAACAGGAAAAATACAAAACAATAAAGGCAGTCCAACTGACTACTACAAGAACAAGCAAGTTGCTCATCCAGGAGACATCAAGGCAAATGGTCAAATGCTCAGGGCAAACCCTATTTCAAGACTGAGACTCAATTGGAATACACGTTTTGGACATGGGCTCTGACTTGTCACTGATAAGGGGAAGTGAGGGTAAAACAGCAATGAAGCTGTGAGCTAAGTCCAACCACATTCAATACACTCCTGTGAACCTGAGTGGAGACCTGGTTGGCCAGCAGTTTGGCAAGACCTGGGGATTCTTGGGCCCAGAGTCAGTACATAGCCACAGAGGACTAGAGTGGAGAGTGAAGCATCAGCTGATAAGAAGAGAGGGCATATGCACAAGACCACCCACACTTACAGATAATACCCACTTGACCTGGCTTCAATGACTGGATGATCAGAGCTCAGGTAGAAGACGAAAGAAAAGATAAAAATGAGTAATCTGATACAATTTGATGATCTTGACCTACACCTATGGATGCAGTAGCTCAAAAGAGGGAACAAATCTTTACAGTGAGGATCATTCCCACACTCTCCATACACAGAGTAGACAGGGATGGGCAACTTGGATATTGGTTACCCAAAATGGTGGGGGTGTGGGTTTACAAAGGCAAGAAG
>NW_006408570.1:11268840-11270065 GCF_000296735.1 Chrysochloris asiatica
CAAACTCTAGTAACAATCATGAATTATTGTTTTTGTTAAGTGCCTTCAAGTCGGTTCCAACCCATAGCTACCCTGCACATGGTTTCCGAGACTGTACATCTTTACGGGAGCAGAACGCCTCATCTTTCTCCCATGGAGCGGCTGGTAGTTTTGAACCGCTGACCTTAAGGTTCACAGCCCGATTCGTAACCACTACGCTACCAGAGAATACTGCTCACCAAATATCTTTAGCTTTCTGTCTTTCAGGCACATGGAATTATTGTTCTTCAAAGACCCCTTGGGTTTGTGGGGAGCCACATGACCAATCTGGCCAACAAATTGGGAGCAAAAGTGATGTGCATCACTTCTTGGCCAGTGTTTAAATGGTGACATGTTTTCCTGCAGAGCACTTTTTCTTCTGGCATGGAGACTGACAAGATTCAAGATGATGACTGTTCCAAAAGCTAGCACCCTTAGCAATGACAGTGAGAAGATTACCAATGCCACCCCAACATATCCACCCACCATGAACATGTAATATGAACAAAAAATAAACCTCAGTTATTTTCAGTCACTAAGATTCTAGTGACATTTGATATTCCAATATATGTAAATCCATCTTGACAAATACATAGAAATACATATATTCATACGTGTAAAACCACCTTTCCTTTGTCACTTTGATGAAGTGTGGTACTGTGATGCTGGAAGCTATGCCAATGGTATGCCTCTCCCATGGTGGAGAGGTTTCAGCTAAGCTTCTAAACTGAGACAGACTAAGAAAGCAAGGTAGACCACTTCTGAATAGTTAACCACTGAAAACCTGAAAAACAATAGCAGAACATTGTCAAATACAGCACAAGAAGAGGAGACCCTCAGGATGGAAGGCACTCAAAATATGACTAGGGAAGGGCTGCCTTTTCAAAGTAGAGTTGACCTTAATGATAGGGATGGAGTTACACTTTCAGTACCTTCATTTGTGGCACAACCCAAAATGAAAGGAAACACCTGCACACATCCATTAATAATCTAAATGTAGAATGCAACCAGTATGAATCCAGGACAACTGAAAGTTGTAAAAAATGAAATGGAATGCATAAAGATCAACAAACAGACTGGTATTAGCCATTTTGAATCATACAATCCTATGGTTCACCATGACAGGGAACAAAAAAACTGAAGAGGAATGGCATCACATTCATAACCAAAAACAGTATTTCAAGAGCAATCCTGAATGATAGGATGG
>NW_006408570.1:11271991-11296246 GCF_000296735.1 Chrysochloris asiatica
AGCAAAGATGATGGAGATCGCATGATAGAATTTTTCAAGGCCAATGACTTTCTCATTGCAAATACCTTTTTAACAAAATAAAAACAAGTTCACCAAATATATATCAAGTTCACCAAATATAGTACACAGGAACCAAGTTGACTACATCTGTGGAAAGAGATGGAGAAGCTCAATATTGGCTTCTGTGGAATTCTAATTCAGTATTAGCTAATGCAGTATTAGCTTCTGTGGAGGTACTCACTCATCTATGCCAAGAAATTCTGTGGACTAGACCATCAATTGTTCATATGCAAATTCAAGCTAAAGCCGAAGAAATTTCAAACAAATCCATGAGACCCAAAATATGACTTTGAATGCATCCCAACTGAATTTAGAGATCATCTCAGGAACAGATTTGATTCATTAAATACTAGCAATGGAAAACCAGAAGAGATGTGAAATGACATGAAGAGCATCATATAGGAAGAAAGCAAAAGATCATTTAGAAAGAAGAAAAAGACCAAAGTGGATGTCAGAAGAGTCCATTTGCTCAGGTCTCCCGCCCCGGTCTAGTCACCGCCGTGGAGGTGCACAGACAGAGATTGAGAAATGAATGGAAGAAAGGGTGCTCACAATTTTATCTCTGAAGATCACTTAGGTATCTGTGTATGCAAAGCATAATTCTCAAAATGACTGTATCCTTGTATATTATAGTTGGTGTCGGCTCTTGCCTTTTATGTTGGGGTTTTATAGGGTGAAAATATGGTTTGGCTGTTTTCTCTTGTTAGATAAGGCAGGAATAAAGGCTGCCGTCAAAGAAGGAGAGTCAACTTAAGTGCTAAATTCCAGAATCAGATGTCATAAGAAGCCACTGGAGGATTAGCCTCTGGTACCCATAGGGCTTTCAGCAGTTTCCTCTTTGCACCATGGGAAAATTGTACCTTGTGGATGCAACACTGGACCCTTTTGGGGGTGCGTTCCCACCCGCATGAAGACACCCAGGCTGGGCAGGGAGGGTGCACAAGGGAGAAGAAGAAAAAAAAGTTTAAAAAAAAAAAAAAAAAGTCACACCTCTTTTTCCACAAGGTGCTAGGTGGCTTTCTCACAGTTTATCAGCCTGGCTGTAACCCACCTTCTGATGTCCACCAAAAATGCTGGAAGACAGCATCTCAATTGATTCAGAAATCATATTTCTCCGAACCACAGTTAGGTTTCTCCACTGGTGGGTGCCGAAACTCTTTCCCATTACTTTGTATTAGATCTAAAACTCTGGGACTGTCCTGGCAAAGCACTTTCTCTGGTTTTTCTGCACCTTTGCAGAGGAGCCTCCTCTGTTTGTCTCTGCTTACCCCAGCCCCAAACTGAAAGTCCTCTTAAACATGCTCTTGAGCATTGTTGTTCTTGCTGTTAAGTGCCATCAAGTCGGATATGAAACATAGTGATATTTTAAAGGGTCTGAGCCTGTAAATCTTTGTGGGAGCAGAAAGCCTCAGCTTTCTCCCAAAGAGTGTCTTGTTGTTAAGTGCCATCGAGTCGGTTCAGACCCATAGCGACCCTGTACAGGGTTTCCGAGGGTGTAAATCTTTACGGGAGTAGAAAGCCTCATCTTTCTCCCGCGGAGCAGCTGGTAGTTTCGAACTGCTGACCTTAAGGTTCGCAGCCCGATTCGTAACCACTACGCTACCAGATCAAAATCTAGTTGACTCTAAATGCTAACCTCGAGGTTTGAAGTCCCATGATTATCCTACAGAGCCACCATGCTCTCTTATATACAAAGTATGAGAGATGAAATCCTGTCATTGTTATTTCTAAGGAGTAATCAAGTCATATTTTTTCCAAAACAGATTTGTTCATTCTTTTGGTAGTCCCTGGTGCTTTCAATATTCATCGCCAACATCATAATTCAAATATATCAGTTATTATCTTATCTTCCTTATTCATTCTTCACCTTTCACATGCATATGAGGTGGATGAAAATACTACAGCTTGGTTTCTTGAGTGAAAATAAACAGAAGCAACAGGAAGAATTATGATGTAAAAGAAATGAAGAGAAAAATTTCAAAGTGCAGCTCAATAAGAAAAAGTAAAAAATAATGAACGTGCAAAGACCTGGAGTTAGAAAACCAAAAGGGAAGATCATGCTCAGCATTTCTCTAGATGAAAGAACTGAATAAAAAATTTAAGCATCAGATTGCAATATTGAAGGATACCATGAGCAAAATTTTGAAAGACACTTGAAACATCAAAGGAAAACACAAGGACTACACAGAGTTACTGTACAAACAAGAAGTGGTCAATGTTCAGTAATTTCCAGAGGTACCATATGATCAAGAACTGATGGTATTGAAGAAAGAAGTCTAAGCGACACTGAAGGCATTGTCAAAAAACAAGGCTGTAGGAATTGACATAAATAGAAATTGAAGTGATTCAACAAAATAATGCAGTACAATAGGTATTCACTGGTTTATGTCAAGAAATTTGGAAGACAGCTACCTATGTGGCCCACTGATTGGAAGAAGTCCATATTTGTGCCCTTTCTAAAAAACAGTGACCCAACAACTCTAGAACTCATCACACAATATTATTAATGTCATATGCAAGTAAAACTTTTCTGAAGATAACTGCAGCAATACAGGGATGCTGCCAGATAGTCAAGCTGGATTCAGAAGAGGATGTGGAACTAGGCATACCATTGCTGATGTCTGATGGATCTTGGATGAAAACAGAGAATATTAGAAAGATATTTACTTGTGCTTTACTGTCTAAACAAAGGTACTCCACTGTATGGATAATAATAAACTATGAACAACAGTGTGAAGAATGAGCATTTCAGAACACTTAATTGTGCTTATCAGAAATCTGTACATAGATTAGAAGGCAGTTAGAAGAGAACAAGGGGATACTGAATGGTTTAGAATCAGTAAATGTGCACATCATGGTTGTATCCTTACCATACTTACTCAATCTGAATGCTGAGCAAGTAATCCGAAAAGCTGTATTATGAAGATTAGAGGAAGAATCATTAACAACCTGCAATATGTAGATGATAAAGCCTTGTTTGCTGAAAGCGAAAAGGACTTAAAATACTTACTGATGATGATCAAAGACTACATCCTTCATTTTAGATTACACCTCCATGTAAAAAAAAATAAAATAAAATCCTCACAATTGGACCAATAAATAACATCATGATAAATGGATAAAATACTGAAGTTGTCAAAGACTTCAATTTGTTTGAATCTATAATCATTGTTCATGGAAACAGCAGTCAAGAAATTAAACAGCATATTGCATTAGGCAAATCTGCTATAAAAGATCTCTTTAAAGTGTTTAAGGGCAAAGATATCAGTTTTATGACCCTTGAAGTATTCCTGACCCAAGGTATGGTATTTTCAACAACCTCATAAGTTGTACAATGAATACAGAATCCCATAAAAGAAATGATGCATTTAAATTATTGTGTTGGTAAAGAATATTGAAAGTACTATGGATTGCCAGAAAAACAAACAAAGCTGTCTTGGACATAGTACAGCCAGAATGCTCCTTATAAATGAAGATGGTGAAACTTTGACTCTCCGACTTGAGTTATTATCATGATGTCCCCAGAGAAGGACAATATGCTTGGAAAAGTGGTGGTAGTGGTTATGTGCTATGCAGTTAGTTCCGACTCAGAGCGACCTTGTATAGAGTTTCCGAGGCTGTAAATCCTTATAGGAGCAGAAAGCCTCAACCTTTCTCCCACGGAACCACTGGTAGTTTCGAACTACGGACCTTGAGGTTAGTAGCGCAATTCGTAATTACTACGCTGCCAGAGCTCCTTTGGAAAACTGGAGGGTCAGTGAAATAGAGGGAGACCCCCCAACAAGATGGATTGACACAGTAGTAGCAACAATGGGTTCAAACAGAATGACAATTGTGAAGATGCCACAGGATTGGTCAGTGTTTCCTTCTATTGTGCATAAAGTCAGTATGAGTCAGAAATGACTCGATGGTGCCTAACAACCACAATACATGCGTAAAAAAAGGGCAATTGTTAGATCTTAAACAAAACTCACTGCCACTGTAGGCATTTAAGCTTGCTAATGACCACATTGGTCTGCTGGTGAGTGGAAGAAGGGGAAAGGGAAGCAATGAAGAAATGGGCTGAGGTCAACCATGTTCCATACACACCCATTGACCTGGAGATGAGAGAGAGAAGAGGAAGGGCAGGTTGGTACAAAGTGTGGTGAGACCTAAGGACACCTAAACCCATGGACAAGGACATAGCCACAGAGGGCTAGAGCCAAGAATGAAGCAAACAGCTGATATGAAGTGAGGGGATAGGCACAAGAACACCGAAACTTGCAGATAGTACCCATTTGGCCTAGCCTCGATGGCTTGATAATCAGAATTCAACTAGAGGAAGAAAAAAAAAATTTTTTTTTTGGATAAAGGAAATGAGGGTAAATTGCTACAATATGATAAACTTGACCTATACTCATGGAGGTTGTTGCTGTTGTTAGGTGCCATAGACTCTGCACCCACTCATAGCAATCTTATGCACAGCAGAATGAAACAATGTCCGATCCTGGGCCAACCTCACTACTGTTGCCACACTTGAGTCCATCGATGCTGCCACCTGGCCAATCCATCTCGTTGGTGGTCTTCCTCTTTTTCTCTGACACTCCATCTTACCAAACATGATCTCCTCCAGCGACTGTTCCCTCCTGACAATATGTCCAAACTATAAGAGACGAAGTCTGGCCATCTTGGCCTCTAAGGACCACTCTGGCTGCACTTCTTCCAAAACAGATCTATTGGTTCTTTTGGAAGCCCATGGCACTTTTAGTATTCTCCTCCAACACCATAATTCAAAGGCATTAATTCTTCTATAGGTAGTAGCTCTAAATACCAACAGAGAGGGAAGGAGTTTTTACATCAAGTATCTATGCTATTCCCTCTGTACACAGGATAGATAGTGAAGGGCAACTTAGACATTGGCTACCTAAAGTGAGGGAGCAATAAAGGCACAAAGTGACTGGCTTTCAAGCTTTCAAGAGGGAGTTTAGTATAAGAGTGTGTGAGGGAAGATAGAGTGCCCACTGAATAGTTTCATCTTGTCTAGATGGGTCTGGTAAAAAGAGATGGGAATAAAATTCTTATGATTCAATAGTGAGTAATTGTTATCATGGCTAATTGCAACTGTCACAATTGTAAAGGTAGAAGTTTTGTAAACAACAATGGGGGAGTAGTTAATCTTATAGTCCAGAAACATGGGACCCTAGGACCATCAAGGGACAAGAGCACAAGCGGAATGTGAGACCTTATCCAGAGAAGCAACAACACCAGAGATGGAGGCAGAGATGGGGACATGGAAAGAGGGAGCAGCTGAGGACTCTAGATTCATGGAAAGAGAGGGACTAAGAGATGGCAGCCAGGAGGCAGACTTGCAGAATGTGCCCTTTGGTAGTGTAAATTATTATATATGCCTGAGTGTTTTAAAAAAAGAAAAAATAGCTAAAGTGAATAGAAACACTGTTAACTGGTGGTACATAGGGGGTGTTATAATCATTGTAATGAAACAAGGTGTATGATTTGTTGAATGTAAAACTGATCATCAGCCCTGTAAACTTTCACTCAATCCACAATAAAAATTAAAAAACATCAGTGCCATTGAGTTGAGTCTAACTATAGCAAACCTCTAGGATTTCTGAGACTGTAAATCTTTACAGGAGCAGAAAACTTCATCCTTCTTCCTCAGAGAGGCTGATGAGTTTGAACTGCGGACCTTACTAATTCTATAATAATAATTTAAGTCTGAGAGGGTTTCAAAATATTTATGGAAGACTCCTTTATTTTTTCATTTCACCTTTCCATGACCTTTTGAAGTTCCTTTGTGTATCATTATAAATATGAAAACTCACTAATAATTTAATTTTAAAATCTGAGATGACTATTTGGAAGAATTGAGAAAGGAAGCAAGAGTTTTGATGGTTTAAGTTAGCTAAATCTGTCATGAATAGGAGTTCATAAGTAATGTTCAAATTGATAAATCAAAATTGCAGTAGTTGAAGCACATTATTTTAGCTATATAGAGGTAAACACCAGGAGAAACCATTCTGAGTACCTTCTCTGAGTTAGAAGGTGGGCATGGGAGTGGGAGCAAAAACTGCTGTTTCTCTTTGTATGTTGTCCAATACCACCTGATTTTAATTGTTCATTTATCATTGAGATCAAAACACTTTTTAATAATGATTCTCAACACTTGATTGTATGTGATGTTTCTATTTTAAAAGAATTGAACCTTAGGTAACATTTTCTCCTCATTTACTTGAATTCATGCTGCAGAAGGCAAAGTGGTATTCATTCTTCCCCACCTATCATCTCCTGAGACCTCTTTGGATTACCTGTTCTTTGCTGCTTTCTCTCATGTTGCCAAGGCCCAGACAACTGCATTCCTGGGAGCCCCAAAGTGTCATCAAGTCTGACTCATCTGAAAAATGAACTTGTGGAGACAAAGTTAGGGTAGCTTCTGGGAAGAAGCTAGAAATCATCCACTTTTCTAGGTGAATTATAATGCTTTGCAACAGTAAGTGCTAGTATTCTGAAATTAGCCTTGGCTCTGAAAGTTCCACCTTTGTCCATAAGTTCACCCATAAATAAATAGTCAGTCAGTCAAGGCCAAGGTTTCAAAAAGACCCACCATTTCAATGGGTTGTTGGCCTTCACATTTCTACTGAGATAAGTCCCAAGGTCCAAAAAACTCAAAGTAGCTTCTGATGTTACAAAATCATCCAGCCCTCCTAGGCTGGGCTGAGACACTGGAAGAGATGAGAAGCTTTGGTGATTCTTATCCATGAGGATGGAAATGTCAACACTACCACAGCTCAATAAGCCTTTAAAAAACTAGTTAGGAACACTAAGAATTAGATTGTTAAAATGCACCTTATAATTTCTTCTGTAATAATTGTGAAAATAAGTACTAGTACATACTGTATTGATTCTCAGCCAATCCACTTCAAGTGCAGCCACCACCCAATGGTCAGTGGAGGTTTTCATGTTGCTATGATGCTGAACAGTTTTCAGTGGAGCATCCAGATTAAGACAGAGTAGGAAGTAAGGCCTGGCAATCTGCTTCCCCAAAACTCTATGGACTACAACGGTCTAATGTATAACAACTTATGAAGACGGCATAGGACTGGCCAGCATTCATCATGGGGTCACCATGAGTGGAGAACTGACTCGGCAGCAGCTAACAACAAACAACATGCTAACACAGTTCTAAGGACTTTTTTGAATTAATTCATGCAATTTGATATTAACTTGATTTCCATTTTACAAATAAGGAAACTGAGACCTAAAAAGGGTAAAATCTTGCCCAGGTTGAAAAAGTGTGGTTCAAATTCAGCTGTCTGGCTTCAGAATTCAGATCAGAGTCCTATAGTAAGTAAGTGGTAATACTTTGAATAAGAATCATTTCCCCAAATTGTACACCAAAGTCCTGTCCACCAGCTAAAATGCGGGCTGCTTTTCAAAGATTCTGTTACCATTCCCAGTTCCACAAAGCCTGGCTATATGTAAAACAATCATTCCCCCGACTGCTTAGGTCTACTATTTATATGAAGCTATTTAACTTAATTACAAATAATTTAGGCTACAGATGGGAGCAAAGCAACATTAAGGATCTTGATTTTGAAACCGTTCTAAAATAGCTTTTAAAATCTAGGAGGCAAATTGTCTTTCTAAATGGAAATGAATGTGTGACGCCCAGGCACTGGAGTCTTCAAGTTATTAGCATCTTTCGCTGAGCCACCATCTATTTCCTTTGTCATTTACGCGATGCATAGTCTTTAATTTCAGCTCCATGATCAAAGTGATGAAATCGGAGAAGCTCACTATTAAAATCAATGGCTGTACTTGGCATGAGGAACAGAGGCAAAGTGATGGCTTCTTCTCACCTCCAAGGGAGACCAGACTCTTTAACAATTTTAAGCAGGGACACCCTCCCATCCCCAGCCCAGGCTTTAAAGGAAAAGTCTGAACTTACCCACACATACACACAGTTCTTCTCAGCCTCACCCAGCCCCTTCCCCTATACCTGTGAGGGCTCCATTGCTGAATGTAGTGCCAGGAAACATGTTTTTAGGAATTCAGAGTATCACGTTTCATAATTTGATTTAAATCAATTATCCCATCCCTCCCTGGAACAGGCACAAGCTCCAAAAATACAAAATGTAAATGGAACCAGCTGCAGGGAAAGCCTTTTGCCAGAATGGATTCCAGTCAACGTAATCAGCCTCCTTTTCGAAGTACATTATTGTCAAGACCCAGAGATTGCGTGAAACACTTACGGTGCCCTGGGAAGGACCAGGAAGGTAACCAATTATGGGATGGGAGAAATAGAAGGAGCAATCTTCCCTGTCCTGGCTTGTCTTTGCCCCAAACTCACAGGAAGAATTAATTTACTCCTCTGGGGGAAACTGAGAAACTGAGGTGGTTATTGGCAGTCTTCAAAAAAAGTATCCTTAATTTATGGATATTTACTAAGCCACATAATCACCCAGAGTTATCCCGTTACAGGACTCAGCAGAGCTGAGGTTTGCAGCCCTGGGTGTGAAGATCAATTGTGAGAAGTATTGTGAGTGTGGTCTTTACGAAAAAGAGCAGGAGCATGCCCCACAAGCCTGCATACAATTTGGGCTACCAACACACTACCCAACAAATGGATCCCATGCGCAGGGAGGGATTGGCATCCTTCCATCGAAATCCTTCCCTTTAATTGATTTAAAATGATAATTCAATTAAAATAATTATCCTAATCAAACTTCATATCTTTTTGGCAGGTTCTGTGGGGGACTCTATCCTCAATGTTATTTTAGTATTTTCTTTGTTTGTTTTCTCATCAGGCTGATTTTGGCTCTCTGAATGTTTGGAAAAGTTTGTGTCATTGGGTAATCATTGCACCCTTTTGGCGCTTTTTATTCAAGATGCAGAGAAAAAGGAAACAAAATATCCTTGGGAAATAAAGTCCTTTGGACTTGGACCAATGGAGGCCAAGAAATGACTGAGGAAGGTGAATGCACAGGCTTACCACCTATTTACCTAAAAGGAAGACCTCCAAGTAGCCAACTAACCTACGTTAAAGGTGTACAGTGAGGATGAATGATAGTCTTTTGTGGCACATTTTTCTTTCAATGATTGTTGCACCTTGAAACTCAAAATAATAGAACAGATTTCAGCGATTCTCATGTAATTCTCCTAATGTTTAAATTGTTTGTATAACAGTGATCTGATTTCTTCTTCACAACTATGCTAGAAGCTACGATGGGCAGATCCTCTCGGGTCCATTCAGGAGATGATGAAAAAGCAACATAGAGAAGATAAGTACTTTGGCCAGTGCTGTACAAATAATCTAGAAGGATAGATAGTTTCTTTTTAATTGAAATTACATATAGCAATATGATTAATCAAAACATAAACTGCTTTGTGTTCCAATATTTTAGCACTAATAAAAAACACAAGGGTATTGGGCTATTGTTGTTGTTAGGTGCCTTATAGTTGGTTATATATCCTATATACAACAAAACAAAACATAGCCCCCGTCCTTCACTATGCTCACAATTGTTATTATTGAGCCCATTGCTGCTGCTACAGAGCCAATCCACCCCACAAGGTGGGTTGGGGGGCTCTCCTCTTTTTCACTGGCCATCTGTTTTACCAAGCATAATGTTCTCCAAATTCCTCTTGATAATATGTCTGAAATATGAGTGACAAAATCTCACCATTCTTGCTTCTAAGGAGCATTCTAGTTATTCTTCTGGAAGTCTACGATACTTTCAATCTTCTTCTCCAACATCATAACTCAAATGTATCAGTTCTCCTACAATCTTCCTTATTCATGGTCCAACTATCAAATGTAAATGATGCTATTGAAAATACTATGGTTTGGGTCAGGCACATCTTAGTCTTCAAACTGCTGTCTTTGTCTTGAACACTTGTAAGAGGCCCTCTGTGACAGGTTTTTCTTTTTTTTTGGCAACCGATTCTTCAAATGCAATATGCTATTTGATTTCTTGACTGCTTCTTACATGAGTGTTGATTGCAGATTCAAACAAATGAAGCCTTTGATAATTTCCATCTTTTCTTCATTTATCGTGGTGTTAATTATTGGTCCAGTTGTGAGGATTTTTATTTTCTTTCAATTGAAGTGCAATCCATAATGAAGACTGTAGTCTTTGATCTTCCTCAGTAAATATTTTAAGTCCTCTTCGCTTTCACATGTAAAATTGTATCATCTACATATGATAGTTTGTTAATAAATCTTCCTTTAATCCTGATACTCTATTCCTCTTCATATAATTCAGTTTATCAGATTATTTGCTCAGCATACAGATCGAATAAGTATGCTGAAAGAATACAGTTCTGGCACATACATTTCTTGATTGTAACCATTCAGTATCCCCTTGCTCTGTTTGAACAACTGCCTCTTGGTCTGTATACAGATTCTTCATGAGCACAATCAAACGTTCTGGAATACCCATTCTTCATAATATTATTCACAGCTTGCCATAATCCACACAGTCGAAAGCCTTTGCATACTCAGTAAAGTACAAGTTAACTCTTCTTGGTATTCCTTGCTTTTTACCGAGATCCATCTGATGTCAGCAATGATGTCACTAGTTCCATGGCCTCTCCTGAATCTGGCTTGAATCTCTGGCAGTTCCCTGTCAATTACTGTTACAGTTGTTTTTTTCAGAAAAATTTTCAGAAAAATTTTACTTGTATGTGATATTAATGATATTGCCTGATGATTTTCTCATTCTGTTGAGTCTCCTTTCTTTGGAATGAGCACAGTTATGAATATCTTCTAATCAACTGGCTAGGTAGCTGTCTTCCCAATTTCTTATCATTGATAAGGGAGCAACTCCGTGCTGCATCAGTTTGTGGAAAATTTTCCATTTGTTTTCCATCAATTCCTGGAGTCCTGTTTTTTGCCAATGCCTTCAGTGCAGCTTGGACTTCTTCAGTACCATTGTTTCTTGATCATGTGCTACCTCTTGAAATGGTTGAACATTGACTATTTCTTTTTGGTACAGTGACTCTATATATATTCTCCATCTTCTTTTGATGCTTTCTGCATCATTCAGTATTTTGCCCATGGAATTGCAAGTTGACACTTGACTTTTTCCCTCTGTTCTTTCAGCTTGAGAAATGCTGAGCATTTTCTTCCATTTTGATTTTCTAACTCAAGGTGTGTACATTTCATTATAACACTTGATTTCGTCTTCTCAAGTTGCCATTAGAAATTTTTTGTTCAGCTCTTTGACTTCCGTATTTCTTCCATTCACTTTATCATCGCCACGCTGCAGAACAAGTTTCAGAGTATCTTCTGACATCCATTTGGCCTTTTCTTTTTTTTGCTTCCTTTTTAATAACCCTTGACTTTTTTCCTGTGTGATGTTTTTTATATCATCCCACAGTTCTTCTGATCTTCAATCATTAGTGACTAATGCATCAAATTTGTTCTTGAATTTGGTGGGATAGGTTCAAGGTCATATTTTGGCTCTGGTGGACTTATTTTAACTTTCATCAGTTTCATCCTGAACTTGCATATGAGCACTTGATATTCTTTTCCATAATCAGCCCCCTGGCCTTGTTTTGACTGATAATACTGAGATTTTTCCATTGTTTCTTACCACATACTTAGTCAATTTGACTACTGTGTATTCTATCTGATGGGGTCTATGTGTATAATCCCCTTTTATGTTACTTTAAAAGGTATCTGCAATGAATACGTCATTGTTGTTGTTGTTGTTAAATACCGTGGAGTCGGTTCCGACTCAGTGACCCTGCACAGGGTTTCCAAGGATGTAAATCTTTACGGGAGCAGAAAGCCTCATCTATCTCCCATGGAACAGCTGGTAGTTTTAAACTGCCAGCCTTGAGGTTAGCAGCCTTGCAAAATTCTATCATGTGATCTCCAGCATTATTTCTATCACCAAGGCTGTATTTTCCAAATATTGACCCTTCCTCTTTGTTTCTAACCTCTGCATTCCAATCATCAGTAATTATGAATAGATATAATTGCACGTTTAATTGTTTTCAGACTGAAGAAGTTGGTGGAATACTTCAATTTCATCATCACTGGCTTTAGTGACTGGTACGTAAATTATAGTGCTATTAGCTTGTTTTCCCTGTAAATGTATAGATACCATCCTATGACAGACAGAATTGTACATTAAGTTAGATCTTGAATTGTTCTTTTTTGATGATGAATGCTAAATCATTCCCCTTGAATTTCTTATTTCCAGCATTATAAACCAAATGATTGTCAGATTCAAAATGGCCAATACCAGACCATTTCAGCTAGGGTATTGATGTTTTTGTACTAATTTTTGACAACTTCCAATTTTCCTAGATTTATGGTTTGTATATTTAATGCTCTGATTATTTATGAATATTTACAGATGTTTCTCACTTTGAGTTGTACACCATCAACAAATGAATGTCCTGAAAGCTTTACACCATTTGTGTCATCACGGTCAATTCTACTTTGGGGTGGCAACTCTTCCCTAGTCTTATTTTCAGTGCCTTCCAGCCTGAAAGCCTCATCTTCCAACACTATATCTGACAATATTCTGGTGCTATTTGTATTGTTTTCATGTACGGGCACTATATCTGACAGTGTTCTTCTGCTGTTCATAAGGTTTTCAGTGTCTAACCATTCACTCTTGTTCTTCCTGATCTGTCTTAGTCTGGAAGCGCTGCTGAAAGTTGCCCATCATGAGTGATCCTCCTAGTACTTCAAATACCAGTGGCACAGCTCCAGCATCACAGCAACATGCAAACCATCACAGGATGGCAAACTGACAGACAAATGGCGGGGGTATTGGGCTAGTACAATGTATACAAAGACCAATCTTAGCTTTAGAAAAATTTCTCTGTCATCCTGAAAAAGAAAAGGACTCCAAGTACATTTCTGCCTGACAGATGTTGTCCTCTCAACTTGAATCCCTGATGCCTAGGAATACATAGGGACATCTTCCATCCTTGGCCGGATTAATGAGCATGCTCAAATAATCTGCTTTGAGCATTGCTCAGGGGCCAGACAACTTGTTTCTAGTACCAGCTCAACTGCTGATTCTTTCTATCTCTCTGGGCTTTAGTGTGTCCACTTGATACACTGAAGCACTCCCGTTTCCACCACTATTGCATCTATTTTTCAGCATCTCCATACAGATGCCCTCCCAGCCTTTAATCGTTTCCCCTTCTTGGCCCCAAACCTTCTCCAGTTCTCTGTGTCTATATTACCCAAGGGAATTCAAATAGGACCAGTGTATACCAGTCTCAAAATTCCTTTTCCACTTTTCAGTTCTGAAAAATGCTCTGGTACTCTTCAACTTATACATAATGATATCTAATCTATTGCTGTCAAGTTGATTCCAACTTATAGTGATCCATATGGTTTCAAAACTACAATCTTTATGGAATTAGGTTTCTGTATCTTTCTCCCACAAGTGACTAGTAAGTGCAAACTACTGACCTTTCTGTTAGTAGCTGAGTGCTTAACTTCTGTGCCACCAGGGCTCTTTTAATTTATACATTATTGCTATTGTTGTGTGACGTGGAGTCAGTTCCGACTCATAGCGACCCTGTACAGGGTTTCCAAGGCTGTGTATCTTTTATAGGAGCAGAAAGCCTCATCTTTCTCCCGCAGAACAGCTGGTAGTTTCGAACTGCTGACTGTAAGATTAGTAGCCCAATTTGTAACCACTATGCTACCAAAGCTGCTTAATTTATACATGTTGTTGTTTTTGTTAAGTACTGTGGAGTCGGTTCCGACTCATAGTGACCCTGTACAGGGTTTCCAAGGCTGTATATCTTTTATAGGAGCAGAGAGCCTCATCTTTCTCACGCAGAACAGCTGGTAGTTTCAAACTGCTGACCTTGAGGTTGGCAGCCCGACTCATAACCACTGCACAACCAGGGCTCCTTTAATTTATACATGGAATCCCAAAATTCCATACACACACACATCCTTGTATTGAACAATTCTGACTCATGGTGTCCCATGAACTTCAGGGTGGTTTTCAATGGCTGTGATTTGGGGGACATAGATAGATCATCTAGCCTTCCTTCCAAGGCACTTTGGGTGTATCTGAGTTGCCAACTCACTGGTTAGTAGCCAAACACTTAACTGTTGACACTACCCAGACTCTTAAAGATCTCATATACTTTCTTTCTTATTACCTGCTTCACTTTAATTGGTGGATTCAGAGGTCCCAGATAAAAAGGAGCCAACTGTGTTCCAAAGTTAGAAAAGATATATAAACTGATTACTCACCATGCTTATTTGGACTTGTATTACAGCTGGAAAATAAGCTTTATTTCATGTCTTAGATCCAATCCCTTAGTGTGAGAGGTCTCTTAAGGAAGAGTTCTGATGTTATTTCTAAGTTCAATTAGAAATAGGCTGCTAACAAATAATAGGGTTGGTTATGAATCAGGGGTTAGGCCCTCCCTTTTGATAGTTGCTACTCTCCTGTGTGCTAACCTGGTAAAAGTCTTAGAATATGCTGCTACCTATATACTCTTGTTTGAAGAACACAATATAAGGAATATGATAAACTATTCCCCATTATTTTGATCTATGAAAAAGGCCTTAACGTTTCTTTGGAGAATCACCTAAACTACTATTAGCTTATTACTATTCAGCCTTAGAGAAACTAGCTAATCACCTAGCAAGAACCTAAAGTAATAGAACCCAGAACAGGTAACTTTTGATATAAGGAAAAAATTGGAAGTGCTTTCCCAAAACAAACATCTTGATGGAGTTCCACAGTACAGAGTAGGCAATAACTATGGACTATGAAAGCCCATGGTACTGAGGACAATAGTAAATAAAGTATCACAAACATGAATTGGAACCACTAAGGTGAAGACATCTGTAAAATGTATATCAATAGTCTCATATATTTGCTCATCCCTGGAACTAGGGGACAAGTCTAACTTTCCAAAGTGCCTAAAAGACGTTGAGAAAGCCCAAGTCAATTCTAACCACTTACTTGGTTAGGTGCACCAATTGAGATGGACTGTCCTGCTAAGGAAAACCCCAAGGAAATGCTAGACATTACAACTTAGTATTGCAGGAAGTTTAGTCTCTTTCCTTCTGGCATTTGCAGATCTTTTATTCTTGTACTTCATCTATCCAGAGGCTGTTCACATATTAACATCTCTGTAATCAGGATGTTTCCCACATCCTGATTACATGCCATAGTTTAACTTATAGCTTTTTTCCCCTTTCTTTATTAATTGGTCTTAAAAAGATGGCATCCATTACACTCAATGGTGCCTTATATGGAATAAAATATGGCACATAGAGAGAGAGTTATAATACACTGGAATATGCAAGAATCCTTAGGCATCTCTTCTGCTGGGTTCATTCTCTGTCATGAATCCGTCAGGTATTTGTGGGATCCTTAAGATTTCTCAAGCACAACAATTACACTGATGCAGCTACATGAAAAAATCTTGTCACAAAGGGAAAAAAACAAGGTAATACTATTTATATTAAAGTATATCCAGATATATTTAAGGGTTTTTTTTTTTTTTTTTTTTAGTTCTATATTGGAAGTCTTCCTATCAATTTGGAAGGATGCCCCCTTCTTCGATCCCCAAAATGCACCATTTAGACTTTAAAACTTAGGCATTTTCCATGTGGCAGTCTGTTTCTATAAGATCAGGGACTAGCCACAGAGGACAGAGAGAATGCTTTCATGGTGTCATTTACACCTCAGAGACCCTGTACCACCCACAGTCATCAGGGTCTAGCAGCTGAGGAGCACTCCCACTCTGCCTCTCAAATAGATCAGAGCAAAGACAAATATCAAAATTCTCCAGACACCCTAGATTCTCTAGGCCTTCAGTCCAGCCTTTGCCACCTGGTGAGGAGTGCAGCTTGGTTGAGCTCTGGGAACAGAAAATAAAGTTGCTATTGGTGCCTTGTCAATCAGCATCCATTCCCATGCAAAAGGCAGGGTGGGCAACCATGTGCCTGCCACATGTAGAATGTTACTCAACTGCACTGGAGGGAGGGATGACTCCTCCAGGGAAGTTCTTCTATCCCAGACATTAGACTCAGGGCTCCAAGTGAAAGAAATAGAGAAGTGAAAGATCAGCAGTGAATTCATAACCTTGACCATCCCTCTAGTCTTGAACACTCAGCTCAGCATGGGGAAGGAAAACAGGAAATGAAGGAGATGGAGAGAGGAGGAAAAGAAGCTTCTCTTCCAGGAAGCATACCCAGGAGGTCAAGGGTAGCATAGTCTCTAAAAATAGCACTTGTCAAAATGTTTTCTTAAAGCAATATGTCAACATTGCTATTGTTGAAAAGTAAATGAGTAAAAAGTCCTTTTGAAAAAATGTGAAATCAAAAAGCAGCTAAGAGAAATTTACTTGGGATGATCTGGAAGAAGAAGGTAGGCTTTTCTGTTCTTTATAAACAGTGTCACGTGACAGCCACGGCCTCTGCTTAGGTAAAGCAAAGCAAACACACAAATAAATAGATAACTGGCTCCATCAGGAGCCAAAAGAATAGTGATAAAGCAGACCAGAAATTATAGTCATCCAGGTTTACTCAGCTCTGTCTCAAGATGTTTATACTCAACAAAAGAGAAGAATCAAGAACCATTAACTCCATTCATGTTATCAGGAAGGACTGATCTCCTGAGAAGGACAGCATGCTTGGTATAGTAGAGACACTTCGGAAAAAGAGGAAGAAACCTCTGTCCAGGATCACTATGATTCAGAATTGCCTTGACAGCATCTAATAACAGTGATAGCAACTAACTACATTAACTGATTAATACACAAATCAATAGATAAATACAACAGTAAAAATAGAGTGAATATACTGACTCTCACTCACTCTACCTCATCCCAGACACACACATAAACACACATACAATTGATTGTTCCCAGTCAATGTCTGCTGGAAAAACTCTAAAGGAGGGTAACACACTCTCCAAATTCCATCTCCTGGTATTATTTCCTTTCAAATTACATTTGGACAAGTCTACGGAACTCTGGTAGTGTAGTGGTTACGAATCATGCTGCTAATCTCATGGTCAGCAGTTTGAAACTATCAGCTGTTCTGCAAGAGAAAGATAAGGTTTTCTGCTCCCGTAAAGATTTACAGCCTCAGAAACCCTGTGCAGAGTCACAATGAGTAGGAACCGACTCCACGGCATATAACCACTACCACCACAAAGTCCTGGTGTGGTGCTGTGGGCTAATGTGTCAGACTGCAAAGTCTTTGAACTTCGTGGTCAGTGGTTCAAGCTGACCAGTTGCTCCTTGGAAACCCTATACAGGGTCGCTATGGGCTGGAATCCACTCAAGGGCACTTAACAACAACAAGATTATTAGGAGTCCTGGTGTGGCGCTGTGAGCTAATGCTTCGGATTGCAAAGTCATTTGAACTGCAAGGTCGGTGGTTCAGGTTCAACTAATTGCTTCTTGGAAACCCTATCCAGGGTCACTATGAGTCGGAATTGACTCAACTGCAATTAACAACAATAACAGAGTAGTAAGTCACCCATTGATTTATCAAAGGAACTCACAGGAATGAAACAATCTTCAAATTGAGGCTTGAACAAATTTGACAGATCCCTTTAGACCTAGCTAAGACTCACAGAGGAATCTGTATATCATTGTCCTAAATTATCTGGAATAAATTGTCCAAATTTCCCACTTACGGTTTATGAATATATTATGTCTCTTTCTCCGGGGTTTGTGTGAGACGCAAGCACACCTTCACTTGTCTGAACTACTTACTACTCCCTTGTGGTTTTAAGTGGGAAATAACAAGGAAAGGATCCTGATCAAAAGGGCTTTTTTTTTTCTGTAACAAAAAAATTTAAAAAGAACTAACAATTCCTTACATGTGTATAGAACTTTATACTCTTCCAAGTACTCTCATCTCTTAGCCATTTGATGCTTATAGGCAGTAAAGCCTCATGTATATTATATGTATTTACACTTACCTTAACCTCTAAGGAAACCAACAATAGTTCTGTAATCTTCAGACATCAGCTGCTTATAGCCTCAAATACTCTTTCTCTCCATCCACTTGTCTCACCTTTGTCTTTTCTTTTTCCCTAAAACTGTTTCTCCCTCCCATTCAGTTCTTGCTTTCTTGGTTGGTTGGTTATGTGCCGTGGAGTCGATTCTGACTCATAGCAACCCTGTACAGGGTTTCCAAGGCTGTACATCTTTACCGGAGCAGAAAGCCTCATCTTTCTCCTGTGGGATAGCTGGTAGTTTCGAACTGCTGACCTTGAGGTTCGCAGCCCCATTCACACCCACTATGCTACCAGAGCTCCTTCCTTTCTCTCCTACACTCATTAGTAGAGTTGTTATTCTTTTGAATATTTTAAAAATAGATATTCATATTTCTATTGCCTTTGAGAATCTTTATTCGTAAGATTAACAAGTCTTGCTTATTTCATTTTTTTGTTTTGCTTTGGTTTGGTTTTTGATGTACTACCTTTTGTTTGTTCACATAATCTTTGTCAAATAATGCCCTATCTATCTTTCACTAAAGATCTTCCTTTGTTTCTCTTCACACCCTCCTCCTGTTGGCCAGTCCTTCAGGACTTACATTCGCTTCCCTTGTAATTGGTGCCGAGAGTATTACTTGTCCTTCGTTCTATTCTGTTGCCATAAAAGTAAGTTAAATTTAGTCTTAATTCTATCCACTTCAACAGGAAAATTCCCCATTGTATAGAGAATCCTTTTGAAGTTTTTCTTTTGACAAACACAGCCTTTATCATTTTTAATCTTTGCTACAGGATTTATCAGAGTCCTGGTAGGGTGCTGTGGGTTAGGGCACTGTGGGTTAGTGTGCTGGACTACAAAGTTAGTTTGAATCGCAAGGTCAGCAGTTCAAACTCACCAGCTGCTCCTCAGAAACAGAGTCGTTATAGGTCGGAACCAACTCAATGGCACTTAACAACAACAATATAGGATTTTATAGCTAAAGGAGACATGTGAAATCCAAACCAACTGTCTCATTATAAAGTTGAGTAAACAGGGATTTGAACTCAGGTCCCATGGCTCAGTTTTCGTCCCTGTCCCTTTAAGGTGTCAACCTCTTTGACTTTGATAGATTGGCATATACTTATATTTGCCCCAATAACATTCACTGATTTTCCATCGTCGTGTTGTTTTTAATAATATTCTGTCCCACTTCATGCTAATATTTTTGATAGAAAATTAAATATAGCATTGCAACACTGAAGAGGCACAAGATACAGAAGATAGAATGCTGTTGCTTACCAGTAGAAGTATATACACTAGTATATGGTAAACTTTTTAGATAAAAATTAAAGTAATATAGACAAATGAGCCAGTACCATAGATATTCATTATGACTATTAAGACATATATGTTTTTATAGGTTAAATGTGTGTTGTATATGTATATATTGCAGATCAGCACAGTCACCTTATATACAAAAGAGAGGAGATGCACGTATTGCATCCAGGACCTTGTTGCATTCAGTAGGTCCCATTCGCTGATCAGAGTTTCTGAACTTTATGACTGGGGGATCATAATGTCTTTCGTCTTTCCTTTCTTAGAAGTAGCTACAACTTTTATTGTACTTGTTATTTTTCTTCCATTAGCCATTGAAAATAGCTTCTGGAAATTGGATAAGACAGACAATCACCAAACTTAACACAGGTTCCAACAGAGAGGTCTTCTGTTTGGGGGACACTCCCAGACAACCCATTTCTTAAACTCTGATGCCTGCATTGCATCACCAAGCTCTGCATCTTTGAATGAAATGCCAGAATTAATTAGTCCACAGTCTTGCTCCTTCCCCTGCACTGTCTCTAAACAATTATATAGAGAACTCCTGTTTCTCTTCTAGCTGTGTGTAGGTGACCTATTTTGATTTCCTTGACCTTCCCTTATCCTTCATCACCCTCATGGTATATGTATAGATGCCTCATGTTTGCTTTCTAATTTGTAATATATTTACTTTATTTAGTTCACCTTTAGTTTCCTCTGTTATTTGCTTCCTATGCTGGGTTTCCTCAGGAATCATTCCCTTTATGGCTTATTTAAGAATCTTATATAGTTAAAGTACCCCAACTTCCTTTCCCTTTGGAAATGAGGACCAGTGCATGTCCATCTCATATTTGCAGGGGACCCTGGCAGTGATCTGGCATTCCCATGAGCAAAAACATGGATAGGCAGGCTTCTACAGGCAGGAAATTAGAATTTATCTAGAGCAGAAGGTTCCCAGATCTGTTCATTCATGCTGAGCCTCCTTTCCTTCCTCTTGATGTTTGTTCTTCCTTTTGGAGCCTCAGTGCTGCTCCTCTTGGCAGAAAGGATGAATGTAAAGTAGGATTGATGGAGTTTGCACTATGATGGTCATTCATCAACAGTATCCTGGTGTTGCCAAGCACCCAGCCAAAAGGGTTTCCTTTCTTCTAACTCCACACTTAGTTGTAAATCTTTTACCCTCTACCATTTTTGAAAGCCATGGCTCACTTTGGATTTTAGCTTTTCTGGATCTTTCTTTCTTCTTTCTTTCTCTCTCTCTTTCTTTCTTTCATGTCAAACTTTCTCTTTTGTGCATCCCTGATTGTAAATTTATTCTTTCAATTGTGGTGTTATTATTGATAAGTGCTGTGGTGTCAGTTCTAACTCATAGCAACTTTGTATAAGGTTTCCAAGGAACTGCTGGTAGGTTTGAGCCACTGGCCTTGTGGTTAGCAACTATCCTGCAGAGCCATGCATATTAGAAAAAAATCAGAGCTCTTCAGAGAGGGAACTGTGGAGTCAACCTGGATTCTACAAGATCTTCTCTTTTTCTTTCTCAGTTGGATTCACTCTTTTGATGCCATAAGAATGGTATCTGTGAAGTCAGGGCTAACTTAGCACAGAACTTTTTTTTAATGTTATTTGTAGTACATTCATTAAAAACTTGGTTCATTGTAGCAACACATAATCAAAAAGAAAAGGTCAAAATATGACCAATTCAGGGTAATCTCCATTGAAATTGTAATGTATACTTCCAGACCCCCTACTGGCGAGTCAGCAAAAACTGAGATCATTTGTGCATTCCATGTTGTTGTTGTTAAGTGCCATCAGGTCAGTTTAGACTCATAGTGACCCTGAATTGTTTTCCCAAGGCTGGAAATCTTTTCGGGAGCAGAAAGCATCCTTTTTCTCCCATGGAGCAGATAGATAATGGGCCTGAAGCGCTGACTTTCTGGTTCACAATCCATAGTTATCCTGCAGAGCCAACACATTCTCCAATTCTATTTTACCACTTGTTAAATACATTTAACTTTCTACTATGCACATCTTTCCATGTCATTAAATATTATTCTAGAACATCATGTTTAAACTCTATGTGATTAGGGTTCTGGGTCAGCTTCACTAGGCCAGGATTTCCATAGGTTTTAAGGAGCTCTGGTAGCATAGTGGTTATGAATTGGGCTGCGAACCTCAGGGTCAGCAGTTCGAAACTACCAGCTGTTCCATAAGAGAAAGATGAGGCTTTCTGCTCCCATAAAGATTTACTGCCTCAGAAACCCTGTACAGGGTCACTATGAGTCAGAATCGACTCCACGGCACATAACAATAACAACAGTTAATATGTACTTATGCCCATGGTGATAAAACCCTGTACAGGCACAGGTAACTCTATGATGAGTGTCTATGAGCAGTCTATTATGGGGATGCTTCCTTGGGGGTGTGGCCTGCTACCAATATAATGGACATGATGGAATGGCTCTTCTTGTCTTCCACTGGGGATCTGGGACTATGCAATTGTAGGCTATTTCCTTGACAATAAACTTCTTTCTCTCTCTCTTTCACTCTATCTATCTATCTATTTACCTATGTGTGTGTGTGTTTCACTGGTTTTGCTTCTCTAGAAAACTCAGCCTAAGACGTGTGATACCAAGAGTGTGGGGTTCTAGAGAAACACAATTACAGGGATGAGTTTCCTACATTAGTTGTCAAGTCTGACTAATTTTAAAGGCACAGATATAGGGTGGAAGCATATCTGACCTCCACTTCATAGGAATTGGCCTTGGGCAGATTTTGAATTTGGTCCTCTTTCCCCGTTGTGGAGTCAGAGGAAGTCAGACATGGTCCCCACTTGGTTCAAGCGGCTGGTGCTGTGAGTAGGATTCATTGCAATGACTCCAGACCTATGAAATCATGAGGTCTTGTAAGAGAATTAACAAAGGGACTTGAGATAAAATACTTAAGCACAAGGGAGAATCAAAGCTTCTATTGTTATCTGGAGTCAATGAAACACTGGCTAAAAACAGCTGATAGTGAGCCAGGGCCTCCTGCAATCCACCCTGCCAGAGGCCCATCACCACAGGCATATGAATGGGGTTGGTCCAAGGGAGAAGAAAATAATGAACTTGAGTATTTTTTAAAGTTTTCTGTGTTTGACTGCTTTATGGATTGTTGTTGTTGTTGTTAAGTGCCGTTGAGTCAGTTCCGACCCATAGTGACCCTGTACAGGGTTTCTGAGGGTGTAAATCTTTACGGGAGTAGAAAGCCTTATCTTTCTCCCGCAGAGCAGCTGGTATATTGGTTTCTTATTGTAAAATACACATCCATGTGTGATATAAATAAATATTGGGTGTGATGATTACAGAAAGCTTACAAGCCCACCTTGTAAGGGGAGTTAAAATTTGCCCAGGAAAAAAACAGATTTCTTGGTTTAAGTCTTTGTAGGGTAAAGAACTTTGGTAGCGTAGTGGTTATGAATCGGGCTGCTAACTTCAAGTTCAGCAGTTCGAGACTACCAGCTCTTCCACAGAAGAAAGATGAGGCTTTCTGGTCCCGTAGAGTTTTGCAGCCTTGGAAACCCTGTGCAGGGTCAGTATGAGTCAGAACAGACTCCACCATACTTAACAACAGGGTATGGGGCTTTAGGTGGAATCTTGAGCCACACCCAGAGCCTTCAGACGTGGGACATTTGCATTTGAAAAAACATATAGACTAAGACAGAACTGCTGGGAGAACAGGAGAGTCAGGCAGGTAAAAAGTAGACAGTTTGGCATTTTGCCTTTTAGAGGCATCAAGGCAAGGAAAGTTGATCCATCAGAGAAAACTCCCTTTTAGGACAGAAAGTTAAAGGGAATCTGTGAGCTGTATGCTCGCTGGTGACCACTTGGATCTACTGTGAGTGGAATTAGGGGAAATGCAGCAATGAAGACATGGGCTGAGTTTGCACATGTTCTATTGGTACCCGTTGACTTGAGCTGAGAGGAGAGGGAAGGCTGGCTGGTCTGAAGTTAGGGCGTTATATAAACTCCTTAGCACATAGGCAATGACCTAGCCCATAGGGGGTGGGGGTGGGGTGGGTATGGTGAAACTAAAGGGACGAGCTAGTTCAAAGTACAGGGAGGTATGTGTAAACTCCCAAACTTGCAGCTGGTACCCATTTGACCTAGCTTGGATGGCTGGGGCTGAGCTGACCAGAACCTGACCAGGTGACAATAAAGACGTTTATATTCTGAGCATTTGTTGATTGCTGTAATTTGTTGAACTTTTCCAGCTGTGTCATGGGAGAAGGATGAGGCTTTCTGCTCCTGTAAAGATTTACAGCCTCGCAATGTAAAGGGTCGCTATGAGTCGGAACCAACTCCCCGGCACATAACCATTTCCTTGATAATAAACTTTATATATATATATATGTTTCACTGGTTTTGCTTCTCTAGAAAACCTAGCCTAAGTATTTTATATATAGTATTTTGTTATATAGCTAAGTTATTTTTGAGTAAACAAATACTTATTATGGGACTCAGATGATTTCTATAATTTATTCTTAGAAGCAACTGTATAATGATCATCATCATTCAAGAATCCTTGTACATTACAATGATTGTTTCTTTAGGGTTTATTACCAGAAATGGATTAGCTTAATCAAAGGGCAATAGTAAAAAATTTTAATATATAGCACAAAATCACTTTCTATTCAGATTTTATACTCTAAAAATTCATACCAATTTACCCTTTATGAATATAAATATATGTACTTCCCATGTTCCAGATAAATATAGGTATCTATTGTTACTGTTGTTGTTAAGTGCTGTGGAGTACATTCTGACTCATAGAAAACCTGTATCAAGTTTCCAAGGCTTTCAATCTTTATGGGAGAAGAAAGTCTCATCTTTCTCCCTTGGAGTAGCTGTCAGGTTTCAGAACCAAGGACCTTGTGATTCATACTCCAGTGTGTATGGTAGGGAGCCA
>NW_006408570.1:11298868-11360525 GCF_000296735.1 Chrysochloris asiatica
TGGACTCCTGGTGTAGCACTGTAGGGTCAACACTGAACTATAAACCACAAGGTCAGCAGTTCAACCCCACCAGCTTCTCATTAGAAACCCTATACAGGGTCCCTATGACTCGAAACCGACTCAGTGGCACTTAAAAACAACATTACTAATAGTGGGAGCTCGGTGGCTCCATAAGATAAGCACTGGACTGTGAAACACAAGGGTTTGCAATTTGAGCCTGGCAGCCCCTGCTGGACAAAGATGATGCTTTGTGCTCCTGCAAAGATTTAAAGCTTCAGAAATCCCTAAACAGGGTCGCTATGAGTCAGAACGAACTCCATGGCACTTAAAAACATTACTAATAGGGGAGTTCTGCTGTGGCTCTGTAGGACTGAATTGGAGTACTGAATTGATGGGTTCAAACCCACCATCCGCTCCTTGGAAACCCTGTAGAGGGTTGCTATGAGTCGAACAGATTCAACAGCAGTCAACAACAACAGCTACATTCCTAGCTCCAGGACTCCTTCAAAGTCATTGTAAATACGAACTATCGATAACGAGGTACTGGATAACAGATGAGAAGGGAGGAGAGCGGTGGTTTAATATGGTAACTACTGGACTGCGAACACAAGGTCCATGGTTAGAACCTGCCAGCTGCTCCACGAGAGAAAGATGAGGTTTTCTGCTCCCACGAAGCTGTAAATCCTCGGAAACCGCATACAGACAGGCAGGGTCTCTATGAGTGGGAACCAATTCAAAGGCACTTAACAACAACAATTACTAACAAGATTACCTTTCTTGTCATATTTTCTAATGGATTATCGTTCACATAAAAGAACTGTAATTGATTCTGTAGTATGCGTCTCACATGCCCCCTTCTGGGTTTAGGCACTCATGTCCCCAGCTTTCAGTTGAGGCTCTCTCTGGGAACTGCCCTTAGCAGAAGAGAACTACCTCACCTAAGATCAAACCCTGTCCCCAAACAGCACAACTCAGTGATTGGTAGATCGAGGGTAGAAAGGTTTAGACCGCTGGCTTCAAGGCAGGGAAATGCTGAAGAACCATCACAGATCCAGGGCTCCCAGTGAGAATTGATGGGGCTCTTGTGGCAATTGCTTCACAGCCCAATGCCTCCTCTATTAGTTTCCTAAGGCTGGCATAACAAAGAGCACAGAGTCTACAAAGTAAGGAATAGCCTAAAATGATTGTTCTGAAGTGGAGAAATCAAATTCAGAGTTTTAGCAGGGCTGTGTCCTCTACAGAGGCCCTACAGTTGGGGCTGTACTCTTTCTTTGGTACTGCTGTCTTCCCTCGAACCGCTCATTGCTCACCTCTTGTCAGGTTGTTCCCAACAAGTTTAGGGATTGCGTGGATCAGGCTCCCTTTCTCACCACACTTGCTCCATCACTGTGGAGCCTGTGGGACTTGGGGGTGGTGGGGGGTGGTAGTCAGATGTTGTCCAGTACCTGCTGCCTCCCCCGGTGCTCATCCTTGGTGGGGGCCCCACAACCTTACATGGACCTCTCTCTCCCCACTTCCCATCTCCCTCCACTGGCCTCCCTGGAATCTTTGGACCCTCTCCTGGCCTCAACCTGGTGTCACCCTGCTGTCAGACAGCACCTTCCATGCTAGACAAAGATTTTGCAGAGAAAGGTCAGCCGTTGTCCTTTATGTGACCTAGTCATCACCAGGGTCTCCAGTGTATCATTTGGGAGGTCCAGTGAAGGGCATCTTGGATCTAGCTAGACAGGGCCCTGTGTGGGACCCAGAGAAGTGGAGGCACCACCTGAAATTTTTTCAGAAAACTAAAGCCACTGCCATCGAGTTGATTCTGACTCATAACGACTCTATATAGGGCTTTCAAGACTGTAAATCTTATGGGAGCAGATAGTCCCATCTTTCTCCCATGGATCGACTGGATTTGCAACTCCAGTTGGATTTGCACCTTCGAGTTGGTTCCTATCCCATAGCGACCCTATAGGGTTCCCAAAGAGCAGCTGGTGAGCTTGAACTGCCAGCCTTGTAGTTCAAACCAACTCTGTAGTCCAGTGCATTAACCCACAGCACTGCACCAGGACTCCTCCAAAGTCATTGTAAATATGAAATGTCAGATAACGAGGCATTGGATAAGGGATGAGTAGGTGTTTTGCATTAGGTAGGTATCATACCTACTCCAGTGTGATCTCATGTTAACTAACAACACCTTCAAACCCATATTTCCAACCAACGTCACATTCACAAATACTAGGGGTTAAGACTTCAACATAGCTGTTTTTAAAAAAAAAACAATTCAATACATAACACCTACTTGCATTTTCCCAAAGATATTGATCCTACGAGTTGTTGTTACGTGCCCTCAAATCGGTTCCAACTCACAGCGATCCTGTTTTACAGGGTCTCAGAGGCTGAGTCTTTACAGACAAAGAAAACCTCATCGTTCTCCCAATCCTAAGAGTATTCCCCAATAAAATTCCCACACTTAAGTCACCATCTTAGAGTCCACTTTTCAAATATCCGGTCCTAAGACGATTGTTGCTAGGTGTAAACTGAGGAAGAAAAATGAATGAAAATGTAATTTGGGAACTGAATCACCTGCTGACCAGTTGGCAATGAGAGTCCCATTCCTAGTGGTAGGAGGGGCACTGGAAACTACAGGTTGAACACTGAAAACAAGAGAGGCAAGCTGTAGCAGAGCCATCATTACAATGTTCACAGTAATGAACTAGGAGAGGGTACCCTTGGAAAGAAATGCACTGGCAGGTGCGGCATCTTAAGCTTTTGAGAGGTTCTGAGGAAGTATTAATTATAAGGACAATGGAGTCCAATGGCTTGCTGAGTGGCACTGATGCATTGAAGAAAGACAAGAAAAAGCTGAGGGTAATTAATCACTAATTGAAGGCTAAGTGTGAAAGTCAGCAGACCTCCTTGGAAGCCTATAAAGAGGCTCTGGGCTCCTGCACTCCTGGGGAAGGAGGAGGTTAAGGATAAAGCTCAGGACTTAATTACAAAGAGCAGCAGAAGTCCAGAGAAGAGTGCATTTTCAGGCAAGCTAAGTCTGACATGCCAAAGTCTGGTTGCTCACTGGGAAGGAGTGTAACCTTGAGACTTAAGATGGAGACATTTGGGTCACTGCTCTTGAGAACCTTGAAATTCTAGATACTCCTGCACTACCTGGGCTTGCAGAAGTGGTCCACTCCTCCCTGCTCACCTAGAGCAACCCCTGCTTGCAGGTGATGCACAGCAATCTGTCCTGCAAAGCAATATGCATCTTCTCTCTAGTCCTCCCCACTCTGGCCAATAAAATAATACCTAGAGTTCAGTCACAGTATCAACCTGGTTGATGATGAGTGGGATGGCAAAGAGATGGCTTGGTAGCTGACTAAATGCGTGGGAGTTGGTTCTGACTCATAGAAACCCTATGCAGGGTTTCTGAGACTGTAAATCATCACGGAAGCAGAAAGCCTCATCTTTCTTCTGTTGAGCACCTGGTAGGCTCAAACTGATAACCTTATGGTTAGCCACCCAACACATAACCTACTACATTACCAGGGCTCCTTACAAAAGGGGTGATAGGAGGTATATTCACCAGGAGCTAAAGATGTAGCCAAATAATTCTGATAGGATTTAGGAGAGAATCCTGAGGACACTGAAACAAAAAACACAGCAGAACATAAAGTGGCATAAGGGAGGGTTTATTAATATGGAAACACTCTCCCATATTGCAGGATTAACTATCATGACCCAGAAAATAATTAACATGCTGCCAGAGTTACTCTTGAGGAGCTTTGGTAGTATGTTGTTGTTGTTGTTGTTATGTGCCGTGGAGTTGGTTCTGACTCATAGTGATCCTGTACAGTTTCTGAGGCTATAAATCTTTACGGGAGCAGAAAACCTCCGCTTTCTCTTGCAGAACAGCTGGTAATTTCGAACCGCAGACCTTGAGGTTCGCAGCCCGATTCGTAACCACTATGCTACCAGAGCTCCTTCAGTGGTTACGAATTGGGCTGCTAACCTCAAAGTCAGCAGCTTGAAACTACCAGCTGTTTCTGAGGAACAGCTGCTCCTGTAAAGACTTACAGCCTCAGAAACCCTATACAGGATCACTAAGAGTCAGAAATGACTCCACAGCATGTAACCACCACCACCAGAGTTGCTCGTAGAAGAGTAGAGAAAGAAACAGCCCTTAGTAAGTTAAGTAGAAACACAAAACAAATGCTATAATAAACTTCGCTATATATCTATGGAATACTATGCAACACTGAAAAACACTGAGTGAAATGAGTCAAAAAGGACAGCTACTGCATGAAAATGCTGTTGTAAAAAGATAAAAGATTTTCATGTGAAAAGAGACATTCTCTGATGGTTACCAGGGTGGGAGGGAAGGGGGAATATTTTTAAAATATCAATTTAGAATCTACAGAGCTATTACAATTAGAAAACAAGATACTAAATACATTGTTAATTTTTTTTTGAGAAACAGTATGATATAATAGTTAAGAAGTTAGGATTCAGTATCAGAAACCCAAGCTGTAGTTTTTTTTAATTTGTTTCTATTTTAATATGTGTGTGCATTTGTATGTCTTTGTATTTGGGGGGCTTGTGACCTTGAATAAATGAATTAATAGAAAAATATGCTATAACAGGTGTTAGAATGTAGGGTTTAAAAACCCAGGGTAGTAGGCATGCCGGAGAGAAGCTACTATGCAAAACCAGAAAATTCATCTAACAACTATCATTTGAAGGACTCAGAAGATGCTACATTTAGCAAGGCAATAAGGTAAGGGATGCTGTCTTTTCCAGATCAGGATTGAGGAAAGAGATGCTACTTCAAACTGAGCTCACTGGTAATAACAGACAATGATGGAACCAAATATAGTGGCCTGGGGTGACTCATAGATGTCAGAAGCAAAAAGGACACAACGATCATGAATTGTGAAGTCCAAAGTGGCAATCACGAGGGCCTGACTCATGAAGAGGCTATGTCAGTGGTTCATAGAAATTGACATCTCTAGGTCAATATAAATGGGCAACCAATAAGGGTATTGCGAAATTAAAACAACTGAAAACATCTTGATGAATGATCAGGAGGCTGAGAGCAAACACTTGAATAAAAAAGTTATTATCGCTTGCCCAGTTTCTGAACCTGAGCTAGTTTTCCAATCAGAACCTATTGACTGTAGGAGAGACTGTGCACCCATAAGGAAGGACCTTGCAACACCAAAAACAACTATGATGTTGTTAAGTGCTGTCACGGCAGTTCTGACTCTTAGCACCCACATATAGGGTTTCAGAGGAGTGCTGGTGGGTTCACACTACCAACCTTATCATTCACAGTCCAGTACAGATCCTATAGCACCACACCAGAAGAACCAAGCACAGTAATAATTTCCCCAATTCTCACAAAGAGGCTGATGGCCACTTATTTTGGTAATCATATACTGGGGAAAGGGAAATTATTCAACATTTCAAGGGCTGTTGAAGACAGGGCCTGAGTTGACATGCAAAATATTCTTGAGCTTCCTTGTTGAAGTGGGGCTTTTGAGGGTCAAGTAATATATTGAGTCATTAGCCCAATCTCATTCACAATGGACCTACTGGGTCCTTAGTCCAATCCATTGGTTATTTTCTTGGACCCCAAATATACAGTTGGAGTGAGTACACTTGGTAGTTGGCAGAATCCTTACATGGACTCCTAGGCACTTGGGTTAAAAGGTATCATAATGGGTAAGGTCAAATGGAAGTTTCTGAAACTGTCTCTGCTAGCCAAAACTTGTAAATAAAACACACTATCATGTTGTGTAAGGAGCTCTGGTAGCGTAGTGGTTATAAGTCAGGCTGCTAACCTCAAGGTCAGCAGCTCGAAACTACAGCAGTTCCACAGGAGAAGGAGAAGGCTTTCTACTCTCATAAAGATTTACAGCCTCAGAAACCCTATGTAGGGTTGCTATGAGTCAGAACCAACTCCACAGCACACCACCACCACCACCACCATCATCACCATCATGTTGTATGGAGTCCTGGCATGGCATGGTAGGATAAGTATGTTTCACAGGGTTGGCAAATACACAGCCGTGGTCTGAGAAGGGACACTTACAACTCAAGCATGTGTGTGTCTGAGTCATCTCATCAGGTAATTCACCTGGACTAGCAGAGGTGCTAACCAATGGTACAAGGAAACACAATCAGTGGTAACAGAAAAAGATGGTGACTATCAGTTCCATTCATGAGACCCCACTGTAGTAGCAAACACTGTAATGCATCCCACTGACTTCCTCTTGTCATCTTTGTTGTTAATTTTTAAAAAAATATTTATTGATTTTCCTTTTATTAGTTTTAGATTTTGCTTTACTTTTATATCTTAAACTGAAGGCTTGGTTTGTTTTTGTCAGTTTTTCTTATTTATTAAATAAAACTTTAATTTTTTTATTAAATATTGCTTTAACCAGGAGCTCTGGTCGCGTAGTGGTTACGAATCGGGCTGCGAACCTTAAGGTCAGCGGTTCGAAACTACCAGCCGCTCCGCAGGAGAAAGATGAGGCTTTCTACTCCTGTAAGGATTTACACCCTCGGAAACCCTGTACAGGGTCGCTATGGGTCGGAACCGACTCGACGGCACTTAACAACAACAACATTGCTTTAACCACATCCCATCTGTTTTATGCATGGTTCTTTCATAATTTTAGAATTATGATTTTTATTTTTACTTGAACTAATATTTAAGGAGTCCTGGTATGGTGCTGTAGGATAAGCATTGGACTGCTAACTGCAAGGTTGACTTTTCAAACCCACAAGCCACTCCTTGGAAACTCTACAGGATCACTGAGTCAGAACTGCCTCAATAGCAATCAACAACAACAACAACATTTCAAAAGGCATTTAATATCCATTTTTAAATTTAACCAAAAATGTCTCTTTAGCAAGTTCTTTTATAGACTCTCCTTCTCAAATACCTATACAGATTAAATAATCTGATATAATAGCCTTGATTTCAACACCAAAACTCTAATGAGACATTGTTAAACAAGAATAATTTTTAGGTTACATCTGTACCTTTTGGACTATGCCTACAATCCGTAACCATCCCTAAATAAAAAGACTCCGTTAGCAGGTAGTAGAAACCATCCCCCAACTTGTTACAGCTCAACTTCCCATTCACATTGCCAAGTTCAAACCTCAAATCAAGCTGCTTTACTGGAACGGTTACCACAGCAAATCCCTCCTAAGCAAAGTCACAGTGTTTTCTGTATTGCCATTTCATTCATGTATAGAATGAACAGAGAGTTTCTAACCCTGATTTGCTCCATTAAAGTCCCACCACGTTATTCCAAGTGGTCCCTTTCTCCTGATAGAATTCCCAAACCAGTGCCAATTTCTCTGGGACATTGAACTCCTTGCCTGCAGTAATATGATATATAGTATTATAAATAATGTCCTTTTACTGAATTCATAATTTGAGTTCCCAAAACCTTGTCTCTCTTTCTGAGTAGCTGCTTTTAGCCTCAAGAGGGAGACCCTTGTCTGGTATGTGCTTCCAAATGTGTATTCCTGTTGCTTCATCCTCTGCCAGGAACTACACAAGTTCTCTTTTTACCGACTGAAGAAAAAAAAAACAAAAAAAAAAACCCAGTAATGCCTCTGTGTTTTATTCCTTTACCAACACTCCCTATGCACCAAGCCAAAATTCTAGAATGTTTTCTTATCTTCAAAATTCCAATTTGAATAACCAAAAGCACTCTTTTATGGCCACAGTCAAAGAAAGATGAGAACGTATTAGTGTTTCAGCTAATGTTCTCTAGTTCTGCTTTTTAATTTCTTTATTAGAAGAATAAACCAAGTTCAGCCCCAGGGCCACCATGGTGAGCCTAAGACAGAGTACTATAAGGGAGATGTACAGTCAAGTCAAAAGCCATATTAAAAACTATCAAGGCCAGAGCACAGAAGCAGAACCAGTGGCCATATGAGATAGATTTGAATGGGAGCAAGTTTGCCATGAACTCGTTACTAATTGCATTGGCCATCTCCTTCTTCCCTTTGCTACTCAGTAGAAACATGGTGTGTGTGTATTAAAGAAATATTGTCAAAGAAAATATCTGCATCCTGCCAATGATAATTATGCACTTATTGTTTGTGCAGGATTCACAGTGTGGCTTATATCCACACTCTGATTTTTCTAGAACCTACTGGGGATGAATACAATCTTACATACTTTAGAAGTTAAGAGAAAAAAATCTAGTTCAGACACAGCCCTGCCTTTAATTTGCTTAGTCACTATGCCCATTTCCTCATCTATAAAATGAGCACAATACGTATTCTACATTCACTGTCTCATTTTTGTAAGGAAGATAGAGACTTTGCCTGCGAATCAAAGAACCTCTAAATGTACAAGTGAACCAAGAGAACCTCTAAATGTACAAGTGAAAACTTGAAATACAACAGCATTAGGAAGACATTGGAGAAAATTCTATTGCTTAGAGTAGAAATGGCATGACTAGGATATTCTTTTGTCATGCTTGTTGATTGGACCATTTCACTCTCTCCTGCTAAACCTAACCTTAGCCTGACATTCCTGAAACATGGTGGTCTAGAAAACCATTATCATTAGAGCTTAATTAAAATAGTAGAAATGAATTTGTCTGCCCTAGTTGAAATTTTATTGCTAACATTTTGCTAGTATTTACTTCTGAGGCTTTGTTCTCCACCAACCATTTATTCATTTATTTATTTATTCATTCATTCAACATTTGTTGAACTCCTGTTATACACCATGCACTTTTCTGAATGCTGAAACTACGGAAATAAATGGATGTGACTCTCAAGATGTTTGGTGTATTGAGCTCCATTAACAAGAATTAGATAAAACTCATAGAAGGAACTTTTCTGGCAGCTTCTTGGACCATTACTACAATATAATCCATTAGCACTTGTAATGGCCCTAGAAATCCCAGGGTCCCTATCATATTATTTCTCCTTTTATATATCAGCAATTTACTAATTGCTTATGTGTATCTTGTTTCTCTAATTACATTTCAAGCAGTAGTCATACTTTCTACTTCCTTATACCTCATTATCTTGAATACCAATAACCACAGGTAGGAATGTAAATTCTAGAAAAAGTGGCATCAAATCCAACATCTACCAACAAGTTTGGAAATTGCTAATGGATTGCTAGATGTTGCAGAGGTTGACTGTTCAAATCCACCCAGAAGAGAGTCCTGGGGATTTGTTTCCAAAAGACTGTAGACATTGAGAATCCCGTGGACAACAGTCCTACTCTGACACACAAGGGGCTGTAATGAATATGACTCACCTTGTAATAGTTAAATTCTGTGTTAACTTGATAGACCCAGGATTCCAAGTTGTTTGACAGTTGACAGTTAACTCTATGATGATTTGCTATGAGCAGGCATAGTTAACTCTGTGACGATTGGGTATTAGCAACCAATCAATTGAAAGGATGTTTCCTTGGGGGTGTGGTCTGCTCCCAATATAATGGACATGCAGGAAAGATTCACACTCTTTTGTGTGTGTGTGTGAATTGAGTGGTAGTTTACATGGAAAACATTTTATACTCATCATTTCATTACAATGATTGCAATCTCCTCCGTGAATCATCATTCAACAGTATTTACTTCTATTCCCTCTGTTGTTGTTGTTGTTGTTGTTGTTGTTGTTGTTGTTGTTGTTGTTTTGGTGGGGGATGCACACAAAACCACTCAGGAATATATAATAATTTAAGCAACCAAAGGGCACATTCTGTAATCCTGCCTCTTGACTGCCAGCACACAGCCTTTCTCTTTCCATGAAGACTTGTACTCTTCCCTGCTGAGCCTGGATCTCCCATCTGGGACATCATCCAACCTTGGCTTCTTTGAACTGAGCCAGTGACTTGATCTATTTTACATTTGCCTGCTGGGCCTGACCACCGAGAGTGCCTGGAAAACCAGACACCCACTGGAGTACCCTGTATGTTTGTTCCTGTTGCCCTGACTCATGTGTCCCACACTATCAGTTCTGCACTGTGCCTGCTCAGGCCTTGGTCAACTATCATCCTGCTGCCTCCTCTGCTCCAGTGATGAGGTCCTGCTCTATGCCCCAACTTGGGATTCCTGCCTCTGGAGCCTCCCGCTGATCTTGGTTCACCTGGCCTACATTTGGGACTCTCCTACTTCTACAATCATGAACCATTTCCTTGATACAAACTTATATATATATGTATCTCATGGTTTTATTTCTCTAGAGAACCCAGCCTAAGACACATCTCAATGGCAACTAGTCAAGTTGACACATAGATTATCACTCATCTATATTATGACAATTGCTAACATTTCCTTTCTCAAATAAATGGATTATTTATTTAGCAGTCCTCACTCAGCATCTTTAACACTTGAAAATCATGTTGATAAAACTGCGATTCAGGCAAAAAGTTAAATGAAAATGGTCTCATAAGTATCAGATTGATGAGTATCAATAAGTATCAACTGGTTGGTGAATTAATTATATGGTGGCTAGTCCTGGTTTGGCACTGTGGGAAAATGCACTGCATTTGAACTGCAAGGTTAGTGGTTCAAATTCATCAGCAACTCCTCGGAAACCCTATATAGGGTTGCTATGAGTTGGAACCAACTCAATGGCACTTAACAACACCCACAACAACAGGGCTCATTATCATGGGATCAGAATTAGTTCACTTCATCATTTGTTAGAATAAAACTTCCGATTTTCTAAGGTATAATCATGAGTTACCATAAGTAAGTAAATTGGTCTTCCAGAGGATATCTATGTCCCCATACATTATGCTAAATGTCAAGCATACCATAAATGAAAGAGACACAGTAGATTACAATTTAGTTGGAGTTGTTTGGATGCTAAAATAAAAGTATGTACCAGGAACAGTGATGAAACAAAAGGAGAGAGAAATCAACCCTACATAAGGAGACTGCTGAGTATGGTCTTGAGGTGTTAACAGGTTAACAGAGGGGGAATACTGTGGCATGTTTGAAATATCTGTAAGTTATTTTATATAATTAGAGAGCAAACTATGACGGGATTAGGCTAGAGATGAGACAAGATGAAGGGTCTTGTGTTACTACTAGTTAGATTTGAATATTGTCCTAAAGGCTATGGGGAGCCCTTAAAAATTTATTAAGTAGCATGAGCATCTAAGGGCAGACAGGGATCAAGTTTATCTCATTCACTATTGAGTGTTTAACAGAAGACCCCAACACTTGTCTATCATTTTGTCATACTGTGATGACTTGCTTGTTGCTGTAATGCTAGAAGGTATGCCACTGGGATATGAAATACCAGCAGAGTCAGCCATGTTGGACAGGCATCACCTAGCTTCCAGACTAGGAAGAAGGAGAGGCAGATGATTGGTGAATGTTTAGTAACCAAAACCCTTATCAATAGCAATGGAACATTGTTAGATATAGTGCCAGGAGATGAAAACATCATGAATAACACCAGAATGTTGTCAGATATAATGCCTGAAGATGAGCCCCTCAGGTGAGAAAGCATTGAAAATACAACTGGGAAAGAGCTTCATCCTCAAAGTAGAGTTGACCATGGTAATGCAAATGGAATAAAGAGTTCAGAACCTTTGTTTGCTGATGGGGCACAACTCAAGATGAGGAAGAGCAGCTGCAAATGTCCATTAATAATTGGAAGCTGTCAAAAATAAAATGGAATGCTTAAAGATCAATATCCTAAGCATTAATGAGTTGAAATGGACTGGTATTGGTAATTTTGAATCTGACAATTACATGGTTTACAATGCAGGGAATGACAAATTCAAGAGGAATGGCATAGCATTTATCATCACAAACAACATATCAAGATCTATCTTGAAGTATAATACTGACTGTGATAGGAAAATATCCATGTACTTACAAGGAAGAAGAGCTAATGCCATTATTATTCAAATTTATGCATAAGCCAAAAAAGCCAGTGATGATGAAATTGGAGAACGTTACCAACTTCTTAAGTCTTAAATTGGTCAAACATGAAATTAAAATATATTGACAATTACTGTTGATTGGAATGCAAAGGTTGGAAATAAAGAGGAAGAGTCAGTAATTGAAAAATATGGCCTCATGATAGAAATGATGCTGGAGAGTGCCTTATAGAATATTCCAAGACCAATGATCTTTTTGTTGCAAATACCTTTTTAAATAACCTAAAAGGCAACTGGACCTCACCAGATGGAATACACAGAGATTAGATTGACTATACCTGTGGGAAAAGATTATGGAAAAGTTCAATATTATCAGCCAAAACAAGACCAGGGGCTAACTATGAAACAGACCATCAACTCTACCAGAGTCAAAATTCGACCTTGAACATATCCCATTTGATTTGAGGGCCCATCTCATGAACAGATTTGATGTATTTTACACTAATGACCAAAGACCAGAAGAGCTATGAGTAGACATCAAAAGCATCATACAGGAAAAAGCAACAGGTCATTAAAAAGGCAAGAAAGAAATAAAAGACTGAAGCAAATGTCAGAAGAGACTATAAAGGTTGCTCTCCTTCATAGAAATACTAAAGAAAATGAAAGAAATTAGGAGGTCAAAGAGCTGAATAGAAAACTTCAAAGGGCAGCTTGTGAAGACAAAGTCAAGTATTACAATGAAATGTACAAAAACCTAGAGTTAGAAAACCAAAAGAGAAGAAAATGCTTGTCATTTCTCAGGCTGAAAAAATTCAACCCTCAGACTGCAATACTGAAGGATTCTATGTAGAGAATAGAGTTCTGGTGTAGAGCTGTAGGATAAACACTGGACCACAAGGTCAGAAGTTCAAACTCACCAGCCACTTCTTAGAAACCCTATGTAAGGTTCGCTATGGGTTGGAACCAACTCAATGGCACTTAATAACAACAACATGGGCAAAATATTAAATGACACAGAAAGTATTAAAAGAAGATGGAAGGGAGAACAAACAAGATGGCAGATCAGGTGGAAGTACAGTGAGGCACTCCGTCAGCAACAAGGTAAAATACCAGACCAAGCAGGCTCAGGGGATGGTCCCAGAACTCTGAACCACATATCAAGGAATATTTAGAAGGTTGGAAGGCTTACAGCTAGGGGAATTTGTAGTAGAAGCAAGAAATCCAATACTTTCTAATCCAAGACACTCAGCTGTTTCCAGAGCTTCCATTTTGGACAAGACCAAGCGGGAGAAGGATCAGAGCAGCCACAGATGCCTGACAGAACCGCAGAGATAAAGGTATATATATTCTTTTATATATATATCTGTTCACTGATCTCTCGCTGTCTGTGCACTTCCATTCTGGTGACTAGAGGGGATGCCTGAACGAGTGGACACCCCACCCCCACCCCTGGAGGGTTCTACTATTCATGTGCACAGATCTCCTCAAAATTTAAAGAGACCATTTCCATTTAAAACCAAACAGCAGCACAAAGCGGCCACAGCCAGCCCTGAACTGTTTATCTCTAGAAAAAAGGCCTGAACGGGGGTTGTAGAGTGGGACAGGCAGGCTAAAAAGGAAACAGGCTGAAAATTAAATCCTGAGTTACATTATAACAACCAACAGAGACATCTTGAAATTTCTCAGGAAGAAGAGTGAAAAGGAAAGCCCACCTCCTGATCACATCTACTTGGAGGCAATCAGAAAGCATAAAAAATACCAAAATACACACACATCTAAGTACTATGGCCAGAGCTAACTTCTGAATATGCCCAAAATAACAGAAACAGATGACCATATCAGCATATGTCCAGAAACGAGATCAAGTGACTGAGGCAAATGAGCTGGATGTGGACCTACACTTCATACTGGAAGATGGATAGGCTTTGGAAATGCCTGAGAAGGAATTCAGAAAAATGATTAAAAAATGTATTTCACTGTACAATGGAATTGAGAAAAATAAGGAAGAGGTCAGGAAAGCACTACAGGAACAATCAAATAAGATAGATACAGCACTGGGAACAATTCAAAACCTATAAAAAGAAGTCCAAATGATTGATAATAGGATATCAGAAATGGACAATACACTGAAAGGTCAAAGGAGTAGAATTGAAGAGTTAGAAGCCAGAATTAGTGAGCTAGAAGATAAATCTCTCAACACTACTAAGATAGAAAAGCAAGCACAAAAAAGGATAAAAAAAAATCTGAAGAAGGTCTGATTCATGTTGGACAACATGAAGAGGAATAACTTAAGAATTATCAGCAATTCCAAAACAAGAAGAATCACACAAGTCCACAGAGGAGATAATTGAAGATCTTCTGGAAGAAAATTTCCCTAACATCCTGAAAAGCAAAAAGATAAGCATTCAAGAAGTTCAATGAACTCAGGAAAGATAGACCCTAAAAGAAAATCGCCAAGACATATCATAACCAAGCTCTCCAATTTCAAAGATAAGGACCAAATCCTGAAAGCCACTAGGGAAAAGAGAAGTGTAATATACAAAGGCAAGCAAATCATATTAAGCTTGGCTCTCTCAACAGAAATTATGCAGGCAAGAAGGCAATGGGGAGACATATATAAAACCCTGAAAGAAAAAAACTACCAACCAAGAATCCTCTACCCAGCAAAGCTGTCAATCAAATACGAGGGTGTAATCAAAATATTCCAAGATAAACAGAAGCTAAGGGATTCTGCCAAAGCCAACACAGAGATGAAAAACATCCTAAATGAAGTTCTGTGGACTGAGAACCAACAAGAACAGACAACAACATGGCGGCATCACCCTGAACTCAATTGAAAATGGAAGAGTTGAGAACAGAATAAAATTATAAGAATAGAGGATATGGGAGATCAGTCTATGATCAAAACAAATGCAATGTGAAAGAAGGTAAACACAGAATAACAGAGATCCAGGTGGTGAGAAGATCAAGTCGATTATAGAATGAAATAGACTATCTTAAATGGAGGGAAAAGTTAATGGAATATAAGGTAACTACAACGGTGGGGTTGGGGGTTGGGGTTTTGGTTCGGGTGTTGGCAGCGGGGACGATACAAAAAGGGGGAGGAGGTAGAAGAACAAGATAGGGGAACACTGAGACAGGTTTGCATGCCTTAAGTGGGACAGAGGTAAATAATGATGCATGCTCAAACTTGGAACAACAGGGCTCTGTGATACAGGGATCTAGGCATAGTTTGAAGAGGGGAAAGAATACTAACATGCTTGACTGTCTTATGAATATTGATTTCCCTTGCCTAGTATTGTAAAATAGACACCTGAGTGAAATAGAAAGGAAATGTTGGGAAACATGATTACAGAAAACTTGTAAGCCCATCTTCAGACTAGAACTGACTGGAATAACCAAAATTGATTCTAGAACTTGTCCAGTGAAATAGGCCTCTTGTGGAGCCTTTGCAGGGTATAGGACCTTAGGTGGAATCCTGAATCCCATTCAGTACTTTCTGAGGTGGGACATCTCCACTTGCAAGTACAGCTAGAGCGACAGAAGATATATCTTCAAAGAAAGATCAAAACAAGAATATCATCATGACTGACTAACATAAGGATAAGCAAGCTGTTCATCAGGAAGCCATCAAGGCAAGCAAACAAGATCCTTCAGGACAAACTCCCGTCTAAGACTGAAACTCAAAGGGAACACATCAACAGGCATGTAAGCTTGCTGGTGACCACATTGGGCTGCTGGTGAGTGGAAGAGTAGAAAAGGCAACAATGAAGAAATGGGCTGAGTTCAACCACAGTCCATTGACTCCTGTTGACCTGGAGATGAGAGAGAGAAGAGGAAGGGCTGGCTTGTCTAAAGTGTGGTGAGAACTGGGGACACCTGATCCCATGGACAAGGACATAGCCACAGAGGGCTAGAGCTGAGAGTGAAGCATCCAGCTGATATGAAGTGAGAGGAGATACACAAAAACACCCAAACTTGCAAACAGTACCCATTTGTCCTAGCCTCAATGGCTTGATAATCAGAACTTGACTAGAGGAAGATTAAAAAAAATTTTTTTTGATAAAGGAAACAAGGGTAAAATGCTACAATTTGATGAATTTGACCTATACTCATGGAGGTAGTAGCTCTAAATATCAATAGAGAGGGAAGGAGTCTTCACATCAAGTATCAGTGCTATTCCCTCTATACACAGGGTAGATAGGGACTGGCAACTTAGACACTGGTCTATAAAGGCATGAAGTGACTGACTTACAAGGTTTCATGATGGAGTTTAGTTTAAGAGTGTGTGAGGGAAGAAAGAGTTCACACTGAGTAGTTTTCATCTTTTCTAGATGGATCTGGTGAAAAGAGATGGGGATAAGATTCTTATATTCAATAGTGAGTAACTGTTATCATGACTAATTGCGACTCTCACAATTGTAAAGGTAGAAGTTTTATAACAAAAACAGGGGAGTGGTTAATCTTACAGTCCAGAAACAGAGGACCCTAGGATCAGCAAGGGAGACGAGCACAAGCAGAATTCGGACTTTATCCAGAGAAGCAGCGATGCCTGAGACGGAGGCAGAGATGGAGACATGGAGAGGGAGAGCCGCTAAGGACTCTAGATTCATGGGCAGAGAGGGACGGAGAGCTGATGGCCAAGAGGCAGACTTGCAGATGTGCTCTTTGGAGGTGTAAATTATTATATACAGCTGAGTTTTTTTGTTTTTTGTTTTTTAAAAAGAGCTAAAGTGAATAGTGAGAATACTGTTAGCTGATGGTACATGGAGGGGATTATAATCATTGTAATGAAACAAAGTCTATGATATGTTGAATATAAAACTGATAATCTGCCCTGTAAACTTTCACTCAATCCACAATAAAAACTTCTTAAAAACAAAACATTAAAAAGTAATAGAAAAAAGAAGATGGAAGGTATACACAGAGTCACTGTACCAAAAAGATATGGTCACTGTTCAACCATTGCAAGAGTTAGCATATGATCTAGAACCAATACTACTGAATGAAAAAATTCAAGATGCACTGAAAGCATTGACAAAAAACAAGGCTCCAAATTGACAGAATACAAATTGAAATCTTTCAACAAACTGATGCAACATTGAAGGCATTCACTTAGCTATACCACAAAATCAGAAGACAGCTACCTGGCCAACTTCTTGAAAGAGATCATATTTGTGCTCATTCCAAAGAAAGATGACTCAACAGACTGTGGAAATAATAGAGCAATTTCATTAATATCATATACCATAGTGGTTATGAGTTGGGCTGTTAACCTCAAGGTCAGCAGTTCAAAACTACCAGCTGTTCCATGGGAGAAAGATAAGGCTTTCTGCTCCCATAAAGATCTGCAACATTGGAAACTCTACACAGGGTCACTATGAGTCAGAACCGACTCCACAGCACACCACTACCACCATATGCAAGCAAAATTTTGCTGAAGATAATTTAAAAATAGCTGTAAAAGTCTACCAACAGAGAACTGCGAGAAGTTCAAACCAGTTTCAAAAGAGGACACAGAACCTGGGATATAATTGTTGATGTCAGATGGATCTTGGCTGAAAGCAGAAATACCAGAAAAATGTTTACTTGTGCTTTAATGACTATGAAAAGCCTTTTGTCTGGATCGTGATACACTATAGATAACGTTGCAAAGAATGGGCATTCCAAAACACTTAATTGTGCTCATGAGGAATGCGAACATAGACCAAGAGGCAATTGTTAAAACAATGGTTTAAAATTAGGAAAGGTGTGCACCCGGGTTGTATTCTTTCACCATACTTACTCAATCAGCATGCTGAACAAATAATCTAAGAAGCTGGATTATATGAAGAGCATGGCATCATGATTGGAGGAAGATTCTTTAACAACCTCCAATATGCAGATGATACAATCTTGCTTCTTGTAAGCAAAGAGGACTTAAAATACTTACTGATGGAGATCAAAGCCTTCAGTATGTATGGATTGCACCTCAATGTAAAGAAAACAAAAATCATCACACCTAACCAGTAAATAACATCATGATAAGTGGAGAAAAGATTGAAGTTGTCAAAACTTCCTTTTGCTTGGATCCTCAATGAACACTCATGGATGCAACAGTCAAGAAATCAAACACTATATTTCATTAGGCAAATCTGCACAGCATCTCTTTAAAGCGTTCAAGAGCATACTGTCAATTTGAAAACTAAGGTGTACCTGACACAAGCCAGGGTATTTGTAATAGCTTCATATGCATAAAAAAGTTGGAAAATGAATAAGGAAGATCATAGAAGAATGTAAAAAATACCAGGACTGCAGAAGTACTAACAAATATATGTTGAAAGAAGTACAGCTAGAATGATCCTTAGAAATTGGGACAGCAAGACTTTGTTTTCACACTTTGTACAAGTTACTAGGAGGGATCAGTCCCTGGAGAAGGACATCATGCTTGATACAATGGATGGTCAGCGAAAAAGAGGAAGACCCCCAAGGAGATGGATTGGCACAGTGGCAACAACAATGGGCTTAAATATAACAATGGTAAGAATGGTGTAGGACCAGACAATGTGTCATTCTGTTATGCATAGAGTCACTAGGTGTCAGAGCCCACTCAACAGCAGCTAACAACAACAACAAACAGAGAACCCTCCATGAAGCAATACAAAACAAAATGAGTTCAAGAAATGAAATAATCTGTTGTGCTTTCGGGTGACTATTCTAACCTTATATAAACAGTGTCTATGAGGGAACCAAAACTAAAGCCAAGAGTTAGAATGTTGTTGTTGTGAAGTGCCATTGAGTCGATTCCAACCCATAGCGACCCTGTATAGGGTTTCCAAGGAGCAGCTGGTGAGCTTGAACCACTGACATTGCAGTTCAAACAACTTTGCAGGCTGACACATTAGCCCACAGCGCCACACCAGGACTCCACTAGAGTTAGAATAGACTATGATTTAAGGTGAGTGTAGGAGAGGTGGAAAGAGAGAAATGGGTATAATCTGAAAGAAGAATATATTAATCCGTTTCTGAAGAGAGAAACTGATGAAAATTAATTTTGGCATTTTTTTCTTGGAATTAAGATAATCAAGTAGAAATACACACTAGTCACTTAGATGTTGTTGTTAAGTGCCATTGAATCCATTTAAACTCATAGTGACCCTGTATAGGGTTTCCAAGGAACAGCTAATCTGAACTGCCAGCCTTGCAGTTAGCAGTCCAATTACCCTACTCCACCCCATCAGACACTTGGATAGAACAGACTATGTCAAGAAAAAAGTATGAACTCAATATATAGATTTGACCATTATCAAAGTATGTGGCTCTAGAATACTGCCAAGACCCCAAAGTCTCAACATATGAGGTTCATGGATGAGAGAAGAAAGTCATTGAAGGTTAGGGAAGTAGAAGAACTGAAAAACATGTGGGTTAAAAGGGCATCCAAAGGAGCAGAGATTTCTAAGATAACACTCTTATTAGAAGATGTGAGACGTCAAACATTTTTCTTTCAATTCACATGCTTTCTAAATGAAACAACCTAAAATATTTGCTGAGGGTGAACCTTGAAGGAATAAAAATAATAATAATAATAATAATAAGACCATATCTTCAATCTCAAGAATCTGGAGTCCTGGGGAGGCATGTACCTTAATAGATACGATGTGTAGAATCATATTTTTCACCAACGAAAATGATGGCTAATGACTGAGAGTGATTGCAAATTATTTGAGTTAATGACAGAAATAAACAAAATCCAATGAAATTTGCATTAATATTTGTACTTTCAGCCTCTAAACATGTATAGTTCTAACTAGTTAGCATGCTGTGAGGGCAGGTGGGGGTGCATTATCTCCTCGAAATTCTATGCTGAGATTTAAGTTTCCAGACCATGGTCAGGACTAAATGGAGTGTTTACCAGCCAGCTGAAAGTAATATATCTGAAAGGACATTGTGAACTGTGGTCCAGGAAAGAAGATAAGGTCAAAATTAGAGCAGCAGTGCCATACAATTAAATCAAATGTGTGAGGCAAGGCCACAAGCAGAAAAAATAGTCATGGGATTAGAAACCAGGAAAATGACAAACAAGTTGGGAAGTAGAAAGCAAAGTGGGCTAAGCGTGGAGTCAGATACCAGGAATGTTTGTGATGATGGAAAGGATTTGCAGGATTAGATCAAATGCATTAAGGATGCCATCACCTGTGGTTCCAGGTAGAGCAAAGTCTCCACGAATAGCTATGGCTCTACATTTGACTAGCAAGCAACTCCATCTGCTGGGTGGCAGCAACCCATATCATGACTTTCTCGTCTCATATTGGCCTGGGACTCCTTGTGATTTTGGCCAGGAATGCATGTGTTCCATTGTCTCTTTGGTTGCAATCACTATGGCAACTAAGCGTTGATGATATACTTGCAGATGTGCAAAAGAATTAGAAAAGTAAATGAATGAAAGAAATCAACACTTACCACATCAGTTAAAAATCAGGGATCAGTTGAACATGTTTCTTATTCGAAGGAAGGGTGTGGAAGATTCGCTTTGGTGTTCTATTTCTTTCATTTACCTTTAATTTTTTTTTTCGTTGCAGGTTAAAGCTGACTCCACATCCTAAGGGACCAACACAAGCCATCAAGTTAAATGATGTCCCTGATAGCTATGTGGATCAATAGTTATATAGGCCTATTCCTCATCCTAGCTCTGTCAGGGCCCAAATTATACACTGTACGTGAAAACCACCTCCTGGATTTACTACCTCTGTACCTCCAGCCATGGCAGGAGGCTTATCACCCTGCATTTATTTCTTGTAAGCTTTAACTAAGCTGCTGCTACTGATTTTTCAACATTTCTTAAAGTGGCAGGGTGGCATTTAGCCAAGTTCTCCCTTCCACTTCCAAAGAAATTCTTGAATGTCCTAGTTCTCTCATTGACATACGAGAAATCTTCAAGTAGAAGGACACACAGTTGGCAGAGATGACAATAGGATGAAGAAGCAGACAAATACTTGGCCTTCTATAGTGGTTTTTGATGCTTGTGGGATAATCTACTAGAATCTGGGCCATCAGCATTTATGGGACAGCAGCTGATTTTCTGGTTTTCTTTCCGATACTTACATGCTGTGTAAATCACCTCACCTCTCTGTGCCTTGGTTTTTCTCTCTCTTAAGTGAAAATTATTCTACTCTTCCCTATGCATCACTTCAAAGGGGGAATATTAGCTTAAATAGAGTATACACAAAATCATTTCACACTTGGGAGTACAGGTGTTCTATAAATCCTAGGTTCCGTTACTATTTCATGCTTTTATATCTTCGATTGATCTGGTCTCATGAATCACGTTTTAACAAAGTAGACATGGACTATGGTGAACTGTCTTTGAGCTTCCTAATCTCCCGTTTGTGTCACGTGTTCAGAATTCTAGCTCTCTGAATTAATATGTGAAGCCTGGCTTTAAGGTATCAAGACTGACTCTAGCCTGTGGTTAAGAAATAACACTGCATGGCTTTCTAGTCAGTGTCCAGGGAGAGATACTCACGGTGTCCAGGGAGAGATACTCACGGTGTCCAGGGAGAGAGACTCACGGAGGACAACCTAGTGACTAGATTAATGAGTTGCCTGACTTTCAGGGAACTGTAACCATCAAATTTTTCTCAATTTAGCCCATCTTTCCTATTTTTTTGCATAGGTTCTTAAAACATTTCTGATTAATGAAAATAGCAGAACTATCAACTGCTTTAATAATTGTTAAAAAATAAATAAGAGACCATGTTCATGCAAATACATGGATGTGGTTGCAAAGTATACTTTCTCCATGCCTCCTGTTGTTGTAAATACTGTTTTATACTCTGGGGCCACAATACCTACTTACTGACCCAGTGAGGAACTGTCTTATATAGCTTGAACTGTATACTTTAACAATATGAAAAAGTGATATTCCTCTCAATTACAAGCATAACTCTCCTTAGCTACTGTCTTACTGCACCCAATTATATCAACCCGTTTTCCACGCCATCTTCCTCTAGTTCCCATAACCAACACTTCATTGTGACCTGTCATTTTTCACGCATCTTCATCTACAATTATTTGGCTAATCCAAAACATTTAAGGGCTTTTTATTTCTAAAACCAACTCAGCTATATGATTATAGTGAAACAGTCAGTGTTGCTATTGAGTCTGTATCTCTGTGTATGACCACAGTTTTGTGGTCCTGGTGTGGCACTGTAGGATAAGCACTGAACCGCAAGCTAAGTTTGAACTGCAAAGTTGGCTGTTCAAATTCACCAGCCACTCCTCAGAAACCCTATACAGGGTTGTTATGAGTCTGAACTGACTTGTCGGTACTTAACAACACAAACAATATAAGTCAATTTCTGAATGCCTGAATTTCATCATTCAGTTTTACAATCTGTTTGGAAAATACATCGCAGGACTCGCCTGCCCGTATGAGGGAAGGATCCTTCCATTGCCACTTACAGTCAGTTCGGATAATTTTACCAGACTCTCCAGAGATGCGTGGGGACATTGGAGTCTGGGTTGGACCATTTGGCCTTCTGTGAATTTCCTAGTGAGTATCTAGACACAGTAATGATCTACAACTTGTTCCTTGCATACGCTAAATATTTTCATCCTTTTTCTTACTCTCCTTGGATTTTTGTGCAACTCAGATGATAACTAGCAAAGAGAACTTTTAAGATTTAAGATGCCTTTTAATGTACGAGGGGAAAAAAGAGTTTTGCATATTTAAGTTCATTGTTATTAATAATAATCAATAAATGGATGTTTTATTCAGTTTTTCTTTTTCCTGTAGGCAATCAACTCTTCTGTAATACTAGAATCCCAAATATTTATGCGTTCCCCATTTGCCCTCTAAGTGCAAAAGATTTCCTAATCATGACCCAGCTGTCGGGACAGACTATCTGGACATGTATTCACCGATATTCCAATTGTGATCATCTCTTTCTTATTCTGTTTAACAGCTACTAGCAGTGTATTTTGACTTGGCAGAGAACTCCATGCAGTGATATTTGTCCTGGTGTCTGATGTCTTAAACCCAAAGTTAGTGCTATTTAGTTTTCTCCTTTATGAACACAATCCATAAGCAGAATTATGATAGACCATGTAAGTCTTGCTGAAACATTCACTGCTTTAGGAGTAGAGCCTTTAATTTGAAGGTACTTTCCATAGCTGAAAGCTGTAATAATGCCTCATTCCGTTTGGCAACAAAACAAAGAACTAAAGGATTTATAAACTGACAAGCTTTCTAATAAGTGTGAGTGAGTGATCAAATTTGCATTCTTTTATGCGACTAGGTGGCATGTCTCATCACCTATTCTGACTTCAGGGCCTTATTAATAGCCAATTTGCACACAATCAATTGGCATAATGATTCAATGGCCCAAATCAATCATAAACATGATAGAAAATGCTTCACAGGACAATGACAAAATCCATCAATATTCAGGTCATAGAGATATGCTACCTTTGACAATATCCTGAACTAGACATGCCACCTCCTCATTTCTGAAGATGGATTCACCTGGTCAGACAAACTGGATGTTTACGCCCTTCCTACTGATGCAAAAATGTCTCTCCCAAAGCATCCTAGTCAATGGAAGGAATGGCTTTCCCAAATGGAGAAATTGATACTGAGACAGGAGACAAAAACCAGTAGTGCTTCTAGATGATTTACAAAATACTCTATTTTTGCACAAACAACACAAATAACATTGTGTTTTATTGCCAACTGTGCTCTCCACCCCGCCTCACCCCCACCAAGGTATTTTTGTAACCACACTATGCTAATTCTTTATACAACGTGTATACAAAATAATCATAGACTGCTCATGAAAATACCTTAGAAGGCAGGCCCGGTTAGCAAAAAATATTGATAATTTATACTTTACTGTGTAAAGTATGGCATTCATGGGAAGGCACAGTAGCAAAATGAGTTCCAAAGAAAAGTGCATTGTCCAAAGTAAGTCATGTGTGGTTTGTAGGCATGGACTACCTGCACAAAATAGCACCCCAAAGTAACAAGACCAGTGCCGCCTGTTGGGATGAATACTTATTCTTCATTCCTTATATCGACTTGTAGAGAGATGACCACCACAGTAATATTCTTGGTGTCAAGGTCCGCCTTTCCTCACAAACAGTTCACAGGTGGTATTTGAAACCGATTGGTCCACATTTCTCCCTTGGGAAGAGCTAAATTATGAGTGAAGTATAAAATCTAAGGATCTGATCTTTATTCCCCTGCTTTGTATATACTAATTCTCCTTCAGGTTGGCAGTCTTGGGGTCTAGAGAAGGAAGAGTATATTAGCAAACCTATTTGCATACCCCTCAGCTTTTGCCATCTTCCTCAGAAACCCAATCCAGGGTCATTATGAATCAGAACTGACTGGATGACACTTGCAACAACCAAACAACACTAACCTTTTGGTTTCCACCCAACTGGCTACTGCATTGATCCTTTAGTTGGCCCTGAACTCAGCAGGAAAAAGAGATGCTATTGATTTGCGGTTGTTGTTATGTGCCGTGGAGTCGATTCCGACTCATAGAGACCCTGTACAGGGTTTCCGAGGCTGTGAATCTTTACGGGAGCAGAAAGCCTTATCTTTCTCCTGCAGAACAGCTAATAGTTTCAAACTGCTGACCATGAGATTAGCAGCCCGATTTGTAATCACTACACTACCAGAGATTCTTTGTTATTGATTGGGCTCCCTTAAATTCCAACATTTTAATTAGGCAACCAGATGACTCAAAGGAGCACTAGACTATGTAATAAACAAGAACCCCCAACTTCACTAGCTTGGAACAATAAATTCATGCAATAGTTTAATTAAGCATTCCTAACTGGGTGACTAAGGAACTCTGGTAGCATAGTGGTTACGAGTTGGGCTGATCACTTCAAGCCCAGTAATTCAAAACTACCAGCTGTTCTATTGCAGGAAGATGAGGCTTTCTGCTTCCATAAAGATTTACAGCCTCAGAAACCCTTCACAGGGTTGCTATGAGTTGGAACCGACTCCACAGCACATAATCATCACCACCACCACCACCACCACCACCACCACCAGCAGCAGCAGCTGGGTGACTATGTTCCAAGGAGTGAATTAAGGGCACAGGATCCTTCCACTCTATTTAATTTTAATTCAGGTTCTGTTATCTTCAACACGTGGCTTCCAAACACACCACAGAAATCAATAACATTTTAACAAGCCAAAGGGGAAAGGCGGTTGGAAGATTTTATGGGACCAGCTTGGAAGTTGCGTATATCACTTCTGCTCATTCCTCTTGCTAGAAAACAGTGACAAGGCTACAAAAGAGAGGCTGGGTAATGTATTTGACCTATATGGTCAGGTGACCATCTGGCAGTCTGAAAAAAAAAACATTTTGATGAGATTTCATATCATTTATCAGCAATAGCTTGAGGATGTAGATGCCTCAAAAATAAAGAATGAAAACCACCCCCAACTATTTCCTATATATGGTGTCATTGTTATGTGCCGTCAAGTCAGTTCTGGCTCATAACCACCCTACATAGGGTTTCCAAGAAGAGGCTGGTGGGGTTTAAACTGACCTTGTGGTTAGTGGTCAAGCACTTATTCTACAGTTCCAGACCAGGAGGGTCAAAGACAAAGAGTAAGACCCCCACAACGAGATGGACTGACATGGTGGTGGCAGTGATGGGCTCAGGCCTAGCAACAATTGTGAGGTTGGCCCAGGACCAGGCAGTGTTTTCTTATGTTGTACATAGGGTCGTTATGAGTACATACTGAATCAGTGGCACCTAACAACAACAACAACAGACCAGAACTCCCATGGCCTCTATATGTTGTTGTTGTTGTTAAGTGCTGTCTGACCCATAGCGACCCTGTATAGGATTTCCAAGGTGCAGCTCGTGAGCTTGAACCACCAACTTTGTGGTTCAAACGACTTTGCAGTCTAGTGCATCAGCCCACAGTGCTACACCAGGACTCCATGGCCTCTATATAGCAAATGTTTATTAGACAACCCAACAAATAGCATAAAGCCTTGCTAAAGGAAAGCATTGAGACTTGCATTGTCTATTGCAATCATGCATTTTTGTGCCATGTCACCAACATTGAGCATACACAGTCTTGGTACTCCTAGACTCTGGAGCTCTTTGCTCCTTGTGCTCTACTTACCATCCCAATCTTGATTTCCCAGCAACACTCATCTTGAGTCATCTCGTGTCCATGATTTTACTCTTAGATTTCCCCTTGGCCTGATACTGTCCTTTCCCTCCATCGCCTCACCCTGAGGTTTGACAGTCACTCCTTTAACTGAGCCTTCTGGTCACAGAACTAACAACACAGACAATTTTGGGTTCAAATCCCAAAACCCAATTTCAGCACCAGTTCATGAACCTGCAGGTGTTTTCCCACTCTTTAGAGAAGGAGCTGGACAGGAACGGTTTAGGAAAATATATTCTATGTGACTTACAAAAGTCCAACCCAGTCATATCTTGAATTTGCACCACCAAAATAAATAAAGCATTCTTACAAATATCATCTGATTTTAATTGGATTCAAGCCTTATTAGAACCCAAAGCGATAGGTACCATTGCCACCTCCATTTTAAAGATGAAGGAAATTATTTTCTGTTAAGCTCAGTAACTTGAAAACTTTTCAGTAAAGGGTTTATATTTGAACCCCGATATTCTTGATTCCTGCATTTAAGTTCCGGGGGTGGGGGAGAGGAGTACCAGGTATAATTAGCCATTATAAAGGTTTAGATGACAGTATACTACGCTTGTAGTAGATGAACCTAGTGACGTTTATGGATTTTGTCCTGGCTCCAGACTACAAAGGTCTTTCCCTAAAGAGACAACCATCAAAGAGCAGTTTTATAGGCCAGTCCACTCATGTGAACACCCAGATCCCATTACTTTTAAATAACCACAATCACAGTCTCAGATGGTTTTGATTGGCTTCATTGCCACTGTCCCTTTAGGAAATCTGGTTGTTACCTCCTTGCCCAAATTATAACATCATTTCTGTTTGTTAGTCCCAACCTGATTTTTTCCTGACAATGTAAGGAAATCTTCTCAGCCCCAAATGTCTGTCAATGATTTGTGGATGGCAGGTAAGCATATTAGCTGAGTCTATTTAACACAATTTCAAATTTCATTGTCTTTTAGTAAAAGGCAGCTGTTTCCAGATGTCATGAATCAACCTTTATGTCTGACTGACGTGGTGTTTGCAGAAAACATCTTGCAATCCTGTCATGCATTATTGGGAGTTTCTTAAACTAGATTATTTGCAAGTCAGAACCTGCTGCTTTCTAGTGAATTATTATTTGGATTGCTTCAGTAGCCTCCTGTTCAGTATGACGATAGGTTGACAATTCCACGGTTCATCTGCCCCATTTGGTTCACTCAGGACCAAATGCTGCAGTCATTCAGTATTAGGAATTTCACAAACATTGGCCAACAATTCAATCCCACATCGTATTTGAGGTGCACACTCAGTGAGAGCTAATTTGTACTATTGTCAAACCCCAGAACATTTTATTTGGTTTTTCTGGAATTACTTATCTTAATTTTTCAAATCCTGAATTTCTTCTAATTCTGTAATGTTTTGAGTACTGAGTTAATTTCTGTGCACATTTTTCAATTATTCCCATCAACTTATCTTCAGTGAAATCACTCAGTGGAAGATACTAATTAGCTGAGTAAGTTTATTGTTTAGTCTGTCAGATTCGTGGTTATTTTTATACCACATAAGCCTTCCCAGACTTTTGGTGACATTGCCAAATTTCTGTCCCTTTGTTTTATTACATTTCACTCTCTTCTCTCATTTACTGCTATAATGTGGATTAAGTCATTTATTCTACTGAAGTAATAACCCAACAGTAAATGCTTTATACTTATTATTTTAGATCTGACACGCCATTTGGCTATTGAGGTAACACATCAAAATTTCACTCATTATTGTAATGGTGAAAATTTTGTTGGGTCACAAAATGAAAGAAATCAAAGACTACAGTGAGTGTCACTCTTGCAAACAATTGGGTGTCATAACTTTTAAAAGGCAATCATGGTTCAGATAAATTTGTATATCTTCCCTTCCTTTTCTGAAGCAATATTAACACTCTCTTATTCATGTTTCCATTCAGTACTTTCAGGCCTGAGATTTTATATCTGTTGGCATACCTACTTCTGATTCAATAACTAGGCTTCTCTTTACCTTGACCAGTTTCATATTTACCCCATTTCACTCACTTAGCTTGACTGTCAGGTCAAGATATTTGGTAATATAATGTGGCTGCCTTGCAGGTCTGCTTATCATCACCTCAATTCCCAAAAGGGGGGTGTCCAAGTAACTGTACACTTACTGGATCTTCCTTTAATGCCTACTCAAGAATCCTGCTCAAGCGGATGACGGACTCTGTCAGGCAGAACACTCCAGACAGTTACAGCTCACTGGGTTTGAGCACTCCTTAAATCTCTGGTTGCAGATCATTGGACCCATTCAGCCATTCACTCCTCTTTCCAGCATGTAAGGCCATTTCTAAGTGAAAGAACCATCACTTTCCCTTTAGACTCACCTCTAATTCTCCTTTTCCTGACAGAGTGACTATTCACACTATGATTAGCTACTAAAACCTTTATGGGGTCTCAGAGCCCTGTGAACCGATGGTGACACAACTTGCCTCTCATATACAAGGACATTGAGCTGAGTTTTGAGAGGCTTGTAATTAGTATAATTACTTTATTTTGATTGCTCAGGTTAACAACGTGGGCAATGCCCAAGTATATTATCATCAATTGATGAGTTGGGGTTTAAAAAATCTGATTATGTGACATGTGTTCAGCTATATCACTCTCTACACTGCTGTTGGGAATAGCTAATGTTTCATTCCTTATAACTTTTAAATAATCTTTGCCATGACTCTGTGCCAGGTGTGAATAAGTCTAAAGAAATTAAGTCTCCAAGTAACTTTACTGTGTGGATGTGTTTGTCTTCACCTGAGTGCCTATTTTACAACGTCATCCAAGAGAATTGGAAGCTCATCATTCAGTTGATTAGGAGTATAAGAGAAGAACTCAAAATAATTTATGAGAAGATCTTCCCCAGAGGGAAGTGGTAGACCAGTAGTCCTCAGTTGGGCTACTTTTGCTTTCCAGAGGATATTTGCTAATGTTAAAATTTGGCGAAATTTAATAGACACTTTTGTTTGTCCTGACTGGGGGTTTGTTATGCCACTGGCATTTGGCAGATAGATGCCAACAATGCTGCTAAATACCCTACAATGCACAGCACAGCCCCACAAATAAATTCTTTGGCCTAATATGTTAATAATGTTGAGAAACATTGGGTTTGACCAAAGAAGAAGACTTGAAAACGGTTAAGGAAAGTGCATAAAATTATTAAAAAATTAATGCACTAAATGCACGTAATCAAAACTGTTCAACAGGTACAACAAATGTTTCAAAACAGCAAGTTGTATCTGCTGGAGTATCTAAAAATGAAAAAACCTCAGTCCACCTTTTCAAAGTTAACCATTTTAGTTGTCTTAAAAACTCCTTGAAAATAGAATTTAAGACTTAAATGAACAATCTGACTTTATTCCAGTACAGCTCTTTTCCTCAAAAGAAAAGGGTTGTTATTATTGTGAGGTGCCATTGAGTCATTTCCAATCCTATGTACAACAGATCAAAAAAACTGCCTAGTTCTGCATCATCCTCATTTTTGAGCCCATTGGTGCAGCCACTGTGCCAATCGATCTAATTTAGGATCTTCCTCTTTTTCACTTGCTCTGCTTTTCCTGGGGAACGTGGTGACTCTGTAGGATAAGGACCGGACTTCAAACTGTAAGGTCAGTGATTTGTGCTCACCAGCCACTCTGCAGGAGAAAAATGAGTCTTTCTGCTCCTGCAGAGATTTACAGCTTCAGAAATGTTGTACAAGATCGTTAAGTCAGAACTCACTCAATGACACTTAACAGCAGCAACTACTTTTCCAAGTATGATATTCTTTTCCAGGGCTGTTCCCTCCTGATAACATGCCCAAAGTATGTGCGATGAAGTCTTGCCATCCTAGCTTCTAAGGAGCATTCTGACAGCACTTTATTCAACACAGATTGGCTCTTTCTACAGTTTTGTTGTTTTTGCTATGGGCCATGGAGTCAGTTCCGACTCATAGCAACCCTGTACTGGGTTTCTGAGGCTGTAAATCTTTACCAAAGCAGAAAGCCTTATCTCTCTCCTGCGGAATGGCTGGTAGTTTCGAACTGCTGACTGTGAGATGAGCAGCCCAATTCATAACCACAATGCTACCAGAGCTCCTACTGGCAGTCCTGGTGTATTCAGTCTCCTTCAACACTATAATTCAAAGGCATCAAATGTTCTCTGGTCCTCTTCATTCGTCCAATTGTCATATGCATATGAAGCATGTAAGAATGAAGCAAGTGACCGTCCAAATCATAGGCTCTGAGGATCAGACTTTAACCACCTAGCAGACAGAGCAAAATGTCCCTCATCTGATTATTCAGTTATGCTGGTTAATAATTCCATACATGAGCCCTGGATACCCACTGATAAATGTAAAAACCTTCCCTAAAAGCCGAGACTGTAAATTCCAAAAAGGCAAAGTTTTTCCCAAAAAAAAAAAAGCTAAAGAGGATAGAGAGAAACTCTGTTAACTGATGGTATGTGGAGGGGATTATAATCAATGTAATGAAACAAGGTATATGAATGTTTGAATGTGAAACCGATGATGTGCCCTGAAAACTTTCACTCAATCCACAATAAAAACCTTAAAAAAAAAAGAATGAAGCAAGTGAGAATACCATGGTTTGGGTCTGGCATACCTTAGTCCTCAAAGTGACAACTTTGCTCTTTAACATTTTAAAAGAAATCTTTGGCAGCAGATTTATCCAATGCTACATGTTTGATTTCTTGAATGCTGTTTCCATGGGCATTGATTTTTTAATCCAAATGAAATGAAAACCCTGACAACTTTATTTATTTATTTATTTATTGGTTTATCATTATGTTGTTTATTGGTCCCATTGTGACAGCTGTTGTTTTCTTTATATTGAGCTGTAATTCATACTGAAGGCTGTAGTCTTGGAGCTTCTTCAGTAAGTGCTTCCAATCACCTTCGAGTGCAGTAACTTTGTTTCACCTGTATATCGTAAATTGTTAATGAATCTTCCTTCAATTCTGATGCAGCAGTCATCTCAGATTATTTGCTCAGCATACAGATTGAATAAATATGGTGAAAGGATACAACCCTGAAACGCACCTTTCCTGATTTTAAATCATGCACTATCCCTTGTTCTATTCAAGCTGTCTCTTGGTCTCTGTACAAGTTTTGAATGATACAATTCATTGTTATGGAATTCCCATTTTTAGCAATGTTATCTATAATTTCTGATGAGCCACACAGTTGAATGCCTTTGCATAATCAATAAAACACAGTTAAATATCTTTCTGATATTCTCTGCTTTTGGCCAAAATCCATCTAACATCAGCAAAGCTCATTCCAGGCCCTCTTCTGAATCCAGCTTGAATTTCTGGCTGTTGACAATTGATGTACCACTGCAAATGTTTTTGTATTGTGCTCAGAAAAATTTTACTTGTTACTTATGAATTTATTGACCATTAGCTAATTATTGCTTACTTTGGAGCTCTGGTAGCGTAGTGGTTACGAATAGGGCTTCAAGCCTCAAGGTCAGCAGTTCGAAACTACCAGTGGTTCCACGGGAGAAAGATGAGGCGGTCTGCTCCCATAAAGATTTACAGTCTTGGAAACCCTATACAGGGTCGCTATGAGTCGGAACCGACTCCACGGCACATAACAACAACAAATGGTATTTAAATAACTTCCACATTCTGTTGAATGATCTGTCTTTAAAATAGGCACAAGTGTGGATTTCTTTTAACCAGTTGATCATATGCTATCTCTTACAATATTTGAATATCAACCTACTGTTTTTGGTATAGTGACTCTGTATTCTTCCCATCTTCTTCTGATGCTTCCTAACCCATTCAATATTTTGCCCATACAATCCTTCACTAATGCAACGTAAGTCTTGAATTTTGTCTTCAGTTCTTTCAGCTAGAGAAATATCCAGCATATTTTTCCTTTTAGTTTTTTTAACTCCAGATCTTTCCATACTTCATTATAATAGCTTATTTTATCTTCTTGAGCCACCCTTTGAAAACTTTTGTTCAGGTTTTACTTCTTCCAGTGATTTAAACTACTATACATTCAAGACCAAGTTTCAGAGTCTCTTCTCTGAAACTCTTTTCTTTCTGTCCTGTCTTTTAAATGACCTCTTGCTCTCTGTATGTATGATATCATTCCTTAATAACATTAATATCATTCCACAATTCATCTTAGTATTCAATGAGTCAAATTTATTCTTGAGATGTTCTCTAAATTCAGGTAGGATATATTTAAGATCATACTTTGGCTCTTTTGGATTTGTTTTAATAATCTTCTCCTTCAACTTGAGTATTTGATGGCCTGTTCTGCAATAATCTGCGGGCCTAGATCTGACAGATAATATTGAGCTTCTTCATCATCTCTAACTACTGATGTAGTCAACTTTATTCCTGTGTATCCTTTCTGGCAAGATCCATGTGCATAGTCACCGTTTAGGTGGTTGAAAAAAGATTTTTATGATAAGACAGTTGCTTGTCTTGAAAAATTCTATTGTGCAATCTCCAGCATCATTTCTATTACCAAGGTCACATTTTCCAACTATATGTTCACCTTCTGTTTCCAACTTTCTTGAATTATAAAAACATCTTGATTATCCATCTGATCAATTAGAGACTGAGGAAGTTAGTAAAACCTTCAATCTCTTTGGTATTAGTGACTGGTGAAAAAATAAAATAGTTATAGTAACTGGTCTTCTCTGTAGGTTTGTGGATATTATCCTATCACTGACAGTGGTGTACTTCAGGATAGATGTGGAAAGAAAGAGAAAATAAGGATAATGGATTTGCATGCCACTTATGCCTCACAAAATTGTGGTGTGTGAGAGAACCAACCAACAGGATTGTATTTATGATTTGGAGTCAACTTGATGGCAGTGGGTTTAGCTTGGGTTTGGGTTATTATTACCTATGGCTATAAAACAAGGAACTTTGGTAGCTTAGTGGATTATGAGCTAGGCTGCTAACTGCAAGGTCAGTAGTTCGAATCTACCAGTTGTTCCTTAAGAGAAAGATTAGTCTTTCTGCTCTAGTAAAGGTTTACAACTCAGAAATCCTACACAGAGCCTTTATGAGTGGGCACCATAACAGTGGCATACAATCACCATCACTACCACCACCATCAATTCAAACCCACAAACCACAATAAACCACAGTTCTTATTCAGGGAGATAAAAAACTTTGCATTGCAAAGTTAAAATTAAATCATATGGTTAAGTTTAATAGATTATTGTGGCTAAATTCTGACACTTTCAGTGTTATTTCTTTGCGCACTTTGGCTCAAATAAATTAAGGTTCATTCTTGATCACTTCAAATATTAATGTTACTTGTTGGGATGAACTTGCAATCATTCAGATCTTAGCTTGAAGTAATTACAAAAGTTTGCTGATTTATTTTTTAAAAACATCTGTTACAAATCAGGGTGGGGAAGGTGAAGAGACAGAGATGGATAGGTCTCACAATCCTGTGATTTTCAAAATGAAGCCAATTTTTCTGGGGAAGTTGAGGAACCAGAATCCTGGTTTCATCTAATCACCTACCCTGTGAATAATCCAGAATCCTCCCAGAGGAGAATGTGAGGACATTTGATATTACCATGGAAGACTTTGGTCCCAAACTCTAAGGGGAACTGTAACCCCAGTGAGCTGTGGTGGCTACCAGAACTCCTCTTGGTCAGACTAGAAAGGCTGAAGTATCTTTATTTCCCTTAAATTTTGCTCTAGTTTCCACTTAGTGTCCTGGTGTGACACTGTACGATAAATCCTAGACTACTAACCACAAAGTTGTCAGTTCAAACCTACCAACCACTCATCGGAAAAGCTATGCAGGGTGGCTATGAGTTGGAACTGACTCCATGGCACTTAACAACATCCCAGTTTCCACTTAAAAGGGAGTAGGAAGGGACACCTCTTCTACAATGGAAAGGAGTCATCTCTTGCCTCTGGCCTCCTAAAGGGCAGTGCATCCGAAAAGAGAACAGGCAATGTAGTGGGGAGAGAGAAACTGACAAATCTAACAAGCCACCCCTGCAAGAAGAGCTAAATCTCCACACAGCCCCTGTCTTATCTCTCTAGGCATTGGGAGAAGCTATACCTCCTCCAGAAAGTCCAGAAAGACAAATGGGTAGTTTGTTATGATGTCAACTCATTTGCAGCATTCTATAGAATGCTCTTGTTGTTAACTGTTGTCAAGTTGGTTCCAACAGTGTTACAGTAGTGACACTGTAAAGGGTTTCCAAGGAGAGACTGGTAGGTTTAAACTCTCAACCTTGTGGTTAGCGACCCAGTGCTTTTCCTACATCACCATACCAGGATTCTACCTTTCAGAAAATATAACACATGAAGGTTAACAAATCCAAGTGCAGTCAAACACCACCTCTTTGAGATTAAATGGAAGGAAGAAATTATGCATCTTCCCTAGACAGATGCACTGAACTAATTAAAGTTTTCATGAACAAGAATTAAGTGATTCTGGGTTGGGGGCATTAAAAGCACACAGAAGCAACATGAAAGCTCAAGGCATCAGAAAAATAAGATCAAGGAGTCAGAAAGGGGCCCCAAGAAAGCTAAAGGCAAATGAATTTTAGCAAAATCTTGCTTGCTATTGTTAAGTGCCACTGAGTCACTTATAACTCACAGTGACCCTGTATAGGGTTTCTGAAGAGTGGCTGGTGGGTTTGAACCACCAAACTTATGGTTAGAAGTCCTGTGCATATCCTACAGCACCACATCAAGATTCCAGAATCTTCCTTGGTATTGGTTGTGTGCTGTCGAGTTGGTTCCAATTCATAGCAACACTGTATGTGGTTTCTGAGGCTATAAATTTTTATGGGAGCAGAAAGTCTCAACTTTGTCCCATGGATGGACTGGTGGATTCAAACTGCTGACCTTGTGGTTAATTGCCCAACTCATAACCCACTTTGCTATCACCATTCAAATGTCTGAAAGTCTTTACTTATCATGGCTTTATTCAGAGGAGACCCCTTACCATACCACATTTCTTACAGAGCTATCCACACTCAAGCACTGAATAAAATTTAAATTATGTAATCCTCTATCAGTCACCATTCATCTGTCAGTTTGTCCTACTGTAGTGGTTTGTGTGTTGCTATGATGGTGGAAGCTATGCCCCTGGGATTTAAAATACCACCAGGGTAACCTATGGTGGACAGGGTTTAGGAGAGGTTCTAGATTAAGACAGAATAGGAAGAGGGAAAGGGAAACTACTGAATGGTTAACCACTAAAAACCTTAGAACATTTTCTGATGCAGTGCTGGAAAGGAAGCCCCTCAAGTTGGAAGACACTTAAAATACAGCTAAGGAAGAGATGTCTCTGCAAAGCAGAGTTGACTTTAATGATGGGAATGGAGCAAAGCTTATAGGACCTTCACTTGCTGATGGGTTACAACTCAAAATGGGAAGAAACAACTGAATACATGCATTAATAATCAGAAAATGGAATGTAAAAGTATGAATCAAGGAAGATTGGAAGTCATTAAAAAGGAAAAGGAATCCATAAAAATTGATCTTCAAGGCATTTGTGAGCTGAAATGGACAAGTTTTGGCCATTTTGAATCCAGAAATCGTCTGATTTCCCCAACAGAAAAACAGACTGCAGAGGGATGGCATCATATTCATCAACAACAAGAGAATTCAAGATCTATCTTGAAATACAATGCCGTCCATGATAGGAAAGAAAGGACAAAAAATAGATGTCAGAAGAGACTCTGAAACTTGAATGGAGAGAAGCTAAAGTGACTGAAAGAGATAAGAAAGTCAAAGAGCTGAACAGAAATAAACAAGAGACGCTAGAGAAGACAAAGTCAAGTATTGGAATGAAATGTGCAAAGACCTGGAGTTATAAAACCAAGCATTTCTCAAGCTGAAAGAATTGAAGAAAAAAATTCAAGCTTCAATATGCAATACTGGAGGATTCTAGGGATAAAATATTGAATGATGCAGAAAGTATCAAAAGAAACATCAAAAGCATATATACTGTTATAATAAAAATAAACAGATATGGAAAACAATAATTATAACAATTCAAAAACACCGAGAAGGTTAGATGCAACTGGATTTAAGCCTTACGAATCGGGCTGCTAACCTCAAGTTCAGCAGTTCAAAACTACCAGCTGTTCCATGTGAGAATGATGAGGCTTTCTGCTCCTGTAAAGATTTACAGCCTTGAAAACCCTATATAGGGTGGCTATGAGTCGCAACCAACTCCATGGCATACAACAACAACAAGAGTAAGTAAAAAATAAAAAATGTAATCAACTCTGATACGAGATCTGATATAACATACCTATCTCTGTGAGATGATAAAAGAATGAATTCCATGAGTAGATCTAATATAATACAATCACTTCGATGATGGGATCTGGTATAATGTAATCAGCTTTATGATGAGATCTGATGCAGTGTACCACTTCCATGATGAGATTTCATAAAATGAAATCAATACCATGATGAGATTTGGTATAATACAATCACTTCCATGATGATATCTGTTGTATCAGTTGAAAGGGAAGGGTCTTTAGGAGGGAGCTGCATCCAGTATATAAATGGATCTTGGAAGCCACTAAAACATGACTGGGGAAGAGCTGCCTCCTCAAAGTAGAGCTGACCATGATGGTATGAATGTAGTAAAGCTTACGGGACCTTTCTTTGCCGAATGGACACAGCTGAAAATGAAAATAAACAGCTGTAAACATCCATCAATAATCAGAACATGTAATGTACAAAGTGTGAATCTAGAAAAATTAGAAATTGACAAAAAAGAAATGGAACTCATAAAGATTGATATCCTAGGAATTTATAAGCTGAAATGGACTGGTAATGGCGATTTTGAATCTGACAGGTATATGGTTAACAAATTGAAGAAGAATAGCGTCACATTTATTAACAAAAAGAACATTTCAAGCTCTATCTTGAAGCACAATACTGTCTATGATAGGATAATTTCTATACGCCTACAAGGCAGACCAGTTAACACCACTATTATTAAAATTAATGCACTAACCACTAAAACCACTGATGATGAAATAATAATTCTACCAACTTCTCCAGTGCTAAACTGATCAAATATGCAATCAAGATATATTCATGATTATTGGTGACTGGAAACAAAGATGAAGGATCAGCAGTTGAAAAACATGGGCTTTGGTGATAGAAATGATGCTGGAGATTGCATGATAGAATTCTGCAAGACCAATCACTATTCATTACAAATACCTTTTGTAATGCTGTTTTTTATGCTTTTTAAAGCATAAAAGATTACTATACATGTGGACCTCACGAAATAGAATACACAGAAATCAAAATGAATTCAAATATGAGAAGAGTTAGTGGGAAAACGCATTATTAACAGCCACAGCAAGGCTATGGGCAGACTGGAACAGATAATCAATTGCTCAGATACGAGTTCAGGCTGAAAGTGAAGAAAATTAAAGCAAGTCCACTAGAGTTAAAATTTGACCTTGAAAATATCCCACCTGAATCAGAAGACAATGTCAAGATCAGATTTGATGCATTAGACACTAAAGACTGAAGACCAGAAGAGCTGTGGTGTGGTATAAATAACATCATTCATAAAGAAAACATCAAAAACATCATTTAAGAAGAAAGCAAAAGGTCATTTAAAAGACAAGAGAGAAAGAAAAGACCAAAACGTATGTCAGAACAGACTCTGAAACTTCCTCTTGTATGTAGAGATGCTAAAGTGAAAGGAAGAAATGATGAGGTAAAAGAGCTGATGAGAAAATTTCAAAGGGAAGCTCAAGAAGATGAAATCAAGTATTATAATGATATGTACAAAAACCTGGAGTTAGAAAACCAAAAGGAAAGACCACACTCAGCATTTCTCAAACTGAAAGAAGTGAAGAAAATATTCAAGCTTTGACTTGATTGAATATCAAAGGTATTGAAGAAGTGCAAGCTGCACTGGAGGCACTGGTGAAAAATAGGGCTCCAGTAACTAACAAAATACAAATAGAAATCTTGCAACAAACTGATGTAGCACTGGAGGTGCTCACTCATGTATTCCAAGAAATTTGAAAGACCTGGAAAACTAATTGGAAGAGATCCATATTTATGTCTATTCCAAAGAGAGGTGACCCAACAGAGCTCAAAAATCATCCACCAATATCATTACTATCACATGCAAGTAAAATTGTGCTGAAGATAATTTAAAAAATGACTGCAACAATACATTGACAAGGAACTGCCAGAGGTTCAAGTCAAATTCAGATAAAGATGTACAACAAAGGATATCATTGCTCTTGTAACATGGATTTTGACTGAAAACAGAGAAAACGAGAAAGCTGTTTATATGTATTCTATTGACTACTCAAAGGCTTTCCACTGTGTGGATCATAACAAGTTTTGGATAGTATTGGGAAAAACGGTTATTCCAGTACATTTAATTTTGCTCATATGGAACCTGTTGTTGTTGTTGTTGCTATCAGGTGCCATCGAGTCAGAACCGACTCATAGCGATCCCATGCACAGTGAACGAAACAATGACCGATCCTGGGCCAACCTCACCACCGCTGCCACACTTGACACCATCAATGATGCCACCTGGCCAATCCATCTCATTGGGGTCTTCCTCTTTTTCTCTGACCCTCCATCTTACTCAGCATGACACCCTTCTCCAGCAACTGTTCCCTCCTGACGGTATGTCCAAAGTACAAGAGACGAAGCTTAGCTATCCTGGCCTCCAAGGAGCACTCTGGCTGCACTTCTTCCAAAACAGATCTATTGGTTCTTTTGGCAGTCCATGGCACTTTTAGTATTCTCCTCCAACACTATAACTCAAAGGCATCAATTCTTCTATGATCCTCCTTATTCACTGTCCAGCTTTTGCATCCATATGAGGTTATTGAAAATACCATGGCTTGGGTTAGGTGCACCTTAGTCCTCAAGCTCACTCTCTGCTCTTCAACACTTTAAAAAGTTCCTGTGCAGCAGATTTGCCCAATGCAATATGTCGTCTGATCTCTTGACTACTGCTTCCACGAGTGTTGATAGTTGATCCAAGAAGAATGAAGTCCTTGACAGCTTCAATTTTTTCTCCGTTGATAAGAATGTTGTTTATTGGTCCAGTGGTGAGGATTTTTGTTTTCCTGACATTGAGATGCAATCTATACCAAAGGCTGTGCTCTTTGATCTTCATCAGTAAATGTTTCAAGTCCTCTTCACTTTCAGCAAACAAGGTTGTTATCATCTGCATATCGCAGGTTATTAATGAGTTTTCCACCAATCCTGATGCCACGTTTTTCTTCATAGAACCCAGTTTCTCATATTATTTGCTCAGCATACATGTTGAATAAGTATGGTGAATAGAACACAACCTTGCCACATACCTTTCCCAATTTTAAAACATTCAGTGTTCCCATGTTCTGTTCGAACAACTGCTTCTTGGTCCAGGTACAGATTTCTCAGAAGTACAAGTAAGTGTTCTGGAATACTCATACTTCTCAATGTTGTCCATAGCTTGTCATGATCCACACAATCGAAAGCCTTTGTGTAGTCAATAAAGCATAGTTAAACATCTTTCTGATATTCTCTGCTTTCAGCCAAGATCCACCAGACATCAGCAATGATATCTCTCGTTCCATGGCCTCTTCTGAATCCAGCTTGGACCTCGGGGAGTTCTCTGTCAATGTGTGATTGTAGCCGTTTCTGTATTACCTTTAGCAAAACTTTACTCGCTTGAGATAACAAAGAGATTGTCCTATGATTTCCTCATTCTGTACATACACCAAAAGGAAGTCATTCGGACAGAACATGGTTATTTGGAATGGTTTAAAGTCACGAAAGATGTGTGCTTCATATTCTCTCACCAAAGGCTGTATTATTTCACCATACTCATATGCTTCAGAATTCTTAGTTTCAGAAACTCCATATGGGGTCACTTGATGGCATACCACCACCACCCTTCCTTTTAAGATGATACTCTCAGAAGGAAATACCAGGAACACCTCTTTGCCTGAGTAAGCGAGTGTAAGACAATAGCCCTCAAGAATAAAAATGTAATGGAGTGTTTGTTGTATATATTCTAAGCCTCTCTTCATTCACATTTCTTACAATGGTTCTGGGGATATTTCATAGCTCTCTCCTCTTTAGAAGGAAGTATCCATGGATTTCAAGTTTGTTAAAAGTTTTGGGATCAAATAAGAGTCATATGGTTAGTTGCACTTCAGCTGATTCTGACTCATTCACTCACTTGCACAGCAAATAATAGTGGAGTGCACATTATTGTATAACCAAAAAGAAAGCAAACAAACCCAAAACAGCCCACTGCCTCTGAGTAGAGTATCTGAAGAGTGACTGATGTGTGTGAACCACCGACATTGTAGTTAGCAGTCCAGTGTTTTTCCTACAGCATCACAAGATTCTACATCATTGTATGGTGGTGGTTGTGTACCGTGGGGTCGGTTCCAACTCATGGCGACCCTGCACAGGGTTTCTGAGGCTGTAAATCTTTATGGGAGCAGAAAGCCTCATCTTTCTCCCACAGAACAGCTGGTAATTTTGAACTGCTGACTGTGAGATTAGCAGACCGTTCCGTAACCACTACACTAGTTAGGCTTAAATAATAGTTCTAAATTTTTCCAGAAACTGTCAACCTCTTCTCTCCTCTTGGTATGGCCAGTTTTGATTTCTAAAACTTTGGCCACAAAGCCACAGTTCCAATGGACTTCAGTGTTATCTTCAAATCTACTCACCAAATTCCAGTTTGTAGCACAGCATCTTCAACAAGACAATGGAGCTAGGAGTTCTGATATGCAATGTTGTTGTTCAAATCTATTGAGTCTATTCCGACTCATAATGACCTTATGCACAATAGAACCCAATCCTGTGCCATCTTTACAATAGCTATTAGAGTCTACTCTTGCTGCTACAGTGTCAATCCATCTAATTGGGGTCTTCCTCTTTGTTGTTGACTCTCCATGTTTCTAAGCATGATGTCTTTCTCTAGAGTATGAACCCTCTTGACATGTCCAAATTTGTTGTTGTTAGATGCCATCAGGTTGGTTCTGATTCATAGTAACCCTATGTACAATAGAACGAAGCACTGCCTGGTCCTGTGCCATCCTCACAATTTTGTTACCTTCGAGTCCATTGTTACTGCCCCCTGTGCCAATCCATCTCATTGGGGGTCTTCTTCTTTTATTGCTGATTCTCTATTTTACCAAGCATGATAGCCTTCTCCAAGGGCTGGTCACTCTTCATAACATGTCTAAAACATGAGAGATGAAGTCTCACCATCCTGGCTTCTCAGGAGCAGTCTGGCTGTACTTCTTCCGACATAGACTTGTTTGTTCTTCTCAAAGTCCATGATACTTTCAATATTCTTCTTAAACACCGTAACTTAAATGCATCAGTTCTTTTATGATCTTCACTATTCATTGTCCAACTTTCACATGCATATGAGGCAATTGAAAATATGCTTAGGTCAAGCATACCTTAGTCCTCAAACTGACATCTTTGCTCTTGAACATTTTAAAGAGGTCTTGTGCAACAGACTTACCTAATGCAATATGTAGTTTGATTTCTTGACTGCTACTTTTATGAATGTTTACAGTGAATCCAAGCAAAGTGAAGTCATTGACAACGTCAATCTTTTCTCCATTTATCACCATAGTATAAGCACTCGACTTCAAGGTCAGTTTGAACCACCAGCTCTGCAGTTCAAACTCATCAGCTGCTCCTCGGAAACCCTGTATAGGATTGCTATGAGTCGGAATTGACTTAATGGCACTAAACAACAACAACAACATTAATTGGTCTAGTTATGAGGATTTTTGTTTTGTTTACATTGAGGTACAACCTATACTGAAGGCTGTGATCTTTGCTCTTCATCAGTATTCTAAGTCCTTTTCTGCTCCTTGGAAACCCTACACAGGGTTGTTATGAGTCTGAACTGACTCAAAAGCAGTTAACAACTACAATACTACCAGGGCATCAAATTAAGTAAGTCAGTGCAGAATTATTGCATTTAGGCTGAAAAGAGTTAAGTTAAAATGTTTTTAAGTAAAAGAGTTTGATGAGTACTGTAGTTGGAGAAGATGTTTCTAAAGCAATTTGCCCTTGGAATGAGGACAGACATACAAGGCTGACTGCAACTCAACAGGGAAGTGACTGGAGCTTTCATCATCATACCTTGAACTCTGGGCCAATCCTGGGGATATGTCTATACCATAAAAGGTACATTTGTGGCACAAAACTAAATGGGACAGCTTTCTGGTAAGCAATGAAAACAAGTGCCCACCCAGCAGAGTTTATCTTTAGATTTCAGAATCTGCCTTTATCCTTCTCGTCCTTCTCCGTGCCACTATTTTCTTTCTCATCCTAGTTCCATTTTCTCCTTTTTTCTCTTTTGTGTGCCCTGGTCCCTTCTCTGGGGCTGACTTGACAACAGCAGCCATGTTTTAGCTTCTTAATTTGCCTCACTTGGAGTTTTCCATTCTAAAGCTTTCAGGACTCTCATCTCACATTACAATTTTGATTAAATGCCCCCATTTTCTCTCTTCCTAAGCTTGTTTTAAGGAGAGCAGTTTTGCTGGGCTCTTGATGTCTAAAATGGGTTCAGAACTCCCCAGAGAGAAACTTTCTATTTAAGACAATAAAAATAACTCTCATTACAATTAATAAAAGAAAAATGAGAGTCCCCATGGAGAATCTAAATAAGCTTCCAGTATATTAAGTGTTCAGGAAAGGGATTTGTTGAAGATTCAGCCTGATATGACCCAGGAGGGGTACCACAGTTAATGGGACTAGGAAGTAGATGACACCAGGTAATGTTCAGGGCTGCTAGTTGTTACAGCAACTTGAAAAGCCTCTAACAGCATTAACATCCTGATATTAAAGAACCATATTGTCAAAGCAAAGAGGTAGTATAGGACTAATCTGCTATTCTTTGACAACCATACTCTAACTCCCTTCCCTCCATTAGGTAGAAGTCTTGAAAAGTGATTATCTTCTTTAACCTTAAATTTATTCCTTTACAGGACATTTTTTCTTAGCTATAATGTAGATTTCAAATGAGATGGACCACAGTTTAAATTAGCTTCTGCTATGTAATTTGAACGTCCACTTCCACACCTGAAAATTAAGACTGTTAGTCAATTTTCCCTGCATTTTAAATAATCTCAAAAGTTTCTTTTTAAGAAATCTTTATTTCCTGGCTCACACATCTGCCAGTAACTCTACTGAGACTGCATGGAGTCAGAGAGCTTCAATCCAGACTGTGAGATGGGTTTACATGTTTGTCCTAGGACAAGTGACAACCCAGGGAATGTTCTCATAGTGGCCCACAAAAGCACAAAATGGTAAGCCAAGTTATGCAAGCTCATTGAAAGTTCCTGTTCCAATTTTGTTGGCTAATATTCCATTTGCCAAAGAAGTCACATAACCAAATCTTAAGTCAAAGGCATGAGAAGTGCACTCTTACCCATAAATGCCACACAGGGAGTGAAGAACTGAGATCCACTCTACCGCAGTCAAAATTACAATTTCTTAGGGTGTTGTAAAGATTACACAGCAATCAAAATATATAAAGCCCAGGACAGAAGGTTGTTGTTAAGTACCATTAAGATAATTCCCACTCATAGCAACCCTGTATACGATTTCTGAGGAGTGGCCGGTAGGTTTGAACCACTGACTTTGCTGTTAGCAGTCCAATGCTTATACAGACTCTCCAGGAGATAATAGTAGCTAAATAAATGATAGTTATTATTATGGGTTGACAAAATAGTTTTTCTGATATTTATGCTTATATATACACACTAGTTTTAAAGTGAGGTTGTTGTTGTTGTTGTTAAGTGCCATTGAGTTGATTCTGACCCATAACGACCCTGTACAGGGTTTTTACTTATTACCCTATAGTGCGTTTTATAAGTACATATTGCTAAAACATAGTGTCAGGTTTCTATTTCCTGCCTCTACACAACTATCATGATGGCAAGTAAGCCAGAGAAAGCTACCCAGAGGGCTTTTCTCAAACTTTTAACTGTTAGATGTTTGTTCTTAGAACTCCAGGCTCCCTCTTTAGAATAGCCTCCTCCAATTGCTCTGACCTTATTTAACACAGCAAAGTACATCTCCAAACACTGTGTCCTAGGTCCCTGCCTTAATTAGAAATCATCTGTGCCCCTGGGAAGATTGATGCCCTCTTTTCTTTCTCTAGGAGTCCTGAAGACACAGTAGTAAGTATTCAGTCATTGGTTTGAACCCAACAGCAGCTTCTGTGGGAGAAAGATGTGACAGACTGCTTCCGTAAAGATCACAACCTTAGAAGCCCTATGGGGGCGCTCTACTCTCTCCTATATGGTCACTCTGAATAAGAACCGACTCAACAGCAGTAGGTTTGGTTTGTGGTGAGTCTCTCTCTATATCTACATAGGGCTAATGAGGTAGCAGGCCTAGTATGGTAAGGAGGCCAATTTCTAGTTTCTTTTCAGATGAATCTCTCTCCCACAAGGTGTCGGAAGACACCTTGGAAGGGGCTGTTTTATACACATACAATGGAGAAGATTCTTATAAGACTCACAATAAATAATGGCACATTCTTGCCTAATTCTGACAGAGGGTCATGAGAGTGCGAACTTATGGAAATCATCTGGTCCTTTCATCTGGAAAGCTGAAGGCCAGCAAGGTAAAGTGACCTATACTAGCTGAGGATTCTTGATCCTCAACATAGGGGCTGGTTACATCATGAGGACATTTTCCTCTCCCAACTGGAAAACAAGCACATGCAAAAGAAGGGAGATGCTGAGGAGTAATCCACATCATGAGACAGGCATTCACCTATAACTCCTATCCATCCTTCACAAGCACCTTGACAAGCAAATGATCTAAAAACAGAGAACCATAGAACATTCATGCTAGCTGGGACCGGAACCAAACATCCATAGTACCCTCCAGGAGTTGTCTTTTGGACACAAAATGGCTGTGGAAGGGTCATTACAGATGCACTATGACCACCACACATGGGCCCAAAGCAGAATCAAACCACTCCAGGTGACTGAAGGAGGTATCACTTTGCCAGGAATTAGGGACATTGGGCCAGTTCGTTTAGATGTCCCAGCCTCAAAAGGGCTTGCCTCCCATGAACCCCTCCACGTGGACTCCCTTCCCCAGGGATGCCAGAAGTTTCTCTAAAGTCTCCAAGTTGACAAGTGACCAAGAAGGGGTGAGGGAAGCTGACTTCAGAAGCCAGGGAACATGCACAAGAGATCAATTAATGAACATTTAGGGGAACCACCCTGACATTCATCCTCACCTCAGTAAAACAGCTTCAAACAACATCAGCTTTCTGCCTGTATCCTATGATTTTTAGCAGCATTCACCCTCCTCCAAAATGCTGATTACTAAGGTAAATGAAGTGATGCTAAGTCAGCAAACAAAAAATACTCCAGTCAATGAAAGAGTCAAGAATCAGAAAGTTTCCATGTACAATGGAGAAGATTCTTGTAAGACTCACAATAAAAAATGGCACATTCTTGCCTAATTCTGACAGAGGGTCATGAGAGTTCAAACTTATGGAAATCATCTGGTCCATTTCATCTGGAAAGCTGAAGGCCAGTGAGGTAAAGTGACCTATACTAGCTGAAGATTCTTGATCCTCAACATAGGGGCTAGTTACATCATGCAGATATTTTTCTTTCCCAACTGGAAAACAAGCACATGCAAAAGAAGGAAGATGCTGAGGAGTAATCAACACATCATGAGACAGGCATTCTTGGAAAAGATTTGTGATAAAATATTCTCCAAAGAATATACAAACACTGACATTGAAGACTATTATGCGAGTTGTCAAGACAACAACTAACAAGAACAGAACAAAAGAAAAAAATAATAAAAAAATCTTCCTGAAAGTTCTACACCCAAACCATGTAGACTAAAGGGAAGGCACTTCTCACCTTGGGATTTTCGGCCCAAGGAAGGCAACTGGGACCATGACATATGCCTCTGATCACAGAAATCTGGGTTGCTGCAGAGACATGGAACTATTACAGAGCAAAAATATTAGATGATGATGTATGCTACAGACCAGAGTGATCACAGGACTAATTCCATTCACATGTGCCTAAGAGATTTGTTTAGGGAAAAGCAATCCAAAAGCCCACTGCAGAGTTCATTTAAATAGCACTGAGGTTTGTGTGCATGTCTAATCATAGGATCAGTAAATTACATGCCTGGTGCACAGACCATATGACCTTTGTGGGATTGTGGAACAATTGAGTGCATTTGGGAGAAACACTAGGAATGGAAAATTCACCAAGCAGAAAGCCAAGTTATGAAGTTCTTACAGGGCAGATGAGCAGCAGCGATGAACACCAGCTTACTGAGCATCTCCTAAGCTTGAGACACTGAACTTGGCACTGAGAGAGAATTAAATTCCTCCCAAATCACTATTGTAGCAACTGTAGTAACTCCTATAGTGAATGGTCTCTCTCTAAAAAATGTTTAAGTTGCAGAGGATTCCATAGATTTCAGAGAGGAAATGGGTCTGGAAAGAAGTTCCTTCTTTCCAGAAGTCTAACTGTGCCACCTCCAGGCTCTCAGAACTTGTGGAATTAAAAGATCTTCAGTCCTTCCAACACTTATTAAAATTTCAAACTAAAGCCACTGCCATTAAGTCAACTCTGACTCATAGAACACTTTGTAAGGTTTCCGAGACTATAAATCTTTGCAAAAGTAGTGGCTGATGGGTTTGAACTACCAACCTTGCAGTTAGCAGCCCAGTGGTGGTGGTGGTGGTTGGATGCCTTGAAGTTGATTCTGACTCATAGTAACCCTATGAGGATTTGATTCACTAGGATTTGATTCTCCTTATTTCTAAGGCTGTAAATCTTTATGGGAGCAGAAAGCCTCATCTTTGTCCTAAGGAGCAGCTAGCAGATTCTAACAGCTGACCTTGCATTTTGCAGCGCAACTTATAATTCCTACACTACCAGAACTCCTTACAGCAACACTTTGTTGTTGTTAAGTGCCGTCGAGTCGGTTCCGACCCATAGAGACCCTGTACAGGGTTTCCAAGGGTGTAAATCTTTACGGGAGTAGAAAGCCTCATCTTTCTCCTGCGGAGCGGCTGGTAGTTTCGAACCGCTGACCTTAAGGTTCGCAGCCCGATTCGTAACCACTACGCTACCAACAACACTAGGGCTCCTTAAAGGCTCTAGAAATGGAGTAATATGAATTAAATAGGCCAAGTATTGCGTATAGAGACAGGAAACGAAGAGCTAACAACTGTCAGGCCATTCCTACGCTGCCTAGTCCTGACTTCCCTGCCTCTCTCCATGACATCCATTGTCTACACACACACACACACACACACACACACACACACACACCACACACTCACACACTCATATGCATGTGCACTTATTCTCACACAGGAGTTACCAATTTGCACAACAAAAGGGGCTAGGTAAGATCCAGTCCTACAACTTCAGTAACAGGCTATTTTGAGAAATATTGGCATATCAGGAAATGAAGAAGGCACTGCTACCCAAGTAAGCCTCTGACCTGAATTATAATTCAGATCATTCCCTAAGGGAATCCTCTGGAGTATAAACTTCACCCCTTTCTTTGCTTTCCAACATAAGAGGGTCAAAAAACATTTCAATAAAATCACAGAAACCTTTATTAAACAAATATATGAAAATGTGAAGCTATTGTTTCTCCACATCTCCTCCATCTAGGTCTATGCACTTCTGAAGGTAATATTTCCATCTCTCTAACAGCAATGGCTCTGTAGGATAAGCACTGGATTGCAAACAATAAGGTCAGCAGTTCAAGCACACCACCTACTCCAAAGGAGAAAGATGAGACGTTTTCTGCTCCTGCAAAGATACAGCCTCAGAAACCCTACACAGGGTCACTATGATTCTGAACTGACTCAATGCAAAGAATTATGAACTCTTCTATTTATACCATGTTTAAATGGTAATTTGGGGATCCTCCAGAGAATCAAATCATGTTCCCTTTAAATGTTCTCTGAGTTTGGGGAATCAAAAGAAGTTTGAAGGGGCAAGGTGAGGGCTGTAGGGAGAATCATTCTGAAAGGCTGTAGGGTGAATGGTTCTGAAAGGCTGTAGGGTGAATGATTCTTGAAATCCTCATGGAACAGTTCTACTCTGCACATGGCTTGTCATGAGTTAAAATCAACCTGACAGCAACTAGCAACAGTAAAAGAATGTCTACTGTGGTTGGAATGGACTGACTACTCCACATTGTCATGCTACAAAGAGGTATTTGGTTTCCCAATACATTCCGCTACCTCGTACTATGAGATTGTTGTTGTTGTTAAGTGCTGTTGAGTTGGTTGCCACTCACAGCAACTCTGTATAGGGTTTCCAAGGAACTGCTGACCTTGTAGTTTGCAGTTCAGTGCGGATCCTAAAGTACCACACCAGATTTCCCTGAGATTAGGCAATACCAATCACTCATGCATTCCCCAGATATTTATTTTATTTTATTCTGTTTTTAAAGTTTTTACTGTGAATTTTGTGTTGGTTTGCATGGGTGAACATTATCTTTACATTCATCCTATCGTATTTTGTTTCATTGTCATGATCACAATCCCCTGCATGCATCATCAAGCAACCAAAGGGTACATTCCACACGCCTGCCCCCTGGCTGCCAACACACAGCCCCTCTCCCTCCCTGAGTTCAGAGGCCCCAGCTGCTCCTTCTGTCCATGTCATTGCCTCTGTCTCCATCCCTAGTAAGCAACATCATGATAAACAGGATTGAAATTGTCAAAGATTGAATTTTGCTTGGATCCACAATCAACAACCATGTAAGTAGCAGTCAAGAAATCAAAGGTTATATTGCAATAGGCATTAGAAGATGAAAGGAATACACAGAGTCACTGTACCAAAAGGAAGTGGTCGATTTCATTTCAAGAGGTAGCATACAATCAAACACCAATGATACTGAAGGAAGAAGTCTAAGATGCATTGAAGGAATTGGCAAAGAAAAAGGCACTAGGAACTGATGGAATACAAATTGAAATCTTTCAAGAAAGTGAGGTGGCACTGGAGGCACTCACTCATCTCTGCCAAGAAATTTGGAAGACAACTATCCGGCTAACTGATTGGAAGAGATCAGTATTTGTGCCCTCTCCAAAGAGATGTGACCCAATGGAATGCAGAAATCATCAGATAATATCTTTAATGTCTTTGATATCCTATGCAAGTTAAGTTTTACAAAATGTAATACAAAAACATCTGCAACCATACGTTGACAGAGAACTTCCAGAGGTTCAAGCTGGATTTAGAAAAGGACGTGGAACGATTTATATCATTGCTAACGTGAAATGGATCTTGGCTGAAAGCAGAGAATACCAGAAAGATGTTTACCTGTGCTTTACTGACTACGCAAAGGCCTTTGATCATGTGGATCATGACAAGCTACGGACAACATTATGAAGTATGAGTATTCTTTAACACTTAATTGTGCTCATGAGGAACCTGTACATAGCCCAACAGGCAGTTGTTTGAACAGAACATGGGACCACGGAATGGTTTAAAATTAGGAAAGTGTTAAAATTAGGAAAGGGTTTTATTCTTTCACCATACTTATTCATCCTGTATGCTGAGCAATAATCCGAGAAGCTGGTTAGATGAAGAAAAATGTGGCACCAGGATTGGAGGAAGACTCATTAACAACCTGTGATATACAGATGATACAACCTAGCTTACTGAAAGTGAATAAGACTACTTACTGATATAAAATCCTTACTGATGAAGATTAAAAACCATAGCCTTCAGTATGGATTGCATCTTAATATAAAGAAAACAAAAATCCTTACCACTGGACCAATAAACATTCTTACCAATGTAGAAAAGATGGAAGTTGTCAAGGACTTCATTTTTCTTGGATCAATCATCAACACCCACGGAAGCAGCAGTCAAGAAATCAAACAACATACTGCATTAGGCAAATCTACCGCACAAGACCTTTTTAAAGTGTTGAAGAGCAAAAATGTCAGCTTGAGGACTAAGGTGCAACTGACCCAAACCATAGTATTTTCAATAACCTCATATGCATGCAAAAGCTGGACAATGAATAAGGAAGACTGTAGAAGAATTGATGCTTTTGAGTTACAGTGTTGAAGGAGAATATTGAACGTACCATGGGCTGCCAAAAGAACCAAGAGATCTCTGTTTGGAAGAAGTGCAGCCAGAGTGGTCCTTGGAGGCCAGGTTGGCTAGACTTCGTCTCTCATACTTTGGACGTATAGTCAGGAGGGACCAGTCACTGGAGAAGGATATCATGTTTGATAAGTTGGAGGGTGAGAGAAAAAGAGGAAGACCCCCCAACAAGACAGGTTGGCAAAATGGCAGCATCAATGGGCTCAAGCATGGCAACAATTGTGAGGTTAGCCCAGGACTGGACAGTGTTTCTTTCTGTTGTACATAGCTTTGCTATGAGTCAGTAACAACTCAATGGCACCTAACAACAACATTACATTGGCAAATGTGTTACCAAAGATCTCTTTAAAACGTTCAAGAGCAAAGGTATCAGTTTGAGCACTAAAGTGTACTAGAGCCAATTCATGGTATTTTCAGTTGCCTCATATGGATATGAAAGTTGGACAATGAATAAGGAAGACTACAGAAATATTGATACATTTGAATTTTGGTGTTGGAGAAGAATACTGAAAGTATCATGGACTACCAGAAGAATCAACAAATCTATCTTGGGAAAAGTGCAGCCAAAGTGCTCCTTAGAAGGGAGAATGGTGAGACTATGTCTCTTGTACTTTGGACATACTGTTATAAGGGATCTCTGGAGAAGGACATCATGCTTGGTAAAGTGGAGGGTTAGCAGAAAAGAGGAAGACACCCCCCCCCCAATGAGATTGGCTTGATACATTGACTGACATGTTGGCTTAAACATGAGGATGGCATGAGACCAGGCAGTATTTTATTATGTTGTGTATGGGGTTGCTATGAGTTGGAACCAACTTGACAGAATCCACCAACAACAATAAATGCTAAGGAATCCTGGTGATACAATGGTTTAAGCACTTAACTGGTACCTGAAAGTTTGGTGTGTCAAATCCAGACAGTGACTTCATATTAAAAAGACCTGCTGATTTACTCCACTACTGATTACAGTCTAGGAAACCCTTTAGGATAGTTCTCTGTCACATAGTGGTATGAGGCAAAATTGACACAATGACACATAACAGCCACACAAGTGCTAGAAGCTTAAATTAACCATTCGATAAGCTTCTGCATTTTAAGTCAAAGTAGCAGATATTTCTGAGCTTCATTGTGTAGAAGCTATGCTAAGGCACACTAGTCACAGTAATGAACTCGGATATGCCACAATCATGAGAATGACACAAAACCAGGCAACGTTTCAATTTTTTGCACATTAGGTGACTGTGAACCAGAGTTGACTCAACAACAGCTATCGATCTATTGATTTATCTATCATCCATCTATCATCTATCTACGTTAAGGGAGGAAATTCTGAGAGCAGGGAGAATGGTCTTGACTTGTTAAGAGACTTTCCAAACTCCTGAAATCATGTACAAGATGGCCAGCCATTCTTGGTCCAAGTCAGTAGGATCTTCTAACAGACAAAAGCTTGGGTCTGTGTGCCAAGAAGAAGAGGATAAGTGCCAAAGTATACCCAAGAAAATACTAAGGATCAATAGCAAAGTAGTTTGTAGAGAAATAAGGACTTGAAATAGGCATTTAAAGTTAATAACTTGGAACCAAGAGAGAAGCAAGCCAGGAAATGTGAGACCAAGGAGTAAAGAGGTAGGCACCGCCCGAACTGGTATTGAGTATGGGAGCAGAGTGTAAAGACTGTTCAGTAATCCCTGTGGCCTGTAGTGTGGTGGACTGTGTCTATCTAAGGGCTTGAATTGAATGCAGACTTGGTTTCTAGGGAAGGCTAGACTCAGGGTCCTGGTCAGCTTTGTCCTTGGCTCTAGACTTCACCCCCCAGACCCAACTCAAAAAGTTTTTGTCTAGAAATGAGCTTGAACCTAGAGGCTGATCTTCATTTGAAGTTGCAAAATTTCAATATGTACAAATGCCAGAACTTTAATAGCTGCAAATGTTATCTGAACCCAGGACTAGGTGTTATGCAGTACACAGATGAAAAGGATATAATTTTTCCTCCCTCGCAAAATTTACTGAAAGTGGCAGAAGCAGTTGAATTTAAAAAGAAAAAAATAAAATAAAACATTAGGGCTTTTATAGAGTTTTATGCAAGGTTACCATAGGAACCCAGAAGAGGAGCAATTAACCTTAGTGCCCTTTAAGGTTGTGGGAGGGAAGAATGGGCAATGAAGGTGAAAGGAAAGGTGGAATTTATCCTCCATGAAATAGCACAGGTTGGAAAAGCAGAAACAATAGGAATTAAGGGTGGAATCAAAAAGCAGTAGCCACTAAGATCTTAAGTTCCTCTCCAGAGCAAGAACCATCACCTTCCTATGGCTAGCACTTGGCATTGGGCCTTACACTTAAAGGAAACTCAGTAAATGTTTGTGAATTAAACAAATGAACCCTGTTTTGCCTTTGAAACATAATGTAGACCTGCAAGACCAATGGACACTGACTGCTTCCTAAAATATTATCACAGCCTTTAATTTCACATTATGACTCTCTGGGTAGTTTAATTAATAATTGCTGTGGGAAGAGGAGAGCAAAGTGATAATTAATAGTTATTGGCTAGATCTATTGCTGAATTAAAAGTCCAATTATGGAGTGAACAAAGCACACCCAAATAAGAGCATGAATTCCAGAAGTCAGAAAAGGCCATGGGTACCAGGGATCTCCTTAATCTGAGTAGCTGTTGGGTGAGGCATGACCCAAATAGGAAGAATGGAAAACGAATAAGCTTGAGCATTTGTCAGGAAGGACTCCTTCACCATAGTCTGGGCTTCCTAGAAGCATTGACACTGGACTCTTTTCCTCCCAACAATAGCTAAACAATATACAAATAGGAGAGGAGCAAAACAAGATCCACATTTTTCCAGTGTGTCAAATGTCCAGGATGCCTCCCACTCTCCCAGGGCTCATAGTACCTCTGAGATCAGCAAGTCTCCATGACTTGATGGATCTTGAATTCCTCTTTCAAAAGGCAGCGTGGTCATTTTTTCAGAAAGGTGGTAACTTCAACACACATGGGAGCTCCACACACAAGAGAAGGAAATACTACTGGGTCCCGCTCTATCCACATGATTGGTTGCATATTGTGCCATTGTGATCCATAGAGTTTTCATTGGCTCAGTTTTGGAAGTAGATTACCACACTTTTCTTCCTAGTTTGTCTTAGTCTGGGAGCTCCCTAAAATCTGTTCAGCATCATAGCAATGTGTAAGTCTCCACCTAGAGACAGGTTGTGATTATGTATGCGGTGCATGAGCTGCTAATCAAAATCAGCTCTCCTGTGTAGAAGATGAGAGATCTACCACAGAACCAACAATGCTCCGTTTAAAGTATCAAAATCCTCCCCAAAGGTCATTCACATCCTGATAATAGCAAAGCCTATTGGCTCCATGGCCCCAGACAATGGACAGAGGGCTCAGATTCAAAAATAATGCCAATTTAAAAAAAAAAAAAAATGGCATTGCTACCAACAGGACAGAATTCTACCATGGAACCACCATTACCTTCAAACACAAAGAAAAACTTTAAAATATCTGTTGTTTTAATGACTAGTTCATTCCATTGACACCTGGGTCTAGCCTGGATATTAGCCCTAATAATTCAAATTTCAGGTGTCCACTGGGCTGTCCCCCATTCCACGAATCTACTGGTTTCTTTCCACAAACCATCTCTGCTCCATAACATAGGGTTTCAATGTTCAGTATTAGGGAATTCATTGTACCCACATCATTGTATAACTGATATTTATCATTTAAAAAAAATAATAAAGAGACTAGCCTGAATATTGGATCCTTAGTATTTGATTCTGAAGAATTTTTTAATTTGAATAATTTTGACTACAAGGTAAATACAATCTAAATACAACAGTTTTAATTTCTTCCAAGGGGAACAATTCATAAAATCTTGTACTAAAGAAGAAATTAAGACAAGTTGCCACACAATTTCTTTGAATACTACATAATACATTATTGGGAATACAAAAGGCAGAAGGCAGGGAACTTTTAAAATACCAATAATCTCTATGTCTTGGAGTCCTGGTGTGGTACTGTAGGATAAGCACTGGACTGCTAATCACAAGATTGGCAGTTCAAACCCACCAGCTGTTCCTTGGAAACCCTATGCAAGGTCACTATGAATTAGAACAGATTCGATGGCATTTAGCAATAACAATCTCTAAGTCTTGGGAACTGCTTTATTGGGGCATCATTTTGGATAAATTTGTGCTTTCAAAGTAGTTCCTTTAAGAAAGTCAGTCTTTTTCTTCCCCCTAGGAAATGCTGTCATGCTAAGAAATGCATGGTGTAAGGGTGACATTCTGTGGTTGAGCACAGGAATTGCAATGGTTTAATTCAAGCATCCTGAATTTCTGCCCATCACTCCTGTTAAGAACATTGAGGTCTTGCAGGCTTAAGGATTAAGGTTAACCTAACAAATTATTTGCCTGCACTTTACAGACTGAACTGCATCTGTCCTCAAGGGTGAACCTAGTAGTTTTCTTTGCAGGTTGATTACAGAACCTACACCAATTCCTGTCAATTTCTCCTTCACCAGAGGTATTTTATGTAGCAGAAAAAAAGTGGGGGAGGGTTGACATCAGAAGACTAAAGCTCAAGTCCTGATTCTGTTTTTCATTGCTGGTCTCTTGCATCACTGGACCTCTTTTCTCATTTGCAAATGATAGGTGTAAGTGACGTCTACCAACTCCAGTCCATAGAAGGATGGGGTGGGGAGACATAATATACAGTGGAATCCTGGTGTGGCTCTGTAGGACAAGCACTGAACTGCTAACTGCAATTTCAGCAGTTCAAACCCACCAGCTGCTGCTTGGAAACACTATACAAGGTCGCTATGATTGGAAAAGACTTAATGGAACTTAACAAAAACAACATTCTGTGAAAAACAGAATGTTTTCCATTTCTGAAAGGAAACACACTTTCTTTCAAACAGAGAACTCTGTTTCTTCACAATGTTCCTACCTGCTGGGGAGAGTCCAAAGCACGTTCTCTGTGGGCCTCTGACAGAATTCTTCCATCTTACTCACTGACTGAGTTACTAAAAATCATCTCAAGCTTATTGTAAAACTGTTGTCTTCTACAGAAAATAAATTGCAAATTCAATGTCTAGTTTTCAGGGTCAACACATGAACACATCAGCGGGTGTCAGAGAATAACACATTGAACTTGAATCCAGAATCTTGAATGCACATGACTGATTTTCCCCAACTATCTGCTGTTCTGTGGGAGAAAGATATGGAAGTCTGTTCTTGTAAAGATTTACAGCCTCGGAAACCCTATGGGGCAATTCAACTCTGTCCCGTGGGATGCTATGAGTTGGAATACACTTGACAGTAGTGGAGTTAGTTGTTTTTTGGATTGTGTGTGTGTGTTTATGTGTTTGTATTGGGGGATTATGTTTCAAGCCTAAGGACAAAGTTCACATTGTCAAATTCTTTTCTTCATAGAGGCCAACAAATGTGGAGGCTTGCATAGTTCCCCAGCTAGCTTTATTGTAGCTATTGTTGTTGTTGTTAGGTGCCATTGAGTCAGTACCAACTCATAGTGACCCTGTGCATAACAGAATGAAATACTGCCCGATCCTGGGCCAACCTCACAATTGTTGCCACACTTGAGCCCATTGATGTTGCCACTTTGCCAATCTATTTCGCTCGGGGTCTTCCTCTTTTTCTCTGACCCTCCACCTTTCCAAACATAATATCCTTTTCCAGTAACTGGTCCCTCCTGACAATATATCCGAAGTATGAGAGATGTCTGACTATCCTGGCCTCCAAGGAGCACTCTGGATGCTTTTCTTCCAACACAGATCTGTTGGTTCTTTTGGCAGCCCATGGCACTTTCAATATTCTCCTCCAACACCGTAACTCAAAAGCATCAATTCTTCTATGGTCTTCCTTATTCACTGTCCAGCTTTTGCATGCATATGAGGTTATGGAAAACGCCTTGGCTTGGGTCAGGCACACCTTAGTCCTCAAGCTGACATCTTTGTTCATCAACATTTTAAAAAGGTCTTGTGCAGCAGATTTGCTTAATGCAATGCATCGTTTGATTTCTTGACTGCTGCTTCCATGAGTGTTAATGATTGATCCAAGAAGAATGAAGTCCTTGACAACTTCAATCTTTTCTCTATTGATAAGAATGTTGTTTATTGGTCCAGTGATGAGGATTTTTGTTTTCTTGACATTGAGATGCAATCCATACCGAAGGCTGTGCTCTTTGATCTTCATCAGTAAGAAATGTAAGTCATCTTCACTTTCAGCTGGTAAGTAGTTTTATTTACCAGATGTTCAGGGAGTTCTTAAGGGCTTTTATTTTGCATTTCTGAAGCAAAAATAAAAACTACTAATAGCTAAAACTCAAAATAAATGAACCCCCACACTATGTAGCTCAAATTCATCTTGGCATCACTCAAGCTTCTTTATCTTATTTGCCATTGATTGGATTTCTACTTTCCCATCAATAAGAGAAGACACCAGAAAGAGCAAAATAAGGTGGAGTAACCATCAAAACCTATGCTTTGTTCTTAATCTTTTAATTTCTCTTACTAGACACAGAGCATAAGGGCATTTTTTGGTAAGAGAGAGAGAGAGAGAGCAACACAGTGGTATTACCTGCTGAATCTCACAGAAATAAAAGTCAAGTGAGAATAAATGTTTTCACAAAACTAAATATCTGTGAACATCTAGAACCTGTGGTAGATAGAATAGGGAAATGGTAAGGACTGTGCTTCTGCGCTCACTTTGTTCTTATTATCTGTTCTTGAGAATATATTACTTTTGGAGCACTCAGTTGTTTTGATTTCCCCACTTCTTATAGATAGATGCAAAAATAAATAAACACTTTGCACTTGAGGATAATACACGGACAGAAGCAGCCTTGTGCACATGACTGGATAACTTTAGACCATCTACCTCAGGCACTGGAACGTGCTTTTGCAAATAAGTAAATCTAGCATCAGCTCAGAGGAGAATCAGACACAGTGTCCAGTTAGACTATATTTCTGAGAATCGGTTATTGGAGTAAAGGCTTGACTAAGGATCTGCCTCTGAGGGCATGCGCCCCAATTCCTGTTGATCTAAAAATCTTTGGGGAGGTTACATCCTTGTGTGGTAAAAAGCAAAAGTCAAATTCTTACACATACAATGTTAGACTTTCCTCACTGCAACAAACTTTCCTTAAAAGGCTATAGAACAAAGAGTTCTGCTGTTTTGCAATAGACCAGAGAAAGCAGGTTTGATGTATCACACAGGAGGTCACGTATCTTTGTATAGGTTGTTCCTTCAGAAGTCTGGTCAGTGGAGCACAGACTTCTGAGAGTAACTTCAAGTTAACCAGTCCTTATTTCACACCCAAAACATAACTAGAAATTTTATGAAATACAATTAAAGAAAAGACAATTGGCGCTGAAGGATAAGCACTGGACCACAAAATCAGTATGAATCACCAATTGGTTCAAACTCACCAGCGGCTACTCACAGGGTTGCTATGAGTCAAAACTGATTCAATAGTACTTAACAACAATCCATGATATCAGAAAAATTACTGGAGTTGGAATAAAATACACAGGTTTGAGTTTGGTTTCTGCCAGTTATTAGTAGTATGGCCTTGAAAAAACAATTTCACCACACTGTGATTCAGTTTCCTCATCTATAAAATGGGAATGCTAATTCCTGCCATACCTACATCAAATAGATGTAGGGAGAGAATGAATTTGAAATAGTTGTTGTTGTTGTTGTGTGTGTGTGGTATCACCAAGTATTTCCAATGCCTGTGATGATGAATAAAACTAATCTCATTCACATTTGTTGGAACAGTAAGTTAAAACTTGTATCATAAGAGAGCTTACTGACCATATGTCTTGCTAGAGTTCACCATTCAGAAGCAGTTATGAGATAAGCACAACCCATCTTCACTAACAACGTCATCAGAGCAAGTATCAGCAAACATTTTTTGTAGAGACAGATAGAAAACAGTTTAGACTTTGTGGGCTACAACTTCCATTGCAACTACTGTTGCTGTTGTTACGTGCTGTCAAGTCAACTCTACCTCATAGAGACCCTATATAGGGTTTCCGAGGCTGTAAATGTTTGTAGGAGCAGAAAGACTCATCTTTCTCCCAAGGAGTGGCTGGCAGGATGGAACTGCCAACCTTGTGGTTAGTAGTCCAGTGTTTATCCTATAGAGCCACAGCATTATCTGTTGCAATTATACAACTCTACTATTGTAGTAAACAACAACAACAACAACAAAGCAATAATAGACAACATGTAAACTAATGAGTTTGGCTATGTTCCAATAAAACTTTATTTATAAAAACAGGCTAGGGATCACATTTGAACTGTTGGCTGTGGCTACAGTTTGGCAGCTCCTGCATGAGAGAGCACCAGGTTTCTCTAGCGCAGAAGCTATTTACCTGATGCTTCACACAGTCTTCAGAGTTCCCAAATTCAAAACTAAACCCAATGCTATCAAGTTGATTCCAACTCAGAGCAACCCTATAGGACAGAGTAGAACTAATCCTTAGGGTTTTCAAGACTCAACTTTATGGAAGTGAACAGTCTCAGATTTCTCCCAAAGAGCAGCTGCGTTAGCAGCCCAACACCTAATGCCATCAAGGTTCACAGACACTCTTCAATCAGTTAGGAATGCCTGTGGCTGCAAGTCACAAAAATTTGGCTTCACTGGCTTATACAAATAGCCATTTGTTGCATTCATAGAATAAGAATGCAGAGTTAGGTGCTGCTGCTACTATTTTCTTTGCCTCTCCATCATCACCTTCTTAGATCCAGATTGTTTTTTCTCACCAGCCTATTGACTGCTCATCTCCTATCCACCAAATAGCTGAAGTTTTGTTAGATATCACAATTGAGTCTGAGGAAGAAGAAAGGGCAAAGGATGAAATATAGAGAATAATATTTTTTTTCTTGTATTATTTTTTAATCAGAAAAGCAAAAGTGTTCCTAGGAATCTCTCTAATTCAGTTGATGAAAGATTTCTACTTAGATCTCATTGGCAAAACTAAGGCACATGGGCAACCACCCCTTTGTTGAAAGAAACAATGGAACATTTACTATTTACCTTCATAGACTCTTATAGACCAAGAGGCAGTTGTCCAAACAGAACAAGAGAACACTAGATGGTTTAAAATTAGAAAAGGTGTGTTCCAGGGCTGCATTCTTTCACCATACTTATTCAATCTGTATGCTGAGCACATAATCCTAGAAGCTGGATTATATGAAGAAAAAGCATGATTGGAGGAAGACTCATTAACAACTTGCAATATGCAGATGATATAACCTTGCTTGCTGAAATCAAAGAGGACTTTGCTTTTTTTTTTTTTTTTTTACTGATGAAGATCAAAGACCACAGCCATTGGTATGGATTGCACCGCAATGTAAAGAAAACAAAAATCCTCACCACTGGACCAATAAGCAACATCCATATAAATGGAGGAAAGATTGAAGTTGTCAAAGACTTTATTTTGCTTGGATCATCCTTAACACTTATGGAAGCAACAGTCAAGAAAGCAAATGATGTATTGCATTTGGCAAATCTATTACATAAGACCTCTTTAAAATGTTCTTCTGTATTGGAAGAAGTACAACCAAAATGCTCCTTGGAAGTCAGGATGGCCAGACTTCATCTCTCATATGTCGGACATCTTATCAGGAAGGACCAGTCCCTGGAGAAGGATACCATGTTTGGTAAAGTGGAGAGCTGGAGTATAAGAGGAAGACCAATCAACGAGATGGATTGGCACAGGACAGCAGCAATAGGCTCAAGCACAGCAATGATTGTGAGGTTGGCACGGGACCGGGCAGTTCTTCATTCTGTTGTATGTAGTAGGGTTGTTATGGGTCAGTGCTGACTCAATGACACAACAAAAACAACAAATCATACAGAGAGGAAAGGGGAAAGGTGTTGGGAATGAAGATTGTGACAGACCAACTACACCCCTCTGTAGTAAAATTTTAGACAAGACACTATAGTGGTGATAAGAAATCCATCCAGGGGCAGTTTAAGCATATGCTAAACACAGAACTATAATAATAATCCCTGGTGAGAAGACATCCAGAGGGTTTCCAAAGCTGGAATCTTTCCAGGAGCAAACTGCCACTTCTTTTTCCCCATGGAATGACTGGTAGGTTCCAACAGCTCGCTTTCTTTTGGCAGTTTAGTACTTAACTCCTGCAGTATCAAGATTTCTTAATAATGACAATGTTTTGCCAAATGTGTGACCTTCTAATATTCTTGGCCTCCCAAAAAGAGTTTAAAGGAAGACATTTTGCTATCTCTGTCTGTATATAAAGACAACTAGCATTCTGTAGGATAAACACTGTACTGCAAACTTCAAGATCAGTGGTTCAAACCCAGCAGCCACTCCTTGGAAATAACATACATGATCTCGCTATGAGTTGGAACCAACTCAATGGCACACAACAACAACAACATAGATAAGAATATCTTCCACTATGAAAAGTAACATAGACGATGAAGCCATGATGTGTAAAAAAAAAAAAGACACTATATTTAGATGAAAATACTACGGGGAATTTTGGTGACTAGACCTGGAGACCTGGGGTGGCACTGTAAGATAGCACTGGATTGTTAACCATAAGCTTGGCAGTTCAAACCCACCAGTCATTACTTGGGAAATCTATGCAGGATAACATCAACAACAAAGATGTAGCTATTTATCCCAATATTGACACGATATCAGGATTAACAGACTATCTAGTCATGGTGTGGCACTGTAGGACAAGCATTGGACTGCTAACTGCAAGGTTAGTGGTTCAAACCCAACAGTCGCTCCTCAGAAACCTTATCAGGGTCGCTAGGGGTTGGAACAAATTCAACAGCAAACAATGACAACAAAAACACCACCATCAGAATTAATGTGCCGGTTATATTTTCAATGAGAGGCATCCCTGCCATTTTAGTGGACACAAGTACTCATCACCCTGGTTTCCATCTTGAAATAAAATGCCTCTAAACCACAATCTCATAGTTTTACTCATTTTTATTTTCAGGCATTGTTTTCTGTAAGCATTCTACATAGATCAGGTTCAGAGACAACATTCAAACTAGTGAAATTGGTGTTTTTGTGGGGTTTTCCCTGTAGAAAGGAAACCAAACCCAAGCCTAACTTGCTACCATCAAGTTGATTCCAACTCACAGTGACCCTGCATAGGGTTTCTAAGGCTATAAATCCTTACAGGGGCAGAAAGCCTCATCTTTCTCCTATGGACTGATTGTTGAGTTAGAACCTCCAACATTACAGTTAACAAACAGTCCAATGCTTCTTTTAGTATGAGAAATGCCAAACATTTATCTTTCCCTTTTGGTTTTTTTAACTCCTGGTCTTTGCCTATTTCATTATATTTGACTTTGTCTTCTTGAGCTGCCTTTTGAAATTTTCTGTTCAGCTCTTGTAGTTCTTCATTTCTTCCATTG